>NC_142135.1:1667500-2015000 GCF_024610735.1 Ursus americanus | reverse complement strand
CTGCCTGCCCTTTGGCCAGGGCTCAGGACTACTGGGCAGCTTCCCTGCTGGTACAGCTCTCCAAAACTCAATCTGGGACTCGAGGTTATTGGGCTGGGAAGAAGCTGGGCTAGAAGGGGCCCCTGGAGGCTGCCCCCTGAGTGAGATTCCAGAGGCACTTGGGGACAGGGTCTGGGCCTCTCTGTAGATCCACCCTGGACAAGGGTCTGTCTGGGTGACTGTGAGGTGTGGCCACGCCCCTCTCTCCCTTCATGGGGGGGTGGCTGGACAGCTCAGAGGCTGGAGGTCAGGCCCTGGGCATGCTGCTCTTCCTCTGCCCCCGTGCCCAGCTCCCTATATCCTTTTCAGCCTTCATCTGCTTGTGGCAGAGCCAGCCACCTCCCGGAGAAGCCCTCCTGCCCACTTGGCTGGCCCCACGTCCAGAAAATGAACCAATTCCTCCTCTGTGCTCCTCACACCGCCTCGGTAGGCAGGCAAGTCCTCAGGCGCGCGCGCTCACCACCACCCCCAGGGCATGCCGGGCCCGGGCCCCCAGGCTTCGAGCAGGTGCTCCTTGAGCGTTTCCTGTACCTGGGACAAGTCTCTACCTCTTGGGGCTCAGGTTCCTCACCTGTGCAACAGGGTGACATGCGTCCTACCTCGTGGGGCTGCTATAAGGACCACACACTGAGGATCCCCCCACCCTAGGGGGCAGGCCTTTCTAGCTCTAAGATTCTATTGGTCTCTCAAAGCAATTTCATTGCCCTCCCTTGGGAGGCTTTTCCAAATCAATCTAAGTCACGCTGATTTATCCTCTACCCTTGTCTGGCTCACAGTGTCGGCATTGAATTAGCCACTCTCTCTGGCAGTTTCTTCCGGACCTCAAGGGCACCCCCTGACCCTGGCCCATAAAACAGGAACACAGTGGCCCGGGTGGCCAGCTGCCCCAAGCCGCCCCTCCACAGCCCATTTGCCAGAGCCCTGCTGGCCCTCCCAGAGCCCAAGGTGAGCCTATTTGCTGGAAGAGCCCAGCAGGACCACGGGCAGGGGCAGCTCCCGGGGCTCCGCAGCCACTCGCAAGGACCAGCCCTGTTCTCCATCTGAGCAGGGCTTCTTCATGAATCAAGAAAGGGTAATGTGGCCTCTGCCTGGGGGGGGCCAGAGGGCCACACAGCTATCGATGCCTTTCCTCCATCAGCCTTGGGGACAGCCCCCTGCAGGAGCTCGCTTGAGCCCAGGGCAGCCCAGAGCGGCCCGGAGCCTGGCCCCAGAGCCCACACACACCTGTGTGCCTGCAGGCTCCCCAGGTCCCGCCCGGAGGACGCTCCCCCTGCCAGCCGGGAGACCAGCCATGTCAGCGCAGGTCCCCGACATCCTGGACACGATACAGCGGCTCAGACGAGCAAGGCCACCCCCAAAGTCAGGATGAACTCAGGCCTGAAGCTGCTCCAAGTAGCCAAGGACACTGGGGGCTAGGTTGGTGGGGGGCTGAGTGGGGTGCAGGGGCTTGTCAGGGGCACATCTGACGAGGGGCTCCAGGGACGGGAGAGGGACAGTGTCCAACTGCTTCCCGCTGATGCAGGAAGGAAAGCTCCCCCATCCGTGGCCGGGCTCCCCCTGCCCTGCTCGTGCCAGGCAGCGCCCGCCCTCAGGTGGGAGGAGGTCGGCGGCTCTGGCCCGCAGGGGCTGTGGAGGGTATTTATTAAACACTGTGCAGACTGATTTAAATCTCCACCCAGGGTTATTTTTCTGCCCGGCACTCATCCGGAGCAGGGCTGGTGGGGCCAGTAACGCTGCGCGGAGCCACTGCGGACGGGAAAGGGCAAGGCTCCGGGGCCCTGGGCCTGAGGCCCAAGTGCACGCAGGGTCACCCCTCCCCGCCCCCACGCCCCACCAGCTGTCCCCCACGGTGCCCAGAACACAATTCGCATTTACATTTCTCAGCAGATGGAGGAGAGAATCTATAACAATCTGATCACGAAAATGAGATTGCCCCGTGTTCTCTGCACCCAGGGATATCTCACATACTCGGGCCGCCACGAAATCCAATTGCTGCTTATTTAACCTGCTCAGCCTCCAAATTAAAAGGCAGCCTCCCCTCCCTGCCCCCAACACACACACACCCCTTCCCCACAGCAGGCTTCAACAGGCCCTCTGGCTGCTGGGGTTAAATCACCCTGTCCCGAGAACGCCAGGAAGAGCAACCACAGCCTCCCCTGGGCCGCCGGGGGCTGAGTCACAACGGGCGGCGGCAGAGGCCTGGCCTCCAGGAACAGGGAGAGCGGCTCCAGGACAGCGAGGCGCCCCCAGGCTTCGGAAGGCCTGGAAGGCCGGCTGACTCTCCCTCCTCCCTCCGCCAGGGCCCAGAGATGACTCCCTCCCCGGGCCTGGACAGCTTGAACCTGGACCCTGATGGCTGGCAGACACCCAGCAAAAGTATCTGAGATTCTGACCAGATCCAAACCCCAATTTCACAGAGAAGAAAATGGAAAAGGTCAAGTCATGGTCATGGGAAAACTAGCCCAGAACCTTAGCACCTGGGAAGCTCAACTGACTTCTGAAGGATGGATGAGAGAAGGAGGGAGAGGGAGGAGGGGAGGGGGACAGAGGAGAGAGGAAGGGGGGCAGGAGGAAGGAAGGGAAGAGGGGAGAGGAGGGGCAGGGAGACAGGACTGGAGGAGAAAGAAACAGAAGAGGAGGGAGGAGGAAGAAAGGAGGGAAGGGAAGGGAGAGAGGGGAGGGAGGGAGGAGGAAAAAATTAAGTGGCCCCTGAGCAAGCAGGAGCCAGCTGGGCTGGGCTGCGTCAGGCCCTCAGCCCTCAGCCCTCCCTGGACCGGGCCCCTGTCCTCCCTGGAGGCGCATCAGCCAGGGGCCGGGCCGGGTGGCCAGGGCGGTTCTTAGCTAGGCCTGCCCTTTACTGGGTGCGGATTAGCTCAGCAGCCCGAGCTCCTCAGGCCGCCCTCTGACCTCAGCCAGGCCCCAACCAAGACCTTAGTTGTGCATCTCCTAATGTCACCTGCCCAAAGGACCAGCCCCAGCCTTGCCTCCAGGGGCACCTGCCGAGTCCCATCCTCCCCAGCTCCTGGACAGAAGCGCAGGAGGGCTTTTACTGAGCACCTGCTGCGCGCTGAGCTCTGTCCCGAGCCCGCCGCGTGGAGCTCACGCCCTACTTGCGAGAGACAGCACCCCACAAGACAAGTCCCAACAGGGGTGTCAGCCGCAGGGGGCACGAATCAGGGGGATCCTCTCTGTCGCAGGCAGCAGCGGACAGAGCCGGGCGGGAGGGGAAGGAAGGAGGCCGCACTGCACCACGCTGGTCAGCCGGGTGGGCGCTGGGCTGGTGGGGAGAGGGCCGGGCAGGGGACCGGCGGGCGAGTCGGCGTTCCACAGCACAGTTGCTCTCATCGGCCGGGTCCTGGCAGCAAACAGCGCGGGGCGTGCACATGCACGCGTCCTCCCGCACCTCCAGCTCCGAAGGGCAGGGCCCGTGGCGCTGTGTGGCTAACGCTTCACCCGGGATTACCGCCTCTGCGGTCCTGGGACAGGCGCCCGTCATGCGCCTCTGCCCCGTGGCTGTCTCTGAGGATCAGGAATTTGGGAACTCCCCTCTTTTTCTGCTCTCTAGAAGAGTCTGTGGAGGCCAGACCTCTTCCTTGACGGTTGGAGGTGGGGGACGCTTAAGAGGCCGCGTGGGCTGCGTGCGCCCAGCGACCCGCTCTCTGCCCTCGCGTGCTTCCCCAGGAACCTGCCCGTTTGTTTTCTACGTTTCCAACTATGTCGGCACCAAATCGTTCACAGAACTCTCTTGGAATTCTGCCCCTCCCCGCCTGGACCCTTCTCATTAGTGTCTTGTCTGCTTTCCTGGTCTTTCCGAAGAACCAGCATCTGGCCTCGAGGAGACTCTGTTGTAACTCCCTCGATGTGCCCTTGTCCCCAGTGTCCTCCCGCCCAGCTCCCGGGGTTTGTGCGTCCTCCTTCCGCCGGCACTCCCCTCTGCCTCGTTTGTGGCAGAAGCATCTCGGGCCACGGAAGGTCCCCACAGACCTCCACACGCCGTGTCCTGTTATTACTCACGCGTGTCTTTTTCACACATCCAGTAATCTGCACACCCGTTAATTTCTTCTTTGACCGCGGAGTTACTTAGAGGGACCACTGAGTGTTAGACGCAAGTAATGAATCACGGAACTTGGGATGTACTGTATGGTGACTAACATAACAATAAAAAATTTTTATTAAAAAAAAGTCTTTTTACCAAACACACAAAACACTTAGCTCTCTTTTACTACTTACACCAACAACTGCACTTCTCTGACCGCACCTTCTAGAAAGCGCTGTGGGTTGCGCGTTGACGACTCTCTGGTTCGTTAACACTTGACGTCAAACGGTGTGCATGTCCCGGGCACCCTCGAGGAGAGGGAGTGCTCCCTGCTGGTCCCGGTTCTGTGAGTCGGGGAAGCCCCGGCCATCTCTTCACTGACCCCGTCCCCGAGCCCCGGCACAGCACAGCCTCCCCCACGATGCTGGGCTCCCGCTGAGGAGGGAGCGTCGAGCTTTACCTCATCTTGGGCTTTCTTATCAGGCGTATCCAGGTGTAGGACCCTCATTTTCCTGAGGACTGGAACGTGCCACAGAATAATTCTCTTCATCACATCTCATTTTCTTGCTTTACTCGTGTTTGCGCGTGTGTCCTAACGTCCGTCCTGCCCGACGCCAGCCCCGCCAGCAGCAGACTTTGTGCGGGCGCGTCCGCATCTTGTCCTGGTCCCCGTCCTCCTGCAGTCGGCGATCCTTGCGTCAGACCTGCTCTGAACCCACGGTGTGTCTTCTGGGCGCAATTTCCTGTTTTACATTTGCTTTTTCTTCCACGTTAGTTTTGTTTCTTCTTTTTTCCCTTTTCTGTTTAATAAGAATTTGTGTTTGCTTAATTGTGTTCTCATTTGTTTTTACTGGTTTGGAAGTCCGATCGCCTAACACTGCTGGTTCAGAGCTGACCCCTGCCTCACATCTCACCGCACTTTTCACGGATCCCGTGATCTCGCCACGCACCAGGGCCCCGCGGCCCCTCCGCGGCCACGCCCTGGCCACCACGGCTCCCGTCCCGCCACCATTGCCACAGTGCCACTGCTCTGACCACGTTCTATTCGGGGACTCACACAGTGGGTGACCTCGAGCCTGGCCGGTCTGCTGAGGGCCCACGCACCGTCGCGCATCGCGTGGATAAGCTGCGCTTTCCCGGCTTACCGCGAAGGACATCCAGGTGTTTCCAATCTGGGACTCTTCCACAGATGCAGCGGACGTCCGTGTACAGGTTTTTGTGTGAACATGACTTTTTAATTCTCTGGGATAGGCACCCAGGGGTGCAGTTGTTGGACAGTATATTTAAGAAACTCCCGAATCGGCTTTCAGAGTGGCCGTCCGTCCCGCGGGCAGCGCCAGACAGCCCGGGCTCCCCGTGTCCATGCGTCTCCCCCTCTGCCTCGGGGCAGGAGCACAGCAGGGCCTCATTACAGTTTTACTTTGCATTTCTCTGGCAGCTGGAGGTGCTGAACATCTTTCCAGGTGCTCACGGGGCCACTGTAAATCTTTGGTAAATGCTCAAATCTTTTGCCCATTTTCTCACTGAATTGTTTTCTTACTGTTCAATTTAGAGAACTCTTTACATATACAGGATACAAGTCCTCTGCTTCTCTCCGTGAATAACTTGTCTTCCCAACGTCTTCGCAGAGTCTTTTGCAGAGCGTTAAGTTTTTAATTTTAATGAAGGAGCCCTTGAGTTTTTACACGTAGAATTATCAACAGAAGCTAAAATTAATCCATTTTCACTTCCCTACAAACAATCTGAGATGAGACTACTTCAGCGACTCTCCCCAACTCATAGACTATCCTCGTGCGGTGGTCTGTGCTTCCCCAAACTTTCACCCCACAAACTAGACACTGTGGTCGTAGTCATTACTTCATTACGAAATTACATAGGCATTTGTTCGGTCTGCCTACATATGTACCAAGTTCTTGCCGCCACGCATCCTGTGTTACAGATCTTCCAGCATCAGCGCCTCCGTCGGCCATCGGTCCTTCAGACGCTCCGCTAGGGAGCGCTCTTGCTGGCGAGCGGCCAGATTCTCACTGGCCCGGAAGCGCCTGCATTGGTCTTTGTCCTTGACGGGCCATTTTGTTGGAAACGGGACTCTACGCTCATGGTTATTTTCGGAACACTTCGCAGACACGGCCTCACCGCGCTCCGGTTTCCCTTGTTGTTGCTGTGATGTGGGCGGCAAGTTCCCTTGTCGTGCTCGTCCTTTCCACGTGGACAGGACCCCCTCCCGTGGCGCTCTGTGGCTTCTCCCCACATGGCCGGGAGGGCAGCTGTCGCGTTTCTGCGGCGCGGTGTCCCTGCACCCCTCGCACCTGCCTGGCCCGTGCCAGACTCCCGCCTTCTGGGTCCCGGTGACCGCGCTCGGCCTCTTCCTCTGACCCGGGCTCCGCCGGCTCAGCCCTCTGTAACACGGCAGCCGCTCCGGGTGTCCCTCCCCCTCCCACCAGATGCCCAGGTGCGTGGCAGTCCACAAAGCTCTTCATTTCTAAAAGATAGGGTCATGTTTTTCAGACACACTTGGTCACTTCTGATAATCTCTTCTTATTGTTCACTTTTGTGATTTCATCTTATTTTAAAGGATTTCTTGGGAACTGTTACAAGTCTGACTAATTCCAGTAGCGGCATTCCTCCGGGGCCTGGGGTCACCAGCTCGGGGCCTCAGCGAACACAGGTCGGGCACCCGAGGCAGCAGAAACGGTTTCCTCCCGGCTCTGGCGGGGGCAAGTCACCGAGTCCGGGATGCAGGTGCAGGCAGGGCTGGTGCCCAACACCCCTCTGCTGGCATGGAGACGGTGTCCCTCTCCATGTCCTCACATGGTCATCCGGTGCGTGTCTGTGTCCTGCTCTCCTCTTCTTGTAAGGACACCGGTCAGCGTGGATCAGGGCCCCCCGTGACCCCCTTTACCCTAATCACCTCCGCAAAGACCCATCTCCAAGCACGGTCACCCTCTGAGGCCCGGGGCTGAGGACTCAGCGTGTGGATTTGGGGACACGTTTGGACCCATAACGGGGCCCATTTTGTTATCTCTCCAACTGCTCCTGCTTTCCCGTTTTTCCACTCCGCAGCCCCGTCACACACGGAGTGGTCTCCAAATGTGAGGTCACGTGGGCCCCTCATTCCGTGGGCCGCCCCAAGGCCCGCCTGGCCCCTTCCCTCTGTGAAGGGCCTTTGCCGGTCTGGGATCTCAGGCCAGCCCTGAACTTTCTTCCCACTCCAGCGCTTTCCATCAGGGCAGCAGGGCAGGCGACAGCGGGTCGGGAACAAGACCAGTTCCTTTGCTGCGTTTCTGCAAGGCAGCAAAGCACATAAGCGGCGGGTTTCCACGTTAAACTGCTCTACAGCAGGGGAGCAGTCCTCCAAGAGCCGATCTGCCCAGCTGCCCGCACGTCCCGCGGCGGCTCAGGACTGAGATGCTCGAGGCTTCCTCACCTGGGAAGGCAGCGCCACGAGGGGACTGGGGGAGAACCTGCAGTCCTGACAGGGGCTCCAGGCCTGCCCCAGACGTCACCCCTGCACCATGCAATGCACCCCAGACGCTCAGGTTTGCCATCTGTACGAGGGGAGTACTGAGGTGACCTGTAGCATCTTCCAGCCCCGATGAAAACCATCCCTGCCCCTCCAGCCTCCGGAACACACCACCGAAGGCCCTGCAGTCAAGCCACAGGCTGTCTCCCGTCACGGACACTGACACCTTCTAGATGTCCCACATCGGGACCGCGTCTTCTCTGCCCCACCAGGCCCTTCTGGAACCCTCCCTGGCGTCTGTCCCCGCAGCCTTCATGTGCTCTCCTCCTCCGCGGGACTGCTCCTGCCTTCTCTCGCCCCCGTCCCCATCCTCCCACACTGGGTCCCCAGAGCCCTGCCCCCGTCTACACCCCTTCCCCCCTCGGGCCCCACAGCCCCAGTGACCCCTGTGCTGGGACAGCCCGCTCACCCCATTGCTCCGGAGCATCCGCTGCCGGGCCCACGGGCACCTGGTACGGGACCCCGACCCTGGCTTCACCCCTCACCTGCTCACGGCCGTTCAGAGTCTGTGCTGCTGGGGAGAGTGTCCAAGCGGGACAGGCTCTGAGGCTGGTGGCTGGCGCTGACCCCGCCGCAGTCCCGTCTGGGAGGGGTGGCCGTCCTCGCGCTGCCTGCTTCACACGCTCCCCAAGACTTTCCTTCGGGACCCTCTGACTCTGACTGGCTCCTGTTTAACCCAAGACCACAGACCCCTTCCTCGAGGCTCTTGAGGCTCCCCTGGTGCACCCCCGAGAGGAGCTGTCAGACCCTAGAACCACCTGGGCTCCCCCGTGCACGAGCACCCCCCACCCTCCAGGCCAGCCAGGGGCTCCGTTCTCCCTGCGGCGTTGCCTGGCCTCCTCGTGCACCCCGACCCGTGGTCTGCTGACAGGCACCTGCTGCCCCGTCGTGCTCCTCCTCAGGCTGGGCCGCAGCACAGGGCTCCAGCCACGGAGGCCAAAGGGCACCGGGGCCTCGGAGGCAGACGGACCCGGAGACACCACTTCTCAGGCCCCGACTCGTAAGCCCACAGCAAGGGTAGAGGCTGCTTTTCCCCAAGCTCAGCCCTGATTCTCCGCCAGCCCCTCCCCTCCCACCTGCTCTCTGGGCTTCACCGACACCTGCCACGTCGTCTTAGGGCCTCTGCCCACACCCTTCACTAGCAAGGCCACCCCCCCCCTTCAGGGGCACTGGGTCCTACCACTGGCTCCCACGCTGGGGCTGCTGGCTGCCCATTTTAACTGCCAGCCAACGGGATGAGAGCCAAGCAAGGCATCCTGAAAGGAGTGGACGTGCCTTCTTAATCCCTCCTCTCCCTCCCACCACTGGAGCATGGGCGCAGTGGCGGGAGTCCTGCAGCCATTCTGGACCACGAGCACGTGGCGGAGCAGGGACCGCAGGTCACGCTAGATCACCAAGCTCGGAGAGCTTCGAAGTCATCAAGCCTGTTTTCTCCAAAACACGCCATCTGGGTTTTCTGTCAGATACGGCCAAATCTAGTTTCAGCTTACACACCGAAAACATCCACCCCGCCTGCATTCACTCGCTTAGTGTTGTTCCTACAGCCGACCGTGAGCTCTGGGAGGAGAGGCTCCTGGTCTGCCTCGGTCACTCATGCACCTTCCGCTCCTAGTACAGAGCCAGGGCCACAGGACGCTCAGGACACGTATGATGAAAATGACGGGTCAGGGCTCCAGGTGACCAGGGCCAGGGCCCAGAGTATAACTAGGATGAAGGTCAGAGTGTGACCGGGGTCAAGGCTCAGAGTGTGACTAGGGTCAGGGTCCACAGTGTGACCAGTGTCAGGGCTCAGCGAGTCACTGCGTCCGGGCTCAGTCTGAGACTGGAGAAGGCGTCCGCCTGCATCACAAGGAAGCAGTGTTCATAGCCAGCAGGGACGTGAACGCCAAAGAGGGGCATCCTTAGTGACCAGGAACAGCCCATCCCCTCCACCCCCCACGAAGATTAACAAGGCTTAAGAGCTGGCATGGAGACGGACCTGAGGTTTTAGAATAGAAGGCGGGCTTCCCAGGGCAGGGCCGTCTGAGTCAGGCTGCCATGGACAGCAAGCGGCACCATGTGCCCGCACAGAGGGAAAGGAGGCTGGGAGGGCAGTCGGGCCAGGTCGCAGGGAGCAGCTGGATGACCGGCTGAAGAGTTCAGGCTCTCTTCCGCAGACAGAGTTACTGACATGCTGCTGGTCCATGGTAAACATGGAAAACCAGAAGAGGGTCCACCCAATGTGCCTGCAACACTAGTCTTGACCCTCGTCAGCGCTGGGCTTCCCTGGGGCCTGGAACCAGCACACCGTCCAGCCCCCGCCAATACTTCAGGCTCCTGCTTCTGGAGAAGGTTTTTATCCACAGCGGTCAGAAGGAGGTCAAGGGAAGACGGGCAGAGGGCACGAGGCCCAGGACCGGCGAGTCCCTGGGGTTAGGGGAGCCTGCCCTCTCCTGCTGGCCCCAACAGCCTCCCGAGCTGCATGGCTGCAGCTGTGTGAGCGCACCGGGGGAGGACAAGCTCTCTGAGGGACCCCACGAGGGGCACGGGAGTGCACAGATGGAGCAGGTGCTCATGGCTCCCTGCGGGGACCGGGCACCGAGGCAGCCCGTCTGGGAGAACGGGACCGGGCTCCATCTTGTTGGTCGGTGAGTAGTCTTTTTTATGTCTATTTTATGTCTATTTTATGCTTATATAAGAAAAATATTTTTTTGCAAGAAAATCAGTAGGTACAAAATGGCATCCCCCCCATATAGTACTGAGTCACCCAGACGCGTCCATGTGTCCATCACCCCACAGATCTAAAACCGGGCAGAAATGACTGCAGGCCCACAAGACGTGGTTCCCTTGGCAGAATCGAGGAAAGTGCTGGATCCCAGGCCACAGAGCCCTCAGGAGGAGGAGGAGGCGGCTTCGAGGGGGCACTCCAGGTCTGGGGGCACTATCCCCCCGCGGCCGCAGGGAGGTGCCGGCACTGTCCTCCAAGGCACTCCGCAGCGGGTGAGAGCGCAGGATGGGAGCGGGGACTGGGCTCTGCCAGCGCCCCTCTGCCTCCTGCAGCCGTGACGTCCCTGAGTAGACTGCTGCCCAGGACCCACTGACCGGCCCCAGAGCCTTTCCCCGCACGTCGCTGAGCACCACAGACAACGCCCATGAGGGTGTCTTTGTCCTCGTTGGCTCCGTCGAGGCCCCACCTCCCGGAAGGGCTGGAGATCCTGCTGTGTGCAGCCCTCCGGGGGCCAGACCCTAGACCTCCTCCTCCACCTTCAGGATCATCCCTGAGAAGACCTCCAGGCCTGGGTGGGAGCCCCGGGGGCTGCCCTGCGAGCCTCTGCTGGGCCCACAGACCGCTCCGCCAGTAGGGGTGCCATCCACGACCGGAGGCGAGGTTCCCGGCGCCGGGCCAGCCTCCACCAGCTTCTCGAGGGTCCGGGTGAGGGCCTCCATGCCGTCGGCCAGCCGCCGGCTCTGCGCCACCAGGCTCTGCAGCAGCAGGTTCTGCTGGGCCATCAGAGCACTCTGCTGCCGGGACCAGTGCGACAGCAGCGCACCCTGTCGCCGATGGGAGTCCAGCAGCCGCTGCTCAAACTCAGAGGCCTCCCCCGCGGGCCGACCAGGGGGTGGGGGTGGCACAGTGGAGGGTGGGGAAGGCCCAAGGGCCCCCGGGAACGCAGCCGCAGGGGGCGCCGAGGCTGGGGAGGCCGGTGGGGAGGGTGAGGAGGCGGGTGCAGGGATAGCTCCTCGTAGGTCCAAGGGGTCAGGTTCAGGCAGGCTCGGCCCATCCAGGGTCCGCAGGGGTAGCCACAGGCAGCTGGGGGCCTCATCTTCCTCGTCCGCTGGTGGAGGGAGACAGGAAACGTCAGCCTCCAGAAGCCACGGCTGGGGCAATACATCAGAGGGACGGAGAGGTGACCAATGGGGGACCCTCTGCACACAGAGCTACTTAGGTCTCCCAATACCCTTCTGCAGTCGGCAGCAGCACCCATACGAGGAAACTAGGAGGATTCACAGGGTGAGTGTTTCTCCAGTAACACTGAGGTCCAAACCTCAGCATGGCAACTGCAAAGCCTTGGTGCCCAGCCCCCATGCTGTCATGTGTCCTGACATCCACCCAGCTGGCCGCTGTCTATCCACCATCCTGTCTGTCCATCTGTTCATCCACAATACCACCACTCCTCTATCTGCCTATCAATTACTTCACCCATCATCCATTCATCTTCTTTCTTCCTTTCATCCTCCTTCTTTATATTCATCTGTGCATCTATCCATCCATCCACCCAACCATATACCCACACCTTTGTCCACCCATCCACCCATCATCCCTCCCTCCCTCCACTCATGCCTCTGCCCACCCATCCATCCATCTACCCATCTATCCATCCTCCATCCACCCACCCATTTACCCATGCCTCTGTCCACCCCTCCGTACCTCCATTTACTCACACCTCTGTCCGTCTGTCCACCCATCCATTCTCCATCCACCCATCCATCATCCATCCACCTACCCATTTACTTACGCCTCTGTCCATCCAAGCATACATCCTCATCCATCCTCCACCGGCCCATCCATCTACCCACACCTCTGCCCACCCATCCATCCACCCACCATCCCTCCATCCCTGATCCATCCATCCATTCTCCACTCACACATTTACCCACACTTCTGTCCCCCTATCCATCCACCATCCATCCACCCAGCCATTTACCTACACCTCTGTCCACCCAACCATCCACACCTCTGTCCACCCATCTACCCATCCATCCATCCATCCATCCTCCATCCACCCATCTATTTACCTCTGCTTCTTGTCTGTCCGTCCATCCATCCATCATCCATCCATCCATCCATCCATCCATCCATCCATCCATCCAGGCACCCATCCATCAATCTCTGGGTCCATTCCTCCAGCAAGTGGATGTTCCAGGAGTCTGAGAGGGTGCACCAGAGTTTCCCCAGGGCAGCAAGAAAAGCCCTGGACATGAAATCCTAGAGCCTAGGCTCCCAAACCAGCTCTGCTTCTTGAGAACTGTGTGGCTTTGGGAAACCCTTCTCTTCTCTGGACCTCCAGTTCCCAATGTCTGGCTGTAGGGCTGTCTAACCTTCCCTCTTGTCAGTGGGGGGGGGGGGGGTTCACTGGCCAATTTCCCAGGGAAAACCTGGACTGAAACATGGGCCTGTGCCATGCCGTGTCTTGCTGGGCACTTGCCAACATGTCGGTGGAGATGAGTGGGAGGACATTCCTGCGTGGCAGCAACTATGGGCTGTACCTCCTAGGCCTGAGCCTCACTCACCCACCCATGGCATAGGGATTCCTGCTTTGCGATGGAAATGGGACAGGGATAGTGTCACCCCAGAGGGCAGGGTCCAATGAGCTCCCTGGGAATGGCACAGGGGTAGGGGGTCTGAGCCTGATGAGGTGTCCATGGACACAGGTGGCCACCCGTGCCGCCGCCGCCTCCTGCTGCTCCTCCTCCTGTCACATCTGCCTTCTGCGGTCCCCGCATCTGCCAGTCCTTCTGATCCGGTGGCCCCGGGTGTTCATGGCGGCAGCCACCTGCTGGCGTGTTGCTTCCCTCTCAAGATGCGGCTGCTGGTGAGGGCGCCGGGCAGACCCCGCCACTTGGAAGAGTTCCCATCAGAGAGAGGCCAGACCCTGAGCTTCGGGCAAGTCGGCCTTGCTGGTCATTTGCAACCTGTACCTTCCACTCTGGGAGGCCCGGGAAGGACCAAGCCTGGCGGAGAGGTCCCAGGTGGAGGCCCAGCTGCCCTCAGTGTGGGGCACGGTGGCAGGGGCCGTGGGCCTGGCAGTGGGCACCAAGTTGGCATCAGCCTGCCTCTGTTCCTGTCCTGCAGACAAGACCTTGGTGCAGCCTGCTTCTTCTCCCGGTGCAGCATTCACCCGCTCTCGTGTGTAGCTGACCCTGTCACCCCGACTTCTCATTCTGAGGGCCGTTCATGGAGAAGAGGGGAAGCCAACACAGCTTTGACCTCCCAGAGACCGCAGGGAATGACGGCATCGTCTGCCTCCCTGTCCCCGGAGCGCTCTGCCCTGCTCCCGCCCACCACGGCCCCCACACAGTGTTCACACTCCAGCCTGCGCTGTCCTGAGCTTGCCTGCGTGGCTCCTCCTTTGGCCTCCGAGCACATCGTCCTTTCCGCCAGGACAACTACTACTTGGCCTTCGAGCCGGAGCGTGCACTCTCCCAGGACACTCTCTCTGCCCCACCGGCCCAGGGCCCTCCTCTCACTGGCCTGGACCATCCACCCCACCCTCCCCCAGGGATGCCCACTCGCAGAGAGACCGGCTCTATAGTGTCCATGTCCGTATGTCAGAACCCAGCACGGAGCAGCGGGCCAGTGAGTGAGTGAGGAGTGAGTGGAGGACGGCTGCCCAGCCCCCCGCCCCAGCTGGACCGAGGCCGAAGCCCACCTGGCCTGATCAGTGCTCACACGGTGGCGGTGGGTCAGCACGGAGGCCCAGCAGTCAGTCCAGGGCTGCTCTAAGCCCCATCACAAGCAAATAAAGGCCTGATATCTGCTCTCGCTCCCTCTGAGCCAGCCAACTTGTCCCAAGCCAAGTTCTGATGGCTCCAAGAAGGGAGGGCCCATCCCAGCTCCAGACCAGGGCCAGGCCAGAGGCAGCCCCGAGCCACACAGGTGCCTGGGCAGCTGGTGCAGGAGCAGGACGTCAGAGAAAGGGGACACATACCACCAGACCCAGCTTGCCCTTCTGGGCAAAAGAGAAGCCACAGAGCTTTCTGGAGAGGCAGCTTGGCAAGTGTGCTCCTGGGCAACCACGGCAGTGAGATGCCCCGTGTGGGCCAATTCCCTCCCTCCAGCTTCCACTAAGCCAGCTGGGCAAAGGCCCTGGCTGCCCGCCTCAGGAGGGGTGCAGACAGCAGGTGGAGGAGCAGACCCCACGGGCCTACCTCTCCCCTCCCCCATACCAGTCCCCCTTGGCTCAGAGAAGACCCTGCGGCGTGCCCCTCCCAAGTACAGGGCAGGGCCTGAGCCTCCCAGGAAGACAGGACGGTGGGGGCCGCGGGCCAGCCGGGCTGTGCCCTCATACTGACTTACTTGGTGCCGGCTGGCTCCAGCCAGGAGCTCGCTGGCCGCCTCTGTGTGCGAGGACGCAGCCTCAAGGCTGGCTTCAATACTATCTGCAAATCAAGACAACAGAAGGAATTACAGAGTGTGACCCTGAGGACACCCCGAGGGCAAGCCCCAGGGAGCCCAGGCTCAGACATGTGGGAGATGAGTGGTCGCTGCCCCCCTCGTGGTCACTAAGGCCCCAATGCTGGCTTCACTGGAGGCCAGGGGAGGACTCCAGCCTCCAGAGAGGCAGAGGCCACAGGGATGGGGTGCTGCGCCCTGTGGCTAGCATGGGCGCCGGTCACCAGAGCTGTCAGGAGGTGCCCCTGGGGGCAGGGGCAGCCCACTCAGGAAAGGGTGGAGGCCAGCCCAGATAAAAGCCTGACTCTGTGACTTCTCTGCACCCTTGGGCAGTCCTCCCACTCCTGACCATGACCTCTGCCTCAAAGGGGCCGAGGCCCTGTCTCTGCAGGTCCCGCGGAGCCGCTGAGAGGACCCCCGCTGGGTCTGGGAACAAAGGTGAAGGTGGTCGGGCCGCAGCGCGCGCTGGCCCATGGTCTCCAGACAGTGGCTGAACGGCTCAGACTTCAACGTGGGGCCTCAGGCACAGGCCTGGTAGGGATGTCAACACAGCCCTAACCAGTCCCACCGGCGGCACGAGGCCCAGAGCGGCCCCAGGAAACCAGAGCATTCCACGTCACGATGCCAGCAGTAAAAAGGCAGCATGGTGAAAACGTGCACCAAATTCATAACCAGACCCACTCGGAACCCAAGGCCAGGCTGCAGGGACATGCAGAGCGATGGTGAGTTAAAACTGTGACTTTCGCCCCCACTAGGAACTGGGTTTGAATCCAGGTGAAGGACACGTCTACACTGTGTCCTCTTCCGCCACCAGAGATCCTGGGAGCGCTAGATGGGGCGAGCGTGTGACCACAGTAAGAGGCGCTCTGCGCAGCCCAGCTGCTGTTCCTGCTGCTGTTCCTGCCAGCTGCTGCGAACACAGCACCTCCTTCAGGAAGAGGCTATGGGATTCCAAGCTCACAGGGTTTCAGGGGCAGAAATAGTCCCATTCGAATTCTCTGTCCCCCCTGCAGCATGACATGCTCGGGTGCCCCGGAGCTGAGCGGGGCGGCAGCCCCATGGCCCGCGGCAGAGAAGGCCCAGATGTACGCAGGCGCCACCAGACCACGGCGTGCCCTCTGACCAGCGGATGGCTCTGAGGGGTTGTCCTCTCTGGGTTCCCTCCCCCACACGCGCAGCCAGCCCCTCCATAAGGAGCCCCACTGGGAGGAGAGGCAGGACGGCTTCACCCCTTCTCATGCTGGGGCACCCCTGCTTCTCTCCTATGTGCAGCGCTGACCCCCAGGGTCCACCCAGGCCCCTGCTCCTGCCACGGCCCTGTGAGCCTCGCACCCCCAGGCCGTGGGCGGCAGCAGTCGCACCCTGTTCCTGTGGAGGAGAGACGTGGACGCACAGGGCAGGAGCGGCTGCCCCCGTGCACAGGCAGACGGCAGGGTCTGGGCCGGAGCCGGGCACTGGGGGCCACGCTCCTAGCTGGCTCTCGCCTCCGTCCAGCCACCGCACAGAGCCTGGGCTGCGCCGGCACCCTGCTCTCAGACTCCGACAAAGCCCCAGTCTGGTCTGCACCGAGCACTGGCCCTGGGGACACTGTGGGCCCAGCTCTGATGGCAGGGGACTGCCTGGGGACACAAGCGATCCCAAAGCCCACCTCAGACCCAGAACCAACATGCTCGGCCGGCAGGGCACGCCCCAGATCAGACCCAGTTCTGCCCTGGCATGTGGTCGGAGCAGACCCGCCCCCCACAGCCAGCTCCCTCCCCAAGGGGCTGCCGGGCAGGTGGGCGGCGCCCCACCATGTGGCCTGCAGCACTCGGACACATCGTCAGCCCCGAACCACAATTTCTGCTTCCTCCTGAAGACCGTGGGTTGGCCGGGGGCAGATCTGCAGGTGCCCTCAGCTCACCCCAGGCCCCACGCAGGCGCTGCTCGGAGGGAGCTGGTCCTGCGGGGCCTCTGCTCTGGACACTACAGGGCATCCAGACTCCGGGCCAGGACTCCGGGGACCGAAGAAAACCGCCTTCAGCGTTACTCCCCCAAACACTCACAGAAAGCAGGGGGATGCACCCCATGGCACAGCCAGAGAGCTGCCTACTCAGCCCCCCACGGAGACCCCACCACTCTGCCAACTGACTATCCTCAGCCCCCACGGCCAGCCATGACAGGCCCCTGCAGGCCTGACCCTGCCCAGGCCCCAGGCCAGCGCCGACCCAGATGGAGGGGCTGGTGGGACTTCCTCGGAGTCCCTGCTATCGCCTCCTACCCCAAATTCGGTTTGGTAGCCGCCTCCCTGACCCATAGCTCAGACCTGCCAGGGAGGTCCGGCCCCGGGCCACCCCCTCGCTCAGTCACTCACTGACAATCAGCACCGTCCCAGGATGGGCACCCCCAGGAGGAGCTCACAGCACTACAGGACCAGTCGGCTGGCTGCTCTGACGGAGGCGAGCCCAGGGCTGCAGGGTCTAGGAAGGGGGTGCCTGGCCAGCAGGGCAGGCAGGGACATCTGTGCAGGACTGGACCCCACCAAAACCAGTTTGCTAAGCCAAGCACCAATGACCTTCAGGAAAAACACAGTCGCCAATTCCTGCCCTGCTCCAGGGCTGGGCATGCGTGGGGTGGGTCCGGGTCTGACTCTGCCTGTAGCAGAGTGTGGCGGCCTCCCCTGGCCTACCAGGCTGGCCCCGTCCCAGGCTGTCTCCCAGGCCCACGACCAAGGCCAGCCCCCAGGGAACGGCAGCACGCCGGCACACATCTTCCCTGGGCCCACCAGAAGCCGCGCTGTGGCCCTCCGCTGGGGTGTTTGTGTGCAGGCTGAGCCCAGTGGTCCGCTCTGTGGCCTTCAAGAGGGAGCTGGTCCTGCTCCAGGCTTTGTCCCTGAGGGGCGTCCTGCAGCTCCCCGAAGCAAAGAGTCCATCTTGGCCGTGAGGGGTGTGTGCAGCCGCTGGGTGTGGCCAGACCAGGACAATCAGAGGCGTCTTGAGGAGGACGAGCGGCAGGAGGAGGCGTGGAAGGAGGCGGCACCAGGAGTCCGAGCCAGCACCACCCTGGAGGCCAGAGGTGGCCGTGTGCGGCAGGGAAGACCACCAAGCACCCTATGCCTTCCTCACCAGGCGCAGACACTTCCAGCAAAGGGGGGCCCTACAGGCGGGCGCATGGGCTCAGAGTGTGGGGGGTCAGTGTGCCCTGGGAAGCTGAGAGCCACTGGACACTGCCCTGGTCTGGCCTGGGGGCTGAGTGACCCCAGGGAGAAGGGCCCCCATAATGAGAGCACAGGGAGAGGTCAGGGGTGGTCCCCCTTCCCCACACCAGGAGAGTGGCACCGGGTGGGGACAGGGAGGGGAGTGTGACCCCTTGTCCTCTGCTCCCTGAGCCTCTGGAGGCCCTTGGCTGGGCTACATCATTGTGGGGGAACCCCCAGAAGGGCTCCCAGCTTGGGGCCAAAATATGCCTGACTCTGAGTCCAAGCTCCTCTGTCCCCCAGGCAGGCAGGCAGGCCCCTCCCTGACTCCAGGCTCAGTTTCTCATCTAGAAGCAGAGAGGTACTATGTGCGTGGTGGTCAGACCTACAGGCCTCCAGCCGCCCCGAGGGTCCTGCTCCCTGGGGCCCTTCTTCACTGGAACCCCAGCACGGGGGCAGGCCTGGGGGGCCCACTTACTTGGCAGGGGCTCGGCGGCCTGGCCCTCGCCTAGGGGGCCTGGGGCTGAAAAGGTCTCGGCCACCATGCGCTCGACAGGGGTGAGGATGAGGCCGGGGGCCCGCGGGTGCTCCGCCAGTTTCTTGCGCACCGCCCCACGCAGGTCCCGCCACTTGTGCTTGAGGTCGCCCAGGTCCCTCCGGCAGTAGCCCAGCGCGTTCACCGCCTGCAGGATCTTGTTCCACACGCGGTGCTTCCGGGACGGCGTGCCCCGCAGTGCCCCAAACAGCAGCGGGTAGTGGCGTGTCACCCTCTGCACCAGCACCTCCGTCTCCTGGGGGCTGAAGTTGGGCTTGCGCGTCTTGGTGCGGGAGTGGGGGCCCTGCCGCAGGGGTGCACAGCCCAGCCCAGGCAGCAGGGCTGCCACGGCTGGCTCTGGGCTGGAGCTCTGCCGGCATGTGGCCTTGCTGCTGCTGGACCCTGGAAAGGCACCAGAGGCTGAAGGAGCAGGCAGAGGCCGGCGGCCGGCTGGGGAGCGGACGGGCCAGGGCCGGGGCCGGGCCCAGCTGAGCACTGCCAGGCTCACGGCCTCCACTGTCCCTGCAGAGAGGCACACAGGCCCCTGCCCATCATCCATCACGGTCAGATCACCCACAGCAGCACATGGTGGGTCCTGAGGTCTCAGCTGCTCTCGGCCCCCGGTGCCCCACTCCAGGTGCCCCCAGGTCCGCAGGCCCTGACCACGGTGGCCACAAGTCAGCCTTGCCTGCCCCTCTTTCCCTCTGCACCTAGAGACGGCCCCTCCCGACCAGTCTGTCACTGGGACTGAGTGGCCATCTGGGTGACATCTGGAGTGGACAGAACACTCAGCACACCACACCCGGAGACAGCCGGCCAGAGGTGGGAGTGGCTGCAGCGGCCGCGCCGAGGCCGGCAGGGGCACGAGGCGGGAGGACATGCAGCCCAGGCAGGGGCCTGTGGAGAGCAGCGCAAGGGCATGCTGGAGCAGCCCAATGCACAGCCTCTGAGCACAGCCCTGCACGCGGCCCCGGCTCTGAGAATGAGCGAAAGGCAAGCGTGCTGGACAGCAGCCCCGGGAGACAGCAGCCGCCCCCCCCAGTTCCTTCTTCTCCTGGGGGTGCAGCACAGCCAGGGGGATGGCCAGGCTGCCCTGCGGGGAGCAGGACGCACACGGACCTCAGAACCTAGGAAGGGGGAGCAGAGGCTGGCTGGGAGCTGACCGTACTGGCCGGTGTCTGGTACTGGGAGTCAGCCCCACGCTTCTGGGCCCAAGAACCATGGTTCCTACACCACCCACTCAGGGCTCCCAGGTACTCGGGGCAGTAGCAGGAAGAACCACGTGGCTACCTGGGGTGGAGAGGCCAGGCTGGGTGGGGCTGAGGTCCTCAAGTGGAGGAAACACAGAAACCAGGGACATGGGCTCACTCCTGGTACAGCCCTGCCCCCACCACACCCATTTCCTGAGACATGCCGCTAAAAGGTGGCTCTGGGCTCCACACGTCCAGTGCTCTCTGCTGTGTCACCTGCTGCAGTCTTGACCCCTCCCCCAACCAAGACAGTTTGTCCTCACCCTGGGGAGTCCTTGGGTGGGAGGAAGGCCCAGTGGGGAGGCATGGAGGCCCAGACTCTTCAATGAGCCAAATGGGTGGGCCACCCTCTTGCATGAGCCTCCCCAACCCTGGCGTTCCTGAGGGTCTGGGGGGACCTGGGGGCATGGAGAGGGAGGGCAGCAGAGGCTCAGACCTCCAGAACCGCCCTCGCTCTTGCTCATCTGAGAGGCAGCCCTGCCTATACCTGGGGGAAAGGGCATGTGGCTGTGGGGCAGGTGGTTCAGAGGGCAGCACAGGTACCCACCAATGGCATCTCCTTGCTCTGACACCATGGAGGCCAAGTCCTTGATGATCTGATTCACATCCAGTAAGTCACTCTGTGGAAACAAGAGGATAGCCATTAGGTGCAGTGATCAAGGGCACAGCCATCAGGAGTGCTGAGTGAAAGCCAAGAACCAGGAACAAGCCTGGGTCACCCCTCCCCACCAAGTCAGAGACAGGGCTGGGATCTGAATATTCTTTCCTGATCCCAAGGCCAAACCCCAAGCTCCCTGGGTATCCCAGGGCTGGCCCCTGCAGGGCTGCAGTCAAGTGCAGGGCAGCGTTGCCAACACTGTCCACACCTCCTACAGGCCTGTCAGTCCTGTAGATACCACTTATTCCCCGTACTTGCTTTGGGGATCCTTGACTGAAGGATGGTATCTTTTCCTCTCTGTACACCCAGCCCCTGGCACAAGCCAGCACACAACTGCTGCTCAATTAATCCTGAAGGAGTGGGGTGGGTGGTAGATGGATGGATGGATAAGTGGATAGTGGATGGATGGCAGACGGGTAGATGGGTGGACAGATGGATGAATGGTGGATGGATGATGGGTGGATGTATAAGTGGATGTATAGGTGGATGGATGGACAGCGGATGGGTGAATGGATGGATGGGGTGGATAAATGGTGGATGGATAGATAGTGGATGGGTGGATGGATAGACGGATGGTAGATTGGTGGATAGGTGGATGAACGGATGGATGGATGGACAGCGGATGGGTGAATGGATGGATGGGGTGGATAAATGGTGGATGGATAGATAGTGGATGGGTGGATGGATAGACGGATGGTAGATTGGTGGATAGGTGGATGAACGGATGGATGGATGGATGGATGGATGGATGGATGGATGGATGGACAGGAAGATGAATGGATGGGTAGATTGATGGATAGATGGATGGATGGATGGACGGATGGATGGACAGGAAGATGAATGGATGGGGAGATGGATGGATGGATGGATGGATGGTGGATGGGTGGGTGGATGGATGGATGGACGGACGATAGACTGATGGTGGATGGATGGCAGATGGATGGATAGTGGATGTGTGGTAGATGGTGGACAGACAATAGACAGATGGATGGATAAATGGTGGACGGATGGGTGGATGGGTAGATACATGGATGGAGGGATGATGGATAGATGGTGGATGGGTGGATGGTGGATGGATGCCAGTCCCACTGCCATGGAAAGACTGAGTGGCTTCAAGAAGCTAGTGAACAAGGTAAGTAGAAATTTGGACCAAGAGAATTTGGGGTAGCCCGCTTAAGCATGCCTTGCATCCTCCACGTTGCCCAACTGTCTTATCTCCATTTGCCAACAAAGTAGCAGTGATGCTTGTGAGGGCCGTGGCCACATTATTCACGGGCCACATGCCTGGAGCAATGCTGGGGGAATGTCACACACCACCATCGTACTTGGCAGCACCCCTGAGGCCAGGCCACGACACCCACCTGACAGTAAAGATGGTGGACACTCAAGGGGGTCCCTGACCTCCAGAGCCTCCGAGAGAGAGGGGTGGCTGGGACTGGCATCTGTGCCCACTGGCTCCAAGGCCACCCTTCTATTGAATGCCACTTTGCAGGGGACAGCTCCTCCACTGGCCAGAGAGGTAACCCTGGGCAAGACTGTTCACCTCGGGGCCAGATTTCCTCATCTATCATAGGAACAAAACGAAAGCTTCCTCCCTGGGTACCTGGCATGTGGCCAGGATTGAGCTCAAGTCAGGAAAGTGAGAGGGGCGGGGGAGGCGGGGGTGCGAACCCTACCCCAGGCCCACCCTCTCTGCAGCTCATTCTAGAACCTGGATCGATTTCCACAAGGGTCATTTCACCCACTGCAAAATATTACGGGGAAATTCATTTTCTTTTTAGAAGTGTTCTGGGAAATGAACCAATTAGCATGATCTTAAGCCCACGTGTACTATCAATTGCAGGTCAATTATGGGCTTAATCACAGCGCAGGGCCGGCGGCCACTCTAGAAACAGGGCCCATGGCTGGGAAGCCTGTGGGTCTCTGCTCTGGAGGACGGCGGCCGATGAGTGGGTGCCGGTGGCCCCAGGCCTGGGCTCATTCCTGGGAATCCCGAGTGAGGGGAGTGAGGCCCCAGCTGGGGAGGCCAAACCGAGGCTCCCCCCTGAAGTCAAGACATCGAGGTCACAAGACAAAGGCTGCAAGGTCAGCAGGGTCTCAGTCCCACTGCCTCACTGCCCAGATTTCCAGGTTTCTGCCCCAACCCCGTGGGAGGCTGGGCACAGGCCAGCCACACCCCACCTCCGGCTTGGTCACAGAGGCCTCTCTCACTGAGGCTCGTCTGGGGGCCCTGAGCCTGGCCCTAGGTGCACCTGGACTCTGAGACTCTTAGGAGCTTCTCTAAGGTGACTCAGTCTCCCCGCGCTGTATGTGAGCACACCTGCCAGCACCCCCACTTTGCAGACAGTGCAGACAGGGAAACCAAGTCATCAAGACATTAAGGGTCTCTCCCAAGGGCATGTGACTGATCAATGTTGGAGCCAGCAATCACACCCGAGTTTGGGCTGGCCCAACCCAGGTCACTACCCACCCAGACCTCACGGCTGTGGGGCACCCCTGGCAGTCACGAAACCTGGGAGTCAGCACACAGGGTGGTCACATGTCACAGCTGCCTACACGGGCAGGATTCATGGGTGTGCACTCTCGTCCCATGGGCAGGGGCAGCTGGGGGCCACAGCTGCCTAGGGACACAGCCTCACTCAGCAAAGGAGAGGCCAAGGAGGGGTGTTGTGGAGCAGGGGACCCAAGGCCAGTACACTCCCAGGGGCCTGGGACTCTCAGGCTGCCAGCCAGGGGAGAGGCGGCCTCCGTACCGCACAGCAGCGGTGCTGGCTCTTCCCTGAATGGCGTAGCACTGGCCCCAACAACCTGGGACGGCCAGGACAGAACATGGCGTCCCCAGTCTGGCTCACGCTCCGGACTTCGGGGCAGGCCTCCCTGAAAGATGCAGTGGCCAAGGCAGTTTTCCGGCTTCTTGCTGCCAACATGCTACGACCACCACTGCGGCCAGCTGTCCACCAGGGCCTGACCCCTCCCAGGCAGAAGGTTTCTGCAGGAAGCCGTCCTCTGAACACCGCCAGCAGCCGTCACCGGCCTGCCCACCTCAAGCTGGGGTGCCCCGTCCAGGTCCCTGCCGTCACCCCCAACCATACTGTAACACCTGCCAGGCCCACACATGGGGCCCTGCCCAGAGTAGGACAGAGCCGGGGGGGCCACGACCTGGGCTTCCTGTCCACATCCGGTTGGCCCAGCAGACAGGCCACCTGGAGCAGGCACCCCCTGGTCGGGTGGTGTGAGCGGAGATGCGCGGGCGCTTGCCACGCTCCAACTCTCAGAGCCCTCAGTGCGCCAAAAGCAGCAGTGCGGAGGAAGGGGAACCCTACATGGGGTGACCCCCCCGGACTGTGCCTCAGGGACGCCCACATCTCAGGGCTGCCCGCATCTCAGGGCTGCACACCTGGGAGGTTCCCACTCCCTGGCCTCTTGGCAATCCAGGGCACCTGTCACACACACACACACACACACACACACACACACACACACACACGCTTCTTTATGCCAGGCCTCCCTCTTTTCAAAATGCCCAACACACAGACCCCTGACCCACACCAGCCTCCGAGCTGACGCTGCAGGAGCAAGGCCAGCCCTCGTCCCCTGCAGACGGTCCTCAGGCCCTGCTTCACCCCCAAGATCCATGAACCACGACCCTCTCTGTCAGTGACACAGAAACGTCCTCATCTTCAACAGGAGCTCAGGCTGGGCTCCTGGGAACAGCGACACTAAGAACCACCCCCCCCTTTGGTGTTCTGGAAAATGCTTTCTGCAGAGAACCCCTTCTCCAGGGGACTCTTCCCCCATGGGTGACAGACCCAATGGCACCCCGCTGTTCACCCCGGACAGGACCCCTCGCTCCCACTCTGTGCCTCCTACAAGGTGAGCGCAATGCTTGCTCATCCCTGACCTGTCAGGACAAAAGGCCTGGGAACCCACTTGGAGCTGAGTTCCTCTCCTCCCCAGGCCTGAGCACCCTCTGACCCAGAGAGCTCTCACCCAGCCCTCTGCCCCATGCAGCAGGACCCCTATTTCCCAGCTCTTGGACTGCTTGCATACTCTACCTTCCCAGCATTCTCCGTTTTGTAAGACATCCCCCATCGTAATAATCTTTTTGAATAAAGACTTTCCTTGCTCAAAATAGTAAGTAAGCCGTGTTGGGGAGGAATGAAGGATGAGAGGGTGTCCCAAGGCCCCACGTGTTTCAGCTGGTCTCCGCCAGGTCCGAGGGTTGCAGGACCGTGGGCAGGAGGACAGGGATGCCGCAAGGGGCACACGTGAGCGGCTACCCTCGACAGGGAAGCAGACTACGGGGAGGGGCTGGTGAGCTTGGGGCTGCACACCCCTTCCAAACCCCCAGTCAGCAGCCTCCTGCAAGTCCCCGCCCACAGCTGCCCACTGTGTGTGGGGGGGGGGGGCAGGGAGCCGGTGCTCCGTGGTCGGGTCTTCACCCAGCTGTGCTGGCTCTCAGGTGTGTGCTTCCTGCAAGACGGTTCCCAGGCACTGGGACCTCCTGGGGGTGAAGGGTTTGTGACTCATTCACCCCAGCATCCAATGGCCGTCTGCAAAATGGATGGGGCAGTGAGATTAGGCCAGCTCTGGGGACAGAGGCTGCGATCTGCCAGGAGAGGGAGGGCCCAAGAGAGGAGGTGCGGCTGGGCGGCCTCAGCAGCAGGAGGCAGCAGGCGGAACAGGCACATGGGGGCCTGCAGGGGTGGTGCCCCTCTAGTCACTGTGCCTGGACACCTGGGCACGCCTCGGCTCCTGCAGGAGGATGCCAAGGGCAGGTGGGGCCCAAGATGTCGGTCCCACCAGGAGCCTAGGTGGGAGCCATGTTCTGGCAAAAGCCTGGTCTTCAGTGTCCTGGGCCGGGGGCTCGGAGCCAGCCTGGTCACAGGCCTGAAGGAAGGTGGGCCTGCGCTGGGCGCCCAGGAGCCCCCCAGAGCTGCCCCAGGACGGCGCCTTCCAGGGACGGCAGGCAGCACCAGCTGCGGCACCAGAGCGCAGGAGAGTGGGTGACAGGGAGAGACTCGAAACACCTTCACTTAGTAAATGTTTAAATCATGCAATTATTTCCCTGATTGCTTCTAAAACTAGAACTCATTAAAAGCTCTCACGGAATCTTCTTTCTCCTCTTCTGCTGGCACGGCGGAGTAACAACCTTGCACGGGAAACAGTAGAGCCTCGATGTGTGTGCGTGTGTGCGTGCGTGTGCGTGTGCGTGCACCTGTGTGTTCCCTTCACTTTCAGGAAAGAAAAGAAAGAAAACACACGGCACTGTTTCTATTACCCAAGCTCTTCTTATAATCAGGATCCTGGCAACCATCCACCTGTAACCACAACTGCTCCAGCTAACGGAACGCCAGGATTCACTGATTTATTCCCTTATTCATAGTCGTCAGCCACATCAACCCCCCGCACCCCGCGTTCCGGCTGTGCAGTGCCGACCTCAGGGAGGGGAGCTGAGCCAGGGGGCCCGGCCTGGAGGCCTCTCCTGCCCCTCCTCATCCCCAGCCTCCTCCCTCCTGGGCCTGCCCAGCAGCCATGGCAACAGAGCCGCTAATGTGCTGGGTCAGGGGACACCTGCTCCGGAGGGGAGCAGGGAGCACCAGCCCTCACAGGTGAGACCAGGTGAGGTGGGCTCGGCAGGGGGAGCCCAGTGCAGACACGGCAGTCGGGCCCAGTGGGCTGCCCGGGTTGGGAGTGGACACATGACTTGGGCCCCAGCTCCGTCAGCCAGCGGGGCTGTTACCTGCTGGCAATGGCTAGAGGCATGTGCCCATCTCATTTGACCTCCCGGGGCCCCTGGGAGGCCAGGCACTGCCCCACCGTCCAGACAGGAAGAGCCAGCCTCAACCAGGATTAGGTAAGCGGCCGTGGTCAGGCAGAGCTGGGCCACAGGGCCATGCCTGGCTCCTGGGCTCTGCACACCTGGGGGACCGCTTGCACACTTCCCCCTCCAGGAGAGAGGCTGACGGAGAGGCAGGGGTCAGACACGCCACCCGCCAGCACAGCCCTGCTCCTGAGTCAGGCAGCCTGGGCTCACGTCCCCGCTCTGCCACACACGAGCTGCACGGCCGGGCCAAGTGACGTGGCTTCTCGAAGCCTCCGCATCGTCTCGGATAAAATTGGAACACAGGAGTGCTCACTCTCGCAGGGCTTTTGTGAGGGCTGATAAAACGATGCGTATAAATACAGGCAACAGAGCCCTCTTATTAAGTCACAGATCTGCTGTAGAGTCCAATACGTAAAACGTATTCATCCTTCCACCCACCACCATCCGTCCGGCCCCCATGCGCCCACCTACGCACCATCCATCCCTCCGGCCCCCCATCCGTCCACTCATCTGTCCTCGCCTCCAGCCGTCTCCCATCCACCCATCCCTCGTCCTTCCACTCAGCCATTTACTTGTTCAATAAACAGTCATCGGGCGCCCAGATCGTGTCGTGTGTCCTCTGGGGTAGGAACACCGCAATGACCACGACAGACAAGAGTCCCTGCCTCCACGGGCTCCGTTTCCGCAAGGAGAAAAATCACAGCAAGACCACCCATTACGTGGTGTGTTC
Source organism: Ursus americanus (assembly GCF_024610735.1). NCBI lineage: Eukaryota > Metazoa > Chordata > Mammalia > Carnivora > Ursidae > Ursus > Ursus americanus. The sequence goes on along the minus strand of NC_142135.1, from coordinate 1,988,074 downwards.
GACAAGGCAGAGGAAACTGGGATTTTAGATGGACAACACCTGTGTCAAGACCCGACCAAAGAAAACAGGCGAAGTCGCTGGAGCGTCTGGAGGAACAGGGTCCAGCCAAAAATGCGCCAGCGTGTTCAAAGCGTAAGGGGACCAAGGGAAGTGTGCGTGCTCCACGGAACGGTACCGGGGGGCCTGGGAGCCACCCCAACACACCTGCCACGTTATTCCTAACAAGGCACCGCGGCACGCCTCTGCCTCCATAACTGCCTTTACCAACAGGGCCGAGGTGAGGTCATGTGATGTCCAAGGCTGGGTCACAAAAGCAACCGGATCCTCCACGTGGAGAAGCTGGGAGGAGCCTCGCACCTGGAGACAGGAGAGTCTTCCTTCCCCGGGAGAAGGCCGGCATTCTGCAAGGCCCCCCCTTGCCGTTACTGCATTGGCGCCCGGCTCTTGGCCGACCTCAGCGCCCTGGTGACAGCAGAGCCTCCCACTGGGGTGAACCCCTAGTCAGCAGTAGCCGCACCAGGCCTGGCAGGGTGTGAACTGGGGTGTAAACCGGGGGTGGAAACTGGGGCTGGAAACTGGCGCTGGGGTGGAAACCTGAGGAGCTCCCGGGGAGGGGTGAGGCAGCCTGAGGGGGCTGCTGTGAGCTAGGCCCTGCCCCACCCACACCCGCCAGGTCTGGCTCTGCCCAGGTGAGGCCCCTGCCCTGCCAAGCAGTCCAGCTCTGCGGCATACTGTCACCAGGGAGCTAACAAACGGCTTTCATGCTCCCTTAACCCTTTCTATAGTCTCCGAGATTGGTGTCACGGTCCTATCTTACAGATAGACTGAAGCTTCCAGAAGAGACCCCTCAGCACTCCCACGGCCACGCAGTGGCATGGATGGGGCTGGGACTCTGGGCCAGACCTCCACTTCCCCTCTGTGACCAAGAGCTGCCGGAGGCCAGCCAGCCCGCCCCTCCGCACATGGGACAAGGAAGCTCCGGCTACATCCATAGCCGCCCCTCCAGGCCCCGCAGGGAGACTGCCCTGCCTGCCGGCACCAGCTGGCTGCCCTGGTGGTGAGAGGCCACACTGGACCACAGGTGGTCTTGGCTGCAGCTGTGAGGACAACGGACAAGCCAACTTCCCGGGGCAGCCTCATTCCTAGGAGGAAGAAGTGAGGGGCCTCCTCGCCCGTAGCCTTGGAGCACGAGGCCCTGGACACGTACCTTCTGCTCCTCGGGAGGAGGGCACCTCCCAAAACAGGTGGCTCAGCCAAGGGCTCCAGATGCAGTTTCCCACAGCCCATCATCTGAGGGTCCCCGTTTCTGACAGCCCCACAGGACTAGGAAACGGGCTCAGAGAGGGGACCTAGGGCCGGAAGGAACGTGAGAGTTTGCAGCCCAGAGAGCTGGCTCTGCCCAGACTGGCCATGGCCTTGCTGTGCATGCCCCGCGGCCGAGGGCACAGGATGGGGGTATGCGGCCATTGGGAATGGGAAGTGGGGACTCAGCCCTGCAGGCCAGATTCCTGGGAGGCGAGAGCCGAGGCCACAGAGGAGCAGGGGCTGGTCGGCAGCGCCGGCACTGGTTCTGGCACAGCTGCGGGGGAAGGACAAACCACCGAGGGGCAGCACACAGGCCTGGGGACTGAGCGGCCCACCACGTGGTCACCTGCCAGCCCACGGTGGGGAGGGGCAACAGCCCCTGGACGCAGCTTACTTGGGTGCCTCAGCTGTCCTGCCTCCTCCTGCCCACGCCCAGTTAAAGCCTGAGCTCCCAGCAAGACAGGAACATCCCTGGCCACTTCACAGACAGGGCCGCAGACCAGGAGGCCACCGGCCATCAACACCCACCCCAGCAGCCCTGACACCCAGCCCTGAGGGGCCCTGGGAGGTCTGGGGTCACCCAGGTTATGACCCACCTGGGACCAGTGTCAGGAAGGGGCCCAGAGGCCAGCATGGCCATCCCTGGGGCAGTAAGCAGATACCGAAGCACCCAGGCACAGCCCTCCACGCTGGGTGTCCCCAGAGCTCTACCGGCACACAGGTGCTTTCCCTCTCAACTCTAGTCTCCCCATGGAAACAAGAAGAGGCCCTCGTGCTATGCAGAGCCCAACCTGCAGACTATGTGGGAGACTGTCTGGGGCAGGGGTGTCTCAGGCCAGCCGCACAGCGTGGCCCTGCGGCCCTCCTTCCAACACTCCAGACTCGGGCAGCCATGACGGGAGCAGGCCAGCACTTCCCACAGGAGGGAATATGAGGCCCAGGGAGAGCCTGGGACTGCCCCAGGCCATACTCAGTGATGGGAGGGTGGAGCCCAGGCTGGGAAAGCATGCTTCATTCAGGCCCAGGAGAGGCCAGGGGTCAGGACAGAGGACAGCTGAGTCCAGACCCCAGGGCAGCTGTGCTAAGGCTGCCTGTAAGCAGCCGTGGCCTGCAGGGCAGAGCAGGGAGGAGCAGGGTTGAGGGGAGCTAAGCTGGGCTGAGTGGGGCAGGGCTGAGCTGTGCGGGGCAGAGCAGGGCTGAAGGGCAGAGTGGGGCTAGGTGGGGCAGGGCTGAGTGGAGCCGAGCAGAACTGAGTGTGGCAGAGCAGGGCTGAGCGGGGTGGGGTAGAGTAGGGCTGAAGGGCAGAGTGGGGCTAGGTGCGGCAGGGTGGGTCAGGGCTGAGTGGACTAGAGCAGAGTTGAGTGAAGTAGGACAGGGCTGAGTGGGGCTGAGCAGGGTGGGGCAGGGTTGGGCGACACTAGGCAAAGATGAGCTGAGCAGGGTGGAGCAGGGCGGGGTGGGGTGGGGCGGAGCTGGTCTGAGGGGCGTGGCGGAGCTGGGTGGGGCGGAGCTGGGCTGAGCAGGGTGGGGCAGGGCGGAGCTCCCAACAAGGCTGGCCACAGTGGTCCCCCTGCTGACCCCCATGAGGCTCTGAGGGCCGCAGAAGGGACTGGCTGAATTCAGGCAGGTCCCATGCTACCCCAGGTCCTAGGTGGGCCCAGAGCCCCGGGCCCCTCCATCTCGGCTGACAGGGCCGATCACCCCTAGCAAAGCCCACTCTCTGCCTAGTCACCACAGAGAGAACCAGAACAGGACCCAGGCCTGGGCTGCCCGATGCAGGAAGAACCCCACTCACACAGGTGTTCCTTGGAATCCCATTCTGGGGGCCCCTCCTGCAGCTCTGCTCTCAGAGGTGGGCCCCCATCTGCTTAGGGGCTCCTGACCTCTCCCAAGGGCAGCCCTCGGCCCACCCATGTCCTCACGCCCAGGGCCCTGCCCTCGGTCAGCAGCATCAGCTCCCTGGTGCCAGGACAAGGCCCCAGAGGGGAAGAGAATGCACCCACAGCTATGCACGGGGGTGCCCAGGGGCTCGGGCCCCTCTGTTGGCAGAGCCAGCATCCCTGCTGTGTTCTCGACGCACTTCCAGCACCCAGGGACAAGAGGCCAGTGGCAGTGTCACTCGCACCATCACACCCCCCCCAACACTCACCAGCCCAGGTCCTCACCTCAATCTGCAGGATGGCCTCCTCACGCAGCCGGATGGCCTCCAGGTCCTCCTCCGTGATCTCTGGAAGCAGTGCCTGCTCCTGGCCCTGCCACATGCTGTCACCCCCATTAAAGATCTTTTCATCATCAGGCAGCTCAGCAAAAGTGGTCCGGGGACTCTGCTGGCAACAGAAACACACCAGTTAGCGTGGTGCGCCCGGCTGCCACCCAGCCCACGCTCTCAGAGGGGAGAGGACCCACAGCCCAGGTTCTGCAGCCCTCATGGGGGCTGCGGCCATGGGGCCTCTGGCCTGCTACGTGGGAGAGGTGCTCGCAGGGCTGCTGCAGGAATCGGGGTTGGGCGGATGCCCCGAGCCCACCTGGGGCCATCCCAGACCTGGCTTCAGGGCACACTCAGCAGCCCCCCACCCACCCACAGCCATGCTGGAGCAGGGACTCCTCGCGTTCCCAGCTCTCGGTGACACCCGAGAAACACCCCTTCACACGTGGACGCAAGCTGCACCTTCTCACAGGGCTGTGAACCCACCGAAAGCCCATTCTGGGGGCAGCCACGGGTCACAGTTGGGGTCTAGCTGCCAGGCAGGGGCTGCGGACACAGAGGCATGGCCTCCCACACAGCAGGGTGCACACACCACCAGGGGCAGCGTGTCCTGTACACGCCCTCGCGGAGACTGGGCCCCAGGGAAGGGAAGCCAGAGGGCTTTTTATGTCCTTTAATTCTGTATTGATTGCTTTAATTTACCAAATTTTGGAATTCAATTAAATGTGGCTTTTCCCTTCAATTAACGATCTGCTCTCTGATGGGACTCTGTGCACAAGTGAGCGGACACCCTCCCCTGGAGTCAGGCGTCAGGTGCTGAGTGGATGTGCAGGGGTGCCTGTGGGGGGCTATCGTCTCCATCGTGCACACCCCACAGGGGTGAGGGAGTGCAGGAGGCGGGAATGGGTCCCACTCTGGAACCACGGCTTCAGCGGAAAACATGCAACAGCAAAGATGATCCACGTGCCCGTCTCAGCCCCTCCCGCCGTCAGAGAGCCAGACGCCGGCCCTCAGCCTGCTCCCCACCGTCCCACCCCAGGTCAGCCGAGCTCTGCCTCACATCAGGCAGACGTGTGGGTGCGTGGGTGTGTACGTACACCTGTGTACCAGTGTGAGTGTGTGTGTGCATGTGCGAGAGAAGGGAATCAAAAGGGCAACAGGAAAGGCTGCAGGATGGGCAGTGCCACTGGTGACCCCGGCTCCACCCTCCCAGCATGTCGGAGCTCCTTCCAGCCCGCTGTCTCCAACACTCCCCACCACCCTGCGAGGGAGCACGGAGCCCATTTTACTGAGGAGGACACTGAGGCCAAGAAGCCAAAGAGTCCGGAACAGGCAGGATATAAAGCTGGGGCTCCAGGCTCCAATTCTGACACACAGGAGCTCCAGGGCAAGAAGCGAAGAGGACGGTGCACCCCAGACCAGGGGCGTGGGAGGGACCGGCCTGAGCCCCTGGCTGGAGCAGCTTCCTCTCCAGCTGGCTCCATCCCCCACGCTGCACCCAGGCCTCCTCGGCTCCTCTGCTACCCTCAGTCCGGCCCCAGGTACTGACTCTGACCACAGCACCCTCCTCCTGCCCGGAGACAGTGCTGGCAAGGGGACAGATGGCAGGGGGCAGCCACCACCCCCCGTCACCCAATTCAAGCCCCGAGCCCTGGTCAACCCCCTACGTGTGTCTGGGCAATGGGCCGGGACTGAAAGGCAGGGCTGGCCGTCCCTCATGGGACCTCCGTCTGAGGCTCCACGTCTCCAGCACACACCACACTGGGCAGCCCGGAAAGAGGCTTCGGAGGCTACCACCTGCCTGTTCTCTCCTTTCCCTTCGCGACAAGACCACCTTCCCACCCTCCTATGCCACTCGGGGCCACGGGGCAGGGTGCTGGCCATGCCACGGCCCAGCATGGCCCCCCACCCCGGCAGCCTTCAGATGGTCTCAGCAGTGGGGGGAGCACCTTTCCCGCACACTCTCCAGGCTGGTGCTGGCCCGCCCCACACCAAGCCCGGGGTATGGTGGACAGACAGCAAGAGTCCCGTGCACCGATGGACTTGGCTGGGCACAGAAACCAACAAGTCACGCAAACAACAATTTCTGCACAGTTTTGACAAAGGTCTGCAGAAGGCCTTGGTGGCCATGGGATGGCCACACGGAGCCACGGCAGGGACAAGGCGGGAGGCCAGGTGCTCCTTCTCTGCAGCGTGGCTCACGACCTGTAAGGTGGGTACGCTCACACGCAGGTAGAGGGCAGCAGTGCGGGTCCCCCACAGGGTGAGGCCCCGCTAACACAGTTCTCCTTCCAAAGCCGACATTCTGCCCCCACACCACACTACCGTGGGCAGAACCTCTTCCCCCAGAGTCAGCAGAGGCCTTTACAGAAATAAATACGTGGATAGATGAACATTAAATAAAACAGCTAAAAAATCTGTTGACAAGCGCTACTGGTCCAAGGTGGCAATCACCACCTCCCCTTCCTGGTGTGGGCGGGAGGAAGTGAGTGGTGCCGGGAGGACGGCCGCGGGAGGGGCTGGCACGGAGCCAAGCCACGGCTTCTGGCCCAGCACCGCACTCTCAGGGCCTCAGTGTCCTCATCTGCAGAATGGGAAAAGGACCCCCCACCTCCCCAGCTGCTCACGACACAGCTGTGCCGCTGGTCTGATCCCGCCTCCCTTCCAGGCGCTGCCAGGCACCCTCACACCCACCAAAGGGACTGTGCAGGGGGTCTCCTCGCCAAGCGCTCACGCCTCGGCCCAGATGCAAGACCCAGGGCGCAAACCTCGCTGGCTTCGCCAGCTCCATCTCCACCCCCACGGCATGCGGCTGACGTCCCCCCCCCCCCCACCAGAGTCAGGGAGGGGAGCCAGTGGGACGAATCACCTCGCTGCGTTGGCCGGTGCACATGAAGATGACAGCCTGGCAGAAGCAGGAGGGGAAGCTGTGAGGGACCCTGCTGCCCCCGGGAGCAGCGCCAGTGCCACCTCCCCGAGGGGCCTGTCCCGAGCCGGGCCCCGCAGCCACCCTCTCCACGGGGACGCTGCCTGGGCATGGCGTTCGGGGAGCTTCCCCGACCATCCCCCATGGTGAGAGCTGCCGAGGGCCCCTGTCTGTGCACGGGGACAGAAACGCAGGAAGGCTCATGGCAAGCACGCACCCCGGGAGAAGGAGCTGGAAAGACCACCATGATGCCTACAGACCAACTGGCAGAGGCGGTCAGACACAGTGGGGGATACACAGGCCCAGGACATTACGTGTAACCTTCCCTGGACTCGGGGGCCCGTGCAAGCGGCCCAACAGCTGGAGCAAAGGGTGCCCCCTGCCCTCACCTGCACAGGTACGGCCAGCCCTCCCCCCAGCGGCTTGCGACGAGACAGGGTAGCAAGACATGGCCTGGACCCCTGATCTCCTGAAAGGATCAGAAAGCGCCCCTTTATTCTCCTCACAAAGGCCCAATTTGCGGATTAGGGATTTGCTGGCAAGGCGCTGGGGCCGGTGCGGAGGGGACAGCCGTGTGATGGTTTTCCAGCACGAGAGGCGGCCAACAAAGACGGCTTTCTCCTCCCTCCAAGGCCGATCGTTTGGGTCCCACTCTGTACGGAAGAAACCCACAAACCAACGTGACTGCTGGACCGCAGGGCTGAGAGCGGTTTCCCGTGAGAAGAGCCGAGGCGGGGAGAATGCGCAGCAGGCTCCCGGGTTCTCGGGGGCTCTGGGAAACAGGCCGCTTTCTCGCGCACTCCGACCCCGGGCTTCACGCAAGAATGTCCATGACCCTGACGGGAGGGCAGGGGTCAGGGCGCGAGCCAGTCACGGGCTTGGGAAAACTGCTTCTGTTTAGCAGCCCAAGGCTGGTCATCAATTTCTCCAAATAATAAGTGACTCTGTTAGCTGATGAACTTTCTGGAGACTCGTCAAAGCCCAGAATGTCAAAACTGGCATGACTATGGCAATCCGTCCCCGCACACCCACGTGAAATAACAGCACTGAGGCCCAGAGGCCAGGAGCACCCCTGCCCTGTGCCCGGTGGGGAAGTAGGACGGGATTTCCAGCGAACTCATGGAGATGAAGCATGTCTTTCCCACTGTGGCCGCAAACACATGGAGTTCTGGCGGAAATCTACGCCGAGCCGGCTGACGGCAGCGCACGCTGTGGACCGTCCCCAGCGAGGGGCAGGAATCAGCCCAGACACACCAGCGCTGCCCACTGGCTGGGCCTGACCGAGTCTGAGACTGACCATGGACCCAGCCCGGAGGGCTGATGCCAGAGGGCTGACCTGCGCACAGCCACGGCCGGCACCCGGCTCAGATGGGAGAAGGTGGGCGGTGGGCACCCCTCACTCCCGCCAGGACCACCACCCTGCAGACAGCAGCCCTGACGTCTGCGAGATCAGTGTCACAGCCACCCCCGTGTTGAATAGGGTAGTATGTCATTTCACTGTTTACAGTTTGAAGAATTCCTGGAAATAATCTAATCTTTCATAATTTCTCAGAAACAATGCTGACCATTCTCTTCCTTTTTAAAAAATGTTGCTGAAAAACAACACATCTACAGTCCAACACAAAAATCAGAAATGCACAGCTCTGAATTCTTACGAAGAGAAGACTTGAGGCATGACACAGAACATCACTGGGACCCCCGACACGTCCCTCCAGCCCCCCAGCTGTCACGCTGCTCCCAACCAAGGGAAAGAGCGTCTGGCTTCCAACACTGCCCGTTACTTTGGCCTGGTTTTGACCACTCTCTTCTCTGGTTTCAGGCTTCCTTGGCTTGACACTCTGAGACCACACGGTGGGCTTTGCTGGCGACGGCTGACTCTTTCTGGCGCTACGGGCTCCGTGCGGGAATCCAGCACAAATGATGTGGCCGCTGCACTGCAGGCTGGCTGTCTTTCCAGCACTGTGCTACCGCGTCAGTCGCTATGAGCGTTCTTCTGCATGACTTCGGGTGAACACACATGTGCATCCCCACTGGCCGTGCACTTGGGGAGGGACTGCAAGGTCACAAGGAGAGAGAACGTGTGACTCTGGGAAGTGTTTCAGTGTCCGGAAGGGTGGCGTCCATCTGCTTCCATCGGCACAGGCTTCCGGCTGCCCCACAGCCTCCCAGCACTCGCGAGGCTGACTGCGTCGAGTACTCTGGTGCGTGCGAGGACACAGGCAGTGGCCGAGCACCGTGGGCGCCCTCGGCCTGCTTCTGAGGACATTCGTGCGCTTACTGGCCACGTGCCCTTCCCCTTTCATGACATGCCTGTCCCCTTTCGTGATGTGCCTAAGGCTTTTGCCCTTTTGTGTTTTTGAAATGAGTCCTCTGCCTCTTTCTTACTGATTTCTGAGAGATCTTCATGGATTACGGACATCAGTCCCTTCCAGACATGCGTACGCGAACACCGTTCACGCTGTAGGTTCCCTTGTCACTCGCTTCACGGTATATTAATTTAAGGAAGTCAAGCTGATCTACTTTATACTTGGTACTTCTTCAGCTGTGTAAGAAATGTTTGCTCGCCGTAAAGATGTGAAGACCGACTCCTGTGGGATCTTTTAGAGGCTTCCTTGCCGTATCTTTCACATGTAGGTCCACGACCCAGCCGAAGTGCTTCCGCGCACGGGAGGCGGGCTGCAGTAATGGACCTGCTGGCAATGGCAGTCCTGTGCATGCGCCCTCCTGGCCCCTCTCAGCCACATAAGAACGGACCATGGCCTGGAGCACTTTCTCACCAAGAGACAGAGCCTTCACAGCTGTGCCAGGCTTGCTGGCTCGTAAGACAACGTCTTTCCCTGTTTCAGACTTGATGCAGACGCCTTTGTTCTGCGAAAGCACGTGCATCCCATGGCACCTGGCCAAGCCCACTGCTGTGTCTGCCCCTGCGGAGAGGGGACAGGGTCCTTCTAATGCAGCACAAGAGGGATGCGTGCAAGCCAATGGCCCTGCATCAACCGCCAGGAGTGACCCGCTGGCCACAGGGGACAAGCCCACTGTGGGAGATGATCCTGCTGGCTCTTCTCTTCGCAGGGACTGAATGCACTGTCTCCCTGGCAACTCCAAAACCAAGATGCAAGGCTAGGGGTGTCTGGACTTGGACTGGTCATTTGCTCAACAGGATCCTTTTTCTCAGTTCAAACCCTGGCCAACGCAGCATCGAGCCCTGAATGGACCCTGCATTCCCTACTGCACGGCAGCACCCTTGCTCAAACAGCTCTTCAAAGGCTTCGTCCTAGTCCTGACACTATTACAAATGGTTTCACTTTTTAAATTTCAGTTGCACACTGTCTTCGGCCGAGCACACACTGTTTTCCTGTATACTGACCCTGCTTCCATCACTTATTAGCTCTAAATTACTGCAGATTCACCCACCTTTTCCAGCAATGCAGCCATGCTGTCTCTGATGGGGCTTCCTCCCCAGTTCTGCTCACACCTTATTTCTGTTTTGTGTCTTAGTGCAGTGGACACGCCCTCCAGTGCCGTGGGGAAGAGAACAGTACCAGGCCCCGCGTCTTGTCCTCAGTCCCAGGGGGGAAGCTTTTAACGGCTCAGCAAAGTGTGGTGCTAACCACAGGGCTTCTGAGGATACCCCCACCAGATTAAAGGCGCCCATCCACCAGCCTGCTGAGTTCTGCTCCCCGCCCTCGGTAGGTGCCGAATTTTACCAAGTGCTCTTCTCTCCCTATTGAGATGACTGAGCAGATTTTCTGACTCTATGAACATGGCAGTTACTTCTGAACGTAAACCAACTCCACCCCCCAGAATAAGTCCCACTTTGTAACGATGTATTACCCTTTTATATATTGCTACATCTAGCCTACTAGTGATCTGGTTAGGGGTTTTCTCCTATGCTCATGAGAGAGCATGTTACTTTCCTTTTTGTGACATGCTCATAGGAATTCGGAATCACAGTTTGCTGGCCTCGTAAAGCAAGATGATACGTATTCCCCCTTTCTGTATTTTATTTAAGAGTTTGTATAAACTGGTAATATTTATTCCTCAAATATCTGGAAGAATTCACCATTAAAATCATCTAGGTCTAGAGTTTTCTTGGTGGAATTTTAACAATGGAAATTAATTATTGATTTCATTTCTGTAAAAAATACCAGACTTTCCAGCCTTTCTGTATGTCTTTTCTAAAAGAAAAATTTGCATTTCACCCAAGCTGTCATATTTATTGACATAAATAAAGTTGTATCATAGTATCTTCAAACTTCTATTTTTCCTAGTGTGTGGTATCCATGACACAGTCACTGTCATTCCCAATACGAATAACTTGTCTGTGCTCTCTGTATCGTGACTAATCTCGTGGGATTTATTATTAATCCTTCCAAAAAAACAAATGTTGGCTTTGTTGGATTTGTCCAATATGCATCTATTTTATATTTCATTGATTCTGCTTTTTCCTATTTTCTTCAATTTTAGTTTGGTGTTGCTTTTCCAGCTTCCTGAGATTGAGAACGAGCTCCATGATTTTCACACTCTCTTCCTTCCAAGGGACGCATTCAGAGCTCTGCGGCGGCTGCACCCGAGTCTGGATTCGTCGCATTCTCTTTGTTGTTCACTTCACGATGGTTTCCAATTCCCACTGTGATTTCTTCTGATTCATGGGTTCCTTCAAACTGTATTCTTTTCATTCCCAAGCTTGGAAATTGCCTTTTTGGTACCAATGTGAGTGTAATTGCGCTGATCCGAGAACATACTCGGGGTCGCGTCATCCCCCTGCAACCCGTGGAGACCGGCTTTAGGGTCCAGACCGCACCGCGCACCCGGCAGGAACACACGCTCTCCTGTGGCTGGTGGCCGCGTCTGCAGCGACCATCCGGCAGGGGCCGAGTCCTCAGATCCTCACCGAATTTTCCTGTTTCCTTCACCAGTCGTCTCGACAGGCTTGTTAAGACTGTGGATTCACTATTTTCCTTTGTATTACTGCTGGTTTTGTCCTGTGTACTCTGAGGCCATGTCATCAGGCACGGAGGCAGAACCGCATCTTACATCTGACCTAGCGCACTGTCCCGCGAGGCACGCGCACTCTGACACGGGCCCGGGGCGCCAGTCTTCCTGGCTCTGGGGCCGCACGGTGTAGCTCTCTCAACACGGCTCTGGATGGGTATTTAACCGAGTCTGACAATCTGTGCCTTTTCACCAGAGGGGTCAGGCCGTTCTAATGGAGTTATAAACAAATTTGGTATAAATCTGCCATCTTATAATTTGTTTCCTGTTTTCCTGTTTTATTTTTTCCTTTTTTGGCTTTCTTTTAAATTAGTCAGATTTGTTTTATTATTTCACGTTTCTATTAACTTACTGAATAATTCACACTCTCGTGTTGTCCTTCGGTGTCCCCCACGTAAGGCGAGACACACCTCGGGCTTACCGCGAGCTGCCTTAGGCCACGGCTCCTGTCCCTTCTCCAAGGATGCAAACGCCGCTCACTCGTCCTCCTGTGCTACCGCCGGCCAGGCTCTTGGACTTGCTCCACACGCCAGCCCCACAGGGAGGGAGCATCGCTCAACAGCCAACGTGAAGTCAGATGCGTCCACACGTCAGTGTTTCCAGGACGCGCGGCCCCTTCCCGCAGCTGCCCGGGACCACTTCCCTCAGCTCCTGTCACAGTTCTGTCGATGGTAAGTTCCATCTGTGTATGTTTCTCTACCGTGTATGTTTTCATTCTACCTTCACTTCTGAAAAATATTTTCAGCAGGTGGAGAACTCCACGTGAGCAATGACTTTCTCTCAGCATTTTAACACCACCTCCCCGTGTCGTCCGGCTTCCAGGGATCTGCCTCAGGCGTCAGGCGTAAGTCTTGTCCCTCCTTGAAAAATGACGCGACTTCTTTTCTTGGGCTTTAATCTGCTTTTAGGATTTTCTGTCTTTGGTTTTCAAAATTTTATTATGATATGGTAAGGGTACACTTATCCTGTTTATCACAGAGGTTCTTCAAGCCGTGGCTTGAAATATTTGGACAGCCTTGGAAAATCCTCAGCCGTTACACGGTCAAATGCTGTTCGTGTCCACTCTCTCCCCTGCTTATCCAGGACTTCGGGCGTACGCGCCTCCCGTTTCTATCAGGTTCTACTCCCAGGAGGGCCGGTCAGGTCCAGATGAGTCCTGAGCAGCAAGCAGAACTGTCCACTCAGGACTCCGTCTTGGGCCCATACCACGGAACTAAGGTCAAAAAACCAGGTTTTTTTGTTGTTGTTTTTGTTTTTAAGATTTTATTTATCTGACCGAGAGAGAGGCAGTGAGAGAGAGAACACAAGTAAGGGGAGAGGGAAAGGGAGAAGCAGGTTCCCCGCTGAGCAGGGAGCCTGATGTGGGACTCGATCCCAGGACCCCAGGATCACAACCTGAGCCGAAGGCAGACACTTAACTGACTGAACCACCCAGCACCCCCAAAATGCCAGTTTTGAAAAGGCTCTTTGTCAAGTCAGACCCCTCAGATGGGGCCTCTGCCCCGAGTGGTTCCCACTCCTCCCCGAGCACAAAGGGCACCGGACGCTGTGCCGGCACCTAACGTCCACGGGCCACAGTAATCACTCGGCACCCACCTGCTGTTTGCCACCCCGCTGTGCTGTGGGAAGCAGGGCTCTGGACTTTTCTGCAATTTTCTGTTAAAGAATGGAGGGAGACAGGAGAACAGAAAAGGTGGGGAGGAGAAGAAACGGTCAGATAAGCACAAAGCAGCGGACAAGGCCTCACGGCAGAGCCCACCTTCAGCTCCGTGACAGGACTGAGCTGTCCTGGGCCTCGGGAAAGCTGGGGGCCGGGCTGGGCTCTGCCGACAATCTGGTGGACGGCTCCCTCCCCCACACGTAAGTCCTGGGTCTCGGCGTCCTCACCTGTCGGAACAGGTCTTCTTCCAGCTGCCAGATGCCTCTCGGGCAGCAGCCCCCGGTAAACGTCCTTCACCGCACACGCTCTGAGGTGCGGCTCCTGGCAACTGCCGGCCGTCTACAGGCCTGGCCCTCCCTCTGCTCTAGGGGACGGGACCGCACCAGGCCAACCCAGGGACAACACTGCCGGGGGGGGGGGGGCGCCGGGGCCCGAGGCCCACCCCCCCGGCCGGCCCTCTCCCCGGGGAGCCACACCTTCTGCACCACGCCGTAGCGCTGAACGGCATCGGAGAGCTGAGTTCTCAGGCGCTCCAGCTGAAGGTGTTCCTGCTGCAAAGAGAGAACGTGGGCTGTAAGGACAGCCAAGACCTTGTCCCGTCCCGTGGCCTCCTCCATCCCTGGGGCGCTTCGGCTCCCCAGCTCCCCATCCCCCACTCCGCCCCACCGTCTCACGCTGCTGTCACCGCGCTGCTGTTAGACTGCCCTGACCACCACCTGACACCATCGCACGCCAGCACCCTGCAGACACCATCCCAGCCGATCCCGCTTCTTCAACCCCGGCCGCGGAGCAAGGCGCTGCTCTAACACGCTGTGCGTGTCTGGTCCCCACGGCGAGAAGTGTCATGACTTCTACCTGACAGCTCAGGAAGCCTCAGCCTGAGTTCTGAGTGGCCCGTTCACGGCCACACAAGGGGTGGAGCCAGGCCACGAAGGCCGCGGACTCCAGGGCCCCACAGCAAATCACACGCCAGGCTGGGTCTCACCCAGTGGCAGAACTGCACTCATCGACACTCCCTCCCACCGGCAGGCACTCGGCAGCGCGCACGGCCTCCACCCCTCCACTGAAACAAGACTTCACGTCTTGTTCGCCAACGCACCCGGTGCCCAGGATGATGCTGGCACAGAGCTGGCCCAGCAAGGGGACGGACAAGTGGGCCCCAGAACCTGGTGCTGCCTGCTCGGGTCTGTGTGAGCACCACCAGGCTGCCAGGACCCGACCCTCATGCCTCTCCACGCAGCACAGGCACAAAGCCACACCAACGCCCTGTGCCCTTGCCCCAGGACCACGACGTGGACTCCTGGCCCCTCCTGCCCCCTCATCCCCTAGGAGAAGCACCCTCATCTCAAGTCACAGACAGCACGCCCCCCGCCGGGAGGCTTCTCTCTACCTCCCACCAGAACTCGGCCCCCGAGCTTGATGCCCGCCCTTCCGCCACCGTGTGTGAGCCCCTGCAGGAGAGCAGGGTCAGGGGCACCGGCCTTCCGATGGGCACTTTTCAGAGGGCTCGGCGTGGTCGCCATGTGACTGTGGCTCTGAGGAGCCTGTATGGTGTCTGGGGCAGGTTCTTGCGAGGGGCACCCTACGTGTGTCCCAGGACAGAGCCGAGAGCGCAGGGACTCTTCAGTGCTCTCCGCGCTGTGTGACCCAGCATCAGCCCCAGGTGACGGGCACAGCCTTTTCTCTAACGGAGCAGGGAGCAATTCCAGCCCCCCCCCACTCAGGCTGTCCTACCACCGAGCCGCGAGAGCCTCAGAGGGAACCTCAACGATGTCCTTCTCCCAGCATCTCGCACACAGTAGGTGTTCAATCAGTGCTTGCTGGGCTCTCAGATGGGTGGATGGATGGGCACACGGGTGGCTACATGGGTGGGTGGACACACGGAAGGACACATTAGGCTAAAGGCGATCCCTCCACCCCCCAAGGAACTCAAGCTCAGAGTCTCAGGGCACACAGGTGACAACAGGGACTGTGGACCCAGAAAAACCAGAGCGGCAACCTAGCTGAGACTCCTCGCTGGCTGCGACGCTTCGCAGACACTCTCCGGGCCTCAGCGTCCCTCAAGATAGAAAGGGCTGAGGACAGCATCAGGCAGGATGCCCAGAAGCGCCCAACGTGAGCAACTGTCAGAGCCAACGGTGGGAGGTGCCCGAGACACGCCCTCGGACAAGTCAGCAAACAAACGCATGGCGTGGACCCCCCAGAGCCCGAGAGCAGGGAGCAAAGCCACAAGTGAGAAGGTGACACACACACCGCGAAAGCCGCGTGGACGATGGTGCTGGGCCACAGGACCTCCCCCTGCAAAGAGCCACAGCGATTTGCACCAGCGTCCAGGACTAGGCACTCGTGTGTCGTCCTGAACCACCAAGGCCATGACTAAATCGTGGGCAGAGCAGAGGGCTGAGCAGGTCCCGTAGCCAGAGACGGCGGGCACACACCGTCCACCCGTCATGGACAGTGGACCCTGCTCCCCGGGCGCTCCTTCAACAATCGAAGCTTCACTCAGACTTTGCATGAGAGGATAATTTACCTTTTCTAAATAGAATGCACTCATTTTAACTCAATGGTTCATAACTGCTAGTTGTGCCGTGACCACCAGCTGGTTTCAGAACATTTCCATCACCCCAGAAAGTTCCTCGGGACCCCCTGCAGCCCGTCCCAGCTCCCCTCCCAGCCACACAAGCCCCGACCCCTGCGGTCGGCACAGGCCTGCGTTTTCTGGACACTCCAGACACTCGGGGCCCCACTGCACATGGCATCTGCACCGGCCTCTGCTCAGCGGACCGCTGTGGTCATCGGGTGGTGGCAGTGTCAGCTTCTCTGGCCTGTCACGAAGCCGTCGTGCACCTTCCACACCACGGTCCGACCTCTGTCTGCAGAGGCCGCACTTCCGCATCCCAGGCTGCGCAGGCGCCCGGGGCAGCATATGATGAGCGAGGACGAGCTACAACTTTACTCATGGACACGGCCCCTGTCCCAGGACGGCCAAGGGTTTCAGAGTATTTAACGTTTTGTGACACACACCTTCCAACCTTTGGGGATGGGACAGGACCTGGATAACAAAGATGGGGTTGCTGACCTAGTAAAAGGGGGTGAACAGAAGTAAGTGGCCAAGGGGAAGGGCTGCAGTGGTGGGGGAGGGGCTGTAGTGGTGGGGGAGGGGTTGCATGGGGGAAAGGGCACAAGGTGATGTGATGAGGGTCAGGGCTGTGGAGGGGCCGTGGCTCCAAGGATGCTGGCAATTGTGACCACGGCGATTATGTGCGTGCTCTGATGCTTGTGTGTGGCCTGGGGACAGCGGTGGCTGTGGTGAGGGGTGGCAGTGTGGGCGACAGGGAGGTGGGGGGGGGGGTGCCATCCGCCTCCGTCCAGACAACCAGTCCAGGACTCAGGGCCTCCGCAGCAGCGTCTGGCATACGGTGGGTGCCTACCGAGCGCACTGAGCTCTGCCCAGGCCAGCACAAGCATCCTGGGCCCACCAATCTCCCCAGGGCCCCCCCTGCCACAGCCCCCCAGCCCCAGGCCTTCTCCCCCTCCCACCCTCCAGCCCCCCACGGCCTCCAGGGCCACATACCCGGGAGCAGCCCCGCAGGAGCTCCGTCATCTGCCTCATGGTGCTAGTGCTGGCCGCGATGGTCTTGTTGGTCTCCTGCTGCGCTGTGTGCCTGAGGCAGGCCAGGGTGGGAGCCAGAGAAGAGAGAGGACAGGGAGGGACGGAGGGAGGGGAAGGCCACAGAGAGGGACCCGGCAGCACAGAGGTAACCAGACAGACAAAAGCAGGAGCAGGGAGGCAGGGGTCGCATGTGGCGGAAGAGGGAACAGGAGCAGGAGAGCCAGCAGGAAACACAGAGCCAGAGACACAAGAGGGCAGCCACGGGAGGGGACGAGGATCGGAGGCCCAGAGACAGACAGACAGACACACCCACAGATGGAGAAGGCAGCGACAAGGGTGAGGAAGGAGGGAGAGAATGACAGGGGTGAGCTTGGACTGGGGTGGACGGCCCACAGCGCCCATCACACCCGCGTGGCCGCTGCACACCCCGCATGCAAGCCGTGTCTGGGCCACGGCCTGGGCCCCCTGGTCTGGGGGTCAGCGCCTGCACCGCCTGAGGACCAGCCAGGAGCCTTTCCTGGGGGAAGGGCCCCCTGGGGGTCATCAAGGTCGTGAACTTGGGGGAGCAGGGTGGCCGCAGACATCCCTGGGACCACAGCCTCTGTGGGCCGGGATGGCTCTCCCACCTCCAGAGCCGAGAACACTGGTGGCCGGGCCCAGGTTTGTGGTTCTGAGTGTGACCTCAAAGGGACTGAAAAGACCAGCTCCTCACCTGCTTGGGGGTGCCCACGGCCCCCATGGACGGAGTGACACCTGGGGCGAACCCAGCCCTCGGGCCTTCTGCAGGCTCAGGCTCCGGAGAAGAGCCCTCTTGACTCTTGGGGCTGCAGGCTGATGCCCCCTTTGCTCCCTGCAGGACCCTGCGTGGCAGGGGTGGGGGCACCGTCTGACCTGGGCCTGGGTCCCTGACACCTACCCTTGGGCCACACAGAGGGTGCAGCATAGAGCGAGGCGGGGGGGGGGGGAGCGGGATGGAGAGGAGCCCCCAGGCCAGCCTGGGAGGGGGCCGCCTGAGGACTGCAGCGTGAGCACCCTTTCCACCAGGCCACCAACAGATTACGGGAAAGAGTGGAATATGGTTTTTCCCCTCAGATTCACTCACATCACCGCGCACCACTGAGCCCCCCCATTCTCCTTGCTGCACCTCCTCCTGTGACCCCCCCAGTCCCTCCCACCCCACGGCCCCTCCCAGCGTGGGGCCACGCTGCTCAAGGGCTTTGCTGGCCCCTCGCCTCCCTGCCCTCCCGTGTCTGCTTCTGCAGCTCAGGCCCTGGACCACCCTCTTCGCTCCCCACGCTCACTTACTGGGTGCTCTCCTTTAGCCTCATGGCCTTAAGTCACCTGCGTGCCACCATCCCCCAGACACGCCCATACCTGGGCCTGAACTCGGGCCTGGCCCCGCCAACGGCCCGCTGGGCACCTCCACCCAGATGTCCAATGGGCATCTCAAACTCCACATGCCCAAACCGCCCACCCCCCGCGGGCCCACTCACAGCAACTCCGTCCCTCTAGGCCCTCCAGCCAAAGCCCTGGGGCCGCCCTTCCCAAAGCCTCTCTCCTCTCGTTCTTGAGAGCAGCACGACCCTTGGGCACTGACCCAGACTCCAGCCGCCTCTCGTCCATTGCTCCTGCGTGCCCCCAACCAGGCTCCCGCCAGCCCCCTCATGCCCAGCGCTGCATACACCCCACGGCACCCCGCAGCTGGGACATCCCGTTACAGGAGTCCGGCCACGCCCTCCAAACCCCAGAGCTCTTGGGTATGGCCACATGTGTTCCGTGGAAGCATAGTCCCCACTCCTGTCACTTCATCCCCGTTCTCACCGTGCTGGACAGAGCCCGCCTCAATGCGCGCGCCCCCCTGCCACCTCTGCAGCCACCCTGATGGACAACGGGTACGGGCAGCCACGCCCAGGGCCTGCGACCAGGAACAGCCGTCCAGACAGAGGGCACTGGACAGACAGGGGCAGCGGGGCAAGTGCCTCCAGTTCACGGAGGCCACCTCCCCCAGGAGGGCAGGCTCGCCCCCACCCCACACTTGTCCCGGCCCCTACCACCCTCTCCACTTCTGCCCTGATGCCACCAAACTCCTGGCAGGGAATACGTCACACAAAGTGCTCGCATTCCCACCCCGCTGTGCCCATGGCTTCACAGAGCCTCTCCCTAGGACGCAGAAGCAGTGTGCGGAGATAGTCCCTATCACAGACTGGGACAGCCAACGTTCTCATGCTGCTACAGTGTTGGCGAGTGATGTACAGTATTTCTTCCCCTAGACTCCTTGCTCAGGTGTTGGCGTCAGCCCAGTGCTGACCTACGAAAGGTGAGCGCTGTCTGCATTCTGGGGGAGCGTGTGGTGTTGCTACGACCTCTGCTCTCAACACCTGATCCTGGGTGTTGGTGGGAATGTTTTTAAGGACACATGTAAGTCTTCCAATTATAGATATAGAGCTATTTAGATTTTCCCTTTCTTTCTGAGTCAGTTTTGAGAATTCATGTCTTTTGAAAATTTTTCTGGTTCATCTTAAGTTATGAAGTATCAAGTTATTGTCATAATAGATTCACAGTATTTCCCCATCAGCTTTTTCACGTTGGATCTGGAGTCCTGGTCTCCCTCATTCCTTTTCTGTTTCTATTATTGGTTCGTGTTTTATTAATGAATGAACTTTATTGTATCTATATGCTCTCTCTCTCCTTCCTTTGTGACCAGCTTGCTGGCTTCTGAGGCGGCCTGTGAGATGCTGGTTTTCTGTATTCTCTGCTGTGAGCAGGCGAGCCCTGCTCCCCCCTTTCCACGGCCCCTCTCACTGTGTCTGCAGCCCTCCCTCCTCGTGTTTCATTTTCTGCCTGTCTCCTCCCGTGCATGGCGGCACAGGCTGTCCGCGTCAGACACCCCGTCGTGCTGTGAGGGGATCTCTCTATGAGGCTCTTTATTAAAACGAGCAGCATGGAGATGGGCCATCTCCAGACGTCCTTATGGCCCTGGCTGCCTTGACCTGACCGATGGGCGCCCCCCAGAACCCCCACGATAGGGATAATAGATCATGACCAAGAGATTTCATCCCAGGAGCGCAAGGTTGGCCTAACACTCAAAGAACAATGAATGAAATGCTCATATTTACAGAATAAATTTTAAAAGGAGAAAACCATCTCCATAAATTACACGGAAAAAGCATTTGATAAAATTCAACACGTATTCATTATAAAAACTCTAGGAAAACCAGAACAAAGAAGGGAACTTGTTCAGCTGGATAAAGAGACGCTAACAAAGTCCCAGGACACAAGGCAACACACAAAATCGGGTGAATTTCTGCGTACTAGTAGCCAACAACTGCAAAGTAAACTTTAAATAATAATTTGTATAATAGTATAAAAAACACTGAATCGTTCATGATAAATTGAATAAAGTACATACAAAACCTGCACGCGACCCTACAAGGAACGGCTGGAAGAAGCGAAGAGACGGAAGAACGTACAAATCAGGGAAATCCTGACCATATTCACGGGCTGGAAAAGTCAAGATTGTTAAGCGGTCCATTGTCCTTACGCTGGTCTACGGAGTCAGTGCAATCGCAAGTAAAAGTAAAGCAGGACGTGAACGCAGCAGAAGTTGACAAGCTATTCTCAAATCGATATTGAAACGCACAGCACCGGAAGAATCCAAAACAATTCCACAAATAGACAAAGCTGTAGGCGTCCACAGCGGTGTCAGGACGTACTCTAAAACCAGTGATTAAGACAACACGGTGCTGTCAAAAACACAGACATACAAACCAACGACACAGAATAACCCCAAATGCAGCCACACATACACGGTAAGTAATTTTCAGGAAAGGTGCCAAGGTACTCACAGGAGGGAAAGGAGAATTCTCTCAACAAATAGTGTTGGAATAACCAGATAATC
Organism: Ursus americanus; assembly: GCF_024610735.1. NCBI lineage: Eukaryota > Metazoa > Chordata > Mammalia > Carnivora > Ursidae > Ursus > Ursus americanus. The sequence goes on along the minus strand of NC_142135.1, from coordinate 1,967,471 downwards.
ACGCTAAAAACAAAAAAATCAGCCTGGACTCCTGCCCCATTGTGCATTCCCAGGGCCTCAGGCGAGCTCAGGGAAACTCAGGGGCTCAGGCAGGACACACGGTAGGCAGCCAGCAAGACCCAGGAGCCCCCAAGCCTCCGGAGGCCAGGCAAGTCCGTGGAAGGGGAGCCGCCCAACCGAGGCTGCACAGGGAAGCAGGGGTCAGGCGGTGAAGTGAGGGGCCATGTTGCACACACAGTGTGGCCAGGGTGGGCAATCAGTGGTCAAAGGAGGGCCTGGAGGCTAAAGCCCAGGAGCTCTGGAGGAACAGAGCAGGGAGGAGACATGTTTGGGCAGGAGGGCCAGGGCGGGTGAAAGTGAGGGGCACCCGTGGCCACCAGCTGCATCTCTGCAGGGGACAGAGGGCCATGGGAACACCATGGATGTGTGCTCCCCCAACACCCCAACATAGGAAGGAAGCAAGAGAAGGAAAGAGGCTGGAACAAGGAGTAGGAGACAGCAAAGGAGAGTGACACATGACCCACCCCAGGGAAGGCAAAAGCTCAGGAGAGCACCGGGGCTGCACAGGCTAGAAGCTTCTAGAAGGAGGGACTATCTCAACAAAAAGACAAAAAAAAACAATTCAAAAATGGGCAAAAGGTCTGAACACACATAAAAGACATAAAAATGGTCAACAGGCCCGTGAAAAGATGCTCAGTGTCGTTAGTTATCAGGAAATACAAATCAGCATCCCAGCGAGAGAGCACCTCATCCCCACAGATGGCCACGGTCACAGACGGGTAACAAGTGTCGGCGAGGACGTGGAGCAGCCGGAAGCCTCGCGCACTGCTGGTGGGAAGGTAAAGCGGAGCGGCCACTGTGGAAAACAGTCCAGCAGCCCCTCAGCGTTATGCACAGCTAAGCCCAGAAATCCCATGCCTAGGTATCCACGCAAGAGAACTGAAAACGCACATCCACACGCACTCACAGCAGCCTGCCTCATTACAACCAAGACGGAACCATCCGAGGCCGTCAGTTGGTGAGGTATGTCTTAGCCCGCATGGGCTGCTGAAACAAACACCACGAGCCAGACGCCGCAGAGACAGCAGACACGTCTTCTCACAGGCTGGAATCTGCACGTCCAGGATCGGAGCGCTGGCGGCTTCCATGTCGAAAGAGGACCACCTTCCAGTTCAGAGACAGCATCTCCTCCCCGCTCTTCACAGGGTGGGAGGGGCCAGGGAGCTTCTAGGGTCCTTTTACAAGGGCCGCCCCCATAGGACCGGCTCCCTTCCTGAGGCCCCGCCTCCTAGCCCCATCCCCCCCGGGGTTAGGTTTCGACCTAGGGATTTGGAGGGACATCCATGCAGTGGCATACTGCTCAGCCGCACAGAGGAGTGAAGGACAGGTCTGTGCCCCACTGCAGAGCAACGTGATGTGCCCTGCGTCCTCCCGGAGTCACTGGTCCCTTCCCTTCTGCCAGCAGGATGGGAAATAGCAGAAACCGGCCCCTTCCACCTTTCCCTTGGTCCTTCCTAGATACGTTCAAAATCCCTTCCCCTTCACCCCCTTGTCCCAAGGAAATCCAAAAGCCATAGAAGGCCTGGGTGGAACAGGCTGGGCTGGGGGTGGTACCGCCATCCTAGAGCTACGCCCTTGGGTAGGTTCTGGGAAACCAGGAGGAACCTATCCGTGTTTTGTGGGCCCGGCATGTGCTCACCGACCCCAGAGCCCCTGAGGCAAGCACCCAGGCCTGCCCTTACCCAGTCCGACAGGCAGGGCCGAGGCTATCCCCCAGCACAGCAGCGTGGCCATCGGGGATGCTCAAGGGTCCCAGCTGCCTGGAGTCAGGAAGGTCACCAGTCAGGCAAGAGCTCAGTCCCTGACCCACCAGGCCGAGGGGACAGTTGTCAGGTCCTGCACGGCAATCCTCCCTGCCTCTCCTGCAGTTCCCTTCACCCACAGTGACAGTCTACTCCTCCAACTTGTCTTCACGGCCATCCATCATGCCACGGCCTTCTAGAACCTTCCACTGGCTTCCCACTGCTTTGGAAATAAAGCTCGAGCCATGTGCCAGGCCTACAAGACCCACATGGTGTGGCCTGTGCCCACCTCACTAACCCCCGGGCTGCAGGCCCCCGCTCTGGGGGGCTCCTCCAACACGCCCACTGCTGCTTTCCAGTCGACGGCAGTTTGAAGAGTGGCTGCAAGTTTTTGACCGCTCTCCCACCGAGAGGTGGAGTTGAGTCCCTTCTCCTTGAATCTGGACAGGCTCATTCCCACCTTCTTCGCTCCGTCTGCGCCCTGAGCTCAAAGAGTTCAGCACCCATGAGGCCACCATGCCACAGGGAGCCCAAGCCACGTGAGAGCCCATGCACGGATGCTGCGGGGGACACCCGAGCTGAGTTCTGCATCAGGCTGCTGACCGTCAGTGGTGAAGATGCTTCCAGATATTCCCGCCCCAGCCGCAGAGGCACCCCAGCTCTGCGTGCTCTCAGCTGAGTCCCAGACATCCTGGAGCCGACACCAGCCTCCTCACAGCACCTGCCAAACTGTCTCGCCCTCTCCGAGGCTTTCAGTCCCACGGGCCTCCAGGCCTTGAGCCTGGCCCCAGGGCTGCTGTCATGTTTCCCCTAGAGACGGAGATGAACATCATGTCCAACTCCTGACAGCGTCCCCAGGTTCAGACGGCAGGTGCACGCACCTCCACCACCCAGAGAGCCGTCCTCGCAGCTGCGTGCTCACCCGAGGCGGGGAAAGCCCTCCTTCCCCCGCCTCAGCTCTCCAACGCAGCCCAGGAGGAGTGAGCGGCAGATCTCAGGTCAGCCCAGGTGATGGGGCCAACGCCTCCGCGGATGACTTCCGACAGCAGAGGACAGAGCAGGCTGGAAGTGCAACCCCCCAACCCTAGTTCTTAAGCCAGTCCCAGCTCCGTCTCTGCAGCCATGTGCGCTCGTGATGGTGCGGGAATGAGAGGCTCACGTGGCCCAAGATCCTGCTGGTCTGAGCTCTGGGAGAGGAAGTCAGACGCTGCCTGGTGCCTCTGCAGCAGCCCTGGGCCGTCAGCACCAAGCCCCCCCCCAGGAGCCCCAGCCCCAAACCGCGCTGGATCAGTGCGATCCAGGCCTCCCTGATCCCCTCCGAGCCAATCCTGACGCACAAACCCTGCCGAGGGGAGGAAAGTGCTGCCCACTCGGAGCCAGGGGTGCCCCAGGGCCCCACCCCGCCCGCCGGGGCCTCTGCCCTGCCCCCCTACCCCACCCACCGGGGCCTCCGCCCTGCCCCCCCACCCTGAGCAGACACCTCGTACACACACCCCCACACAGGGCCACCCCGAACTGCACAGGATCAAGTGAAAGGAAACGCGTGCAGCACCCCCACAGACCTGAGACGACCAGTCAGAAAGTCCCAGGGAGACCGTCCCCTCGGTCACACACTAGGAGGGGGACGCTGGGTGGTCACCTCCCTTCTCCAGGCTGGAAGCCCCCTTTGCGAACACAGACTCACCCCAGTGTTGCAAACCAGGGAGAGGGAGGGGTGCTGTCGGGGTTGGGCGAGAACGGAGAGCAGGTGTGCAGACGGCAGCAGCGGCCCGCAGACCGGCCCCAGCACCTCACGGGGACAGGGGCAGCCTGCCAGGTGCCTGGCCTCCACCATTGAATGAGGACCTCACCCCTGTGAAGCGGGTGGGTGAGGCCGGTCACTAGGGAAAGGAGGCACTGCCATGGCCCCCGTGAGGACGGGTCAGGGCTCCAAACCACCCACCCTCCCCCTCTCTTCCCTCTTCCCAGGCACATCTGCCCCGTCCAGTCCAGTCTCCGGGCAGAGGCCCCACGACACAACCGGTGATCAGCGAGCGCCCCCACACAGGCCTCCAGGCAGAGCTCTGCTCCTCCCCTGCCAGGCCACCCTCCAGCAACACGGGGCGGGGTCCTCGGACCTCTGGGGACTGCAGCAGAGCTCCTGAGCTGGGGGCCCAGGCGGCCGCCATACCCTCCAGCACTGCTACCATCTGAGGCATTCTCCATCCCCCCATGGCCCCCTCCACCCGCACCCCTGCTCTGGGCTGACCCCCCACTGCAGCCAGGTCTGACTGGATCTCTGCGGGGCTGAGCCCAGCACTAGGCAGGGCCACCATCATTGCTTCTTTCCCACAGAACACCCCCAGTAGGGTCTGGTTCCACACGTCACAGATCGGGACACCCGGGTCACACTGCATGCCACACAGCCAGAAGGGGACAGGCCGCTCCCCCACCCCACTACTGCAGCCTGTGAGGACATGGCTCCAGGGTGGAGCTGGCCCAGGAACCAGGCTACGGACGCAGTGGGGTGCCAGGGTGTGCAGTGCGGGATGGCAGGGGAGGCCATGGTGGGGCGCTGGGGGACACACCGTGGGAGGGCCTCTGGAGTAGAAGAGGCAGGCCATGCTGGACAACAGGATGGCACAGGCATCCCTGGGGGTGCCCAGCTGCATGGGCCTCCAGACTCGTACCCAAAGCACTGCCCCTGGGGCTGCCTGTGACCCCGGGAACGGGATGCAGCAGTGACAGGTTTCCGGTGGCAGGAACTACAGAGCAGCCTCTGAGAGAGGTGGCGTTAGGCAGATACTGGAAGAAGAAATGCCCCATATGAAGGTGGAGCAGTGAGCAGTGGGAGGTTGGCATGCACCCCCACGCACCCCGGGCACGGCCACCCACCCGCCTCTGCTTTCTGCCCTTCAAGGTCCACCGGTCCTGGCTCGGGGCCCCCATGACCACTCTCCTGGTGGCTGCTGCGCCCCCAGCCCCGTGCAGGCCCTCCCTATGCCTCAGCGAGGCCGGAGCCCCCAGACCCCTTCACAGACACCAATGCAACAAACAGGGGAGAGCTTGTCTGCACCTCGACCACCACGGGACTCAAGCATGTTGCGAAAGGCAGGCAGCGCGGTGCAGCCCTCACGCCTGCTTGGAGGAGCTGGGACCACCAGGGCCCCACAGCTGGGGAGTCCTCCCTGTCAGCCCAGAAGGAGCCTCCCCGCCTGCTGTGAACACCGGCTAACGACATCCAGGTGTGGGCTGAGCCCCATCACCCTGACGCTGTGCCCACGAGGCTGAGGGGACAGCCCCCTGGCCACAGGCACACTGCTCACACAGGGCTCCTGGAACGCCCACCCATCCCTTCCACAGCAGCCTGGGTGAAAGCCCCCTGAGACAGACAGACAAGGTCTCGCGGCCACTAAGCTTCACACCACAGGGGAGAGAGACGAACCCGGCCACCTCGGCCGATCGGGGAGCCTATGATGGTGTGCCCAAGGCAGGGTCCCCTCACAGTCCTGACACAAATGGCAAAGCCCACATGTGTCTCGTGCAAGGCAGGAAAATCAGGCTCAACTCGGTGAGGTTCTTAGGTCACTAGACTTATTCATCTTGAAGCAACGTCCTCTCCCGAGATCAGAGCCCACCTGCTCCTGTCATACTGAAACGTCTTGTCTTCTATCTTTTACAACACGAGGGCAATAATGGATGGTAGTGAACTTTTTTTAGTTTTATTTGACAAAATAAAAAAGCCACTGACCGTCAACGTGGAGAAAACACAGAGCTGGCAGCTTACGTTGGCCTCAGTCATTTACAAATGCTAACAGTCCACGACAGGCACAAATTCCACCATGGAAGGGGTCCTGGAAGGCTCCAGGCCCACAGCCTGGTGAGGAGCTACCCCACAGGCCGTGGGGCAAGATGTTCGGTGGGGAAGGGCTCTGCTGGGAATAGGGTTCTGGATGGGGGGAGGCAAGAAGGTGCTAAAGCCCGAGATTCTGCATCTGAAGGCTGAGGTCGAAGGGGCGGGAGTGGGCAGTGACCCCAGCAACAGTCCGTCCCCGCAGGCCGCCCGGCGTCGGCCAGGTGCAGGAGCCAGCTCTCTGCTCCAGACCCGTGCCGGCGACAGCAGCCTTCGGCCAGCTGGGCAAGGCAGCCCAGGAAACGCACTCAAGGGCCAGGGTCCTGAACATGGCAGCTGCTCAGCCTGGGGGACACCGCTCCGGAGACCTAGCCTGGAACAGAAGGAGGAGCCGCAGCACTGTTCTGGGAACCCCGGTCGTGATACTGAGTGACGGGAAGAGCCGGGGGTCCAGCCCCGAGTCAGCCCGATGACTACCCAGCTTCCACAGCGTCCTCCACAGCTCTGAAGAGCACGTTTCTAGTGTGTGATGAGGACACACGCACCCCAGACTCCTAACGCTAAGAGCAGGATCCGGAACATTATTCACGAAATCCAATTCTGCAAACTACGTAAGGACTCGAGGGGAGGCTGGCAGGAAATACCGAAATGTTAACAGTGCCTCCTCAGACATCCTGTGTGGCCGCATTTCCTATAATGAACATATGCTACTTTCACAATCAGAAAACAATACGTTATTTTAAAAAAAGAAATAAGAAGAATAATTAAAAACAGAAGTGTACATAAAATGTGCAAAGAGGCCTCAGGTGCCTTAAGCTCTGGACCCCCAAACTTGGCAGAAGTGGTCCCAGCTAGCCTGTATGGATGGACAGGAGGAAAGATGGATGGACGGGTAGCTGGGTGAGACGGATGGGTGAACCGATGCGAGGGTGGGTGGACGGATAGATGGGTGGGTAGGTGGTGGCAGGCAGGTAGGCGGGTAGGGAGGTGGGTGGGTCGATGGGTGAGTGGGTAGATGGACGTCCAGGTGGAGAGATGGACAGGTGGGTGGGCACATGGGTAGGAGAATGAACGAATGCACGGGTGACTGGATGGGTGGACACACAGATGGACAGGGTGATGGGTAAATAGATGGAGAGGGGCTGTGGCCTCTCCAACAGACATCAGTGCCAAGAAGAGAAACGCACTCTTGGCCACAGCTCACACCCTCAGAGCACGTTTGGTCCACCGCCCCACACTGACGTCCTCCCAGGCAGGAGGCTCAGACTCAACCACACCAGGGTCCCCTGGCAAGGAGGTGGCAAAGGGAACGAGGGCGTAAATGCAGGTCTCGGGCTCCCCCTCAGTGCTCCCCACACAGGCCATGCTGGGATCACATGGCATTCTCAGGAACTGTCACCAGGCCCTGGGTGGCAGGGCGTAAGCGGAGCTGCCCCGTGCCCCATGCCAGCCAGGCTAGCCCCCCTGCAGAGGTCTCCTTTCTTTCCCCCCAGAGACCCAGCTCCAGCGAAGCCTTTTGGTGAGGAGCACGGCCTCATCCTAGGCTGACTGCTTCACCCAATCCGACCCAGGGCAGGCCTCTGGGCACCCCCAAAAGGAAAGCCCAACAAAACCCCCACAGGGGCAGAACCAAAACCCCAAAGCCCCACTCCAACCTAGCCTGTGCGTCCACAGGGGTGCTCGCAAGTGTGCAGGCCCCATCAGTGAGCTCCGGTGTGTGACACACACATTTGGGCCAAAAAGCACGCAAGCTGAGCACACGCTGGCGTGCATGGGTGTGTCTGTGCAGGCGTGGCAGGCACACCTGGGCTTCCACGTGGCGTGGATGCAGGCACCCCTGTGTGCCCCACAGCGGGGGACGCTGGGTGTGAGCTCAGCCTCAGGCTCCCAGCACAAGCTTCGCTGGCCCTCGGGTGTGTGGGGCTGGTATGTGGACAGGCAGGTATGCAAGTGGGTGCAGGGCACACGTGTGCACACCCATGGGCACGCACACGATCATACACTCACAGGCTCTCCCTCAGCTCCTGAGTGTCATTCGGCGTGCCCAGGGACCGGAGGTTCTGCTCCAAGGAGGTCACTGCCAAGAGAAAGGGACGGGCATCAGGAGCAGAAGGACCCCCACCGACCGGGTGATCCCCAGACTCCAGGGCGCATGCCCCGCCCCCGGCAGAGGCAGGGCAAGGAGCCCAAGGACATGGGGGCTGAGGCCAGGGAGACCACAGAGTGACTGCCACAGCCCAGCCCCAGCCCCACATCGGCCAGTCACACCCCCAGCAGAGCCCCCCAGGCAGGACCCTCTTCCCGGCCCTTCAGACACAGGCCCACAGGCTCCCAGCTCCAGGGAGCTGCCCCTGAGGGCCTCACCCTAGGTCCGGAGAGAGGGCTTTTTCTCCTTTCCTGGTCCACACTCTCCTGCTGACCTGGCAGAGCTCAGAGTTCAGGGACAAACACCAACCCTCAGCCACAGGGTACAGCAAGCCACCCCCCGTCCCCCTACCGGTCTACAGGAGCAAAGGAGGAGGCTGGCCCCAGCCCGTGAGGGAGGACTCTCACTCCTGACCCCAGCCCTGGTGACCTGTGAGGCGGCCCGTGCTGCCAGCTGGAGGGAGGCTCTGAGGCACCCCTTCCCAGGCAGGGGCGGACTTGTCCAGACTGCAGGGAGCAGTGGACACAGGGGCCACCTCTGCCCTGCCCTGAGACCACAGAGCTCTCCTGGGACTGACAACAGGGCCTGGGCTGCAGGGTGGCCGAGTCAGGGGACAGCCACGGGCACGCCCACCACCCCATGTCACCTCGACCTCCTGTGGCATGCTCAGTGGCCCAAGACGGCCAGGTCAGGTGGGGGTGAGACCAGGCCCGGCACAGACTCACCGTGGGAGTTAATTCGGAAGACACTGGCCGACGTCTGCTGGAACAGCTCCTGGAGATCACCTGGGTCCACCTGGGTGGCTGGAAGAAAGCAGAGGGAAGCACACGTGCTCATGGAGTTGTCTGCTCTAGGCAGTCGCACTCTCCCTGCCTGGGGTCACCCAGAGCATCAGGGACGGAACGCCAAGCCCGCCCCAGGGCACGCAAAGCCACAGGAAAGGGAGGAAAGCAGGGGGCAGCCCCTTGGAAAGGCGCCAGCACCCCTGAGCCTCCGCACTGGCACACTCGAGAGAAGCAAGGACCCAGGCCCACGTGAGCGCCTGCACACGTGTGGTCACTGCAGACTTACGACTCACAGGACAGACGACCCAACGCCCAGCAACTGATGCTGAGGTGGGGTCCGTGCCCCGACAACAACACACAACACAGCTAAGCCTCTAAAACATGCCGGCGAAGGAGGCGGGCATGGGCCTCGTGCCATGTGGTTCCACAGACATGAAGTGTCCAGCTCCACAGGGACAGAAAGCAGATGCACGGCGGCCAGGGGCTGGGCCAGGTGTGGCATGACTGCTAACGGCTGGGCGGTTTCTTTGGGGGTGATAGAAGGTCCTGGATTATTCGTGGTGATGGCTACACACACCGTTGGAGATACTAAAACCCATCAAATTGTACATTTCAAAGATGGATAACATGCTGATTTTTATGTTGTGTAAACTTTAACTCAATTAAAAAAAATTCTACTAAACGTTGTGTGGACACCACCAAGTCCTGGGGGGACGGGAAGGCCACACACCGTGGCCACAACAGCAAAATCTGCTTCCCTTAAAGGATGAGGCCCTGCCCACCCGCCACGGGCCCAGCCACAGCCCCCTGGGTATCCACACAGAGAAACGCAAACAGGCCCACAAGAAATGGTGTAAGACACTCACAGTGGCTTCGTTCTCAGAGCCCGAAAAGGGTGCCACTGGCCACCAACACAACACACAGGGCCCTTCACGTGACGGAGCCACAAAGAGGAAGGACTCACATGCATGTCTACACTGCCCACACCAGCCCCCAGGAAAGCCTGGATGCGTCAGACCTGAGCAGGTCTCCAGGCAATCGACAGGGATTTGTCCATGATGACAAGGGTCAGGAGGTGGAGGGGGCAGTGGCCTGGACAGGAATGGGGAGCCATGGCCTCTGGGCCCCCACTCCAGGCTGCGCAGCCTCGTGGTCCTCGCCTGTGCAACGGGGAGGCTGGTGGGAATTTTTCTACAGGACGGACATAGGCAGGGGCTCAGGCAACGCCAGCTGCCGACCCCTCGCCTCAGTATGAAATGAAAGGAGGAAGTGCATGACTCTAAAAATCTTTCCTTGTCTCGAAGTCTGTGTGTAGATGATTCCAGAAGCCATTTACACTGGGGCAGAGTCCGCCCATCCTCCCTTCACAAAGCTGTCTTCCTCTGGACATCTCTTGTAGCCCATCCATGGGGTTGCCCCTCGGCCAGCCCTCCTGGGGCCCCCACCTGGGCCCTGTCTACTCCTGACCCCATGGGGTGTGCATCTTTCCAGATGACACTGGCTTACTGGCTTTGAGACATTCTGTCTTGGATCTGGGGATGAAGCAGCTGAGCTCAGAGAGGTGGAGGAAGTGGCCCAGGAAAGGGCAGAGGCGGGCTGGGCTGGCAGCCTTTACAAAGGTGGAGGGCTGCACCCCGCGGGGCAGGCGGCTGATGGTCTCAGCGGGGGGACACAGATGCAGCCCTCCAGGCCCTGCTCCAACCGCCAGGCAGCGCAGGGTCCTCAGGGCAGCAGACCCCTTACTGGCTGGGGTGAGGGCCAGGTGCCCGAGAGCAGCCTGGGAGGCCTCCAGCACAGCGGCCGTGGGCGTACCAGCCCGGCCACAGCAGCAGGTGCCGCCGTCTACGACGCCACGGCCACCAGCCCCGGGGGTTTGGTGCCCACAGAACACACCGCAGACAGGCGTGGAAGCCAGGGCAGGGCAGGGCGGGGCAGGGGAGGGGGCTTCAGCCGGCTGCCTTGGGAACTACTGCAGACCCACAGGGCTTGGGGGGGTGCAAAGGTCCCAGCCCAGGAGCAAGGACAGCAAGTCCACCCAGCCTTCCACCTCCACGGGGGTCTGGCGGAGGCCGTGGGGGCTTCTACCTCAGCAGAGGCGATGCCCGGGAATGCCAGATGCCAGCTGAGGCCTGTCTCCCTAGGAGCCAGTCTCTCCTTGGTCCTCGTACCTGGCCACACAGCTTGGACACTCCCCTGCAGCCAGGAGGGACCGCGGGACCCAATTCTCACCCTGGAGTTAGAGCATCCAAGTGCCCTTTCCCCTCCTGTTCTTACAAGGAAGCTGCTGGCCCAGGATGGCCTCTTGCCCCTCTTCCTGGCTGGGATGCCATGGGGTGTGACATCCGACCAGGGGACACCCCCGAGGGGGCGGAGCCGCAGCTGGGGGCTGCCCTGGTGACTGCAGAAGGAGACTGAGGCTTAACCTCTTCTTTACCAGCACACGGACACAGCAGCACAGAGGAAGGGCCGGAAACCTGACAGATGCCCATGTCCACACACACACTGCTGGGGCCGCTGGGGGGACGGGCTCACCAGGACTGTGCGCCCAGACTTCACACCCAGGCGGCCCGCCTGTCAGACAGGTCGGGCAGTGAGACGGTGACCGCACAACACTAGCAGGGCCTCTGCACGCAGCCTGGAGGAATGACGCAGGGCTGGGATCCAAGCAGGGCGAGGGTGGGAGGATGAGCTCAGGGCCTCAGGGAAGAGGTGGCAGGGCTGTGGGAGGCTGAACCCGCAGGAGCAGAGGGAGAGGGAGGACATCATGTCCCTTAGGCCCAGATGTCCAGTGGGCGCAACTGGGGTGAGACGGGGTCGGCCACCGGCACAGGAGACACAGAGGAGAAACAGGTGAGAGAAGACACGAAGAGGTCACTGTGGTCAGCAACGGGTCAGTTGTGGGCCATGTGGGGCGACTCTCATTTCAGAGGTATGTGCTGGCCAACGGAATCCAGAACTTAAGACCAAAAAAATAAGCCAACTTCTCTTGGAATCACAATGCAGGCAGGGTGCCTGATAGTACTTTAGCTTCTGTCATAAGGGAACAAGGCCCTGGGTCACCATCCCATGAAAACAGCTAAAACTGCATGAAAGACGGGAAACGATGTTCAGATCCCGGGCAAGCTCCAGTGCAGCCCTGGGAGAGCATCACCCCGGCCATTTCCCAGAAGCAAGGCCAGACCATGGAGCAGGGAGGATGGGCCCATGGCGCTGGGTCCAGAGGTGGACCCCGGGGCCTGGCAGGTGCAGCAGTTGCCGTGGGAGCAGGAGACAGAGGGGAGACAAAGAGGCAGAAGGGGCGCCAGGAGCCTGCCCCGGTCCCCTGGTCTCCAGCCGAGCCCATGTCTGTGCTTGCACGGGGAAAGACACTCCTCGGCTCAGGGCACAGGGGTCACCAGGGAGCTCTAGACTACCTCCTCACCCAGCACAGCCGGTGTGAGTCGGGGGAGTCACACAGGAGCACACGGCAGAAGGCGAGGCGCTCTGAGCACAGCGGCATCCAGCAGTGACTGCACAGGCCACGCCTCCAAAGCAGGGCGGAGTTAGTCTCAGGGTGGCAGCTATTTCAGAAGTGCCCTGAAAGATGTTTCTTACAAGCCCTAAAAGATCACAGCGACCCACTGCCCCTGGAACAAAGTCTAATCCTCCTCAAGTAAAACAACCAAACCCAGTACAAAAGGACTCAAAATTCACAATCAAAACTCACTGGACATAGGAAGAAGCAGGAGCACGCAACCCCTAACCGTACGAAAAATCAGCTAACGTGAAATCAGACCCAGAAATGACGACAGGACATAAGTAGCAGAGAAAAGCACTCATCAACACTGCAACAGTGCTGAAGGACAAGAAGGGGCGCAGCAACCAGCAAGGAGGGACCGAAGATGCGGAAAAGCCCCAGAGGTGCTTCCGAAGACCCAAAGGAGGACGTCGGCAGTGAGCGTCCCCTGCTTGGGGTCGGCAGCAGATGTGACGCTGCGGGGCACAGGGGAGTGGATTCGAGGAAAGCACGGTGGCTGAGCCACGGGGACCTCAGGGTGACACCCAGCAGTCCAGCACCCGCAGAGCCACAGAGCGGGAGCCACAGACAGGCAACAAACGAACAAGGAGAAGTTCAAGAGATAAGGGCCGAAAGAATCCAAATTTTATGCAATTAAAAACTGAGAGTTCCAAGGGGAATTTCATAAAGTCCCAAGCAGAATAAATATTAAAAATTCAGAGCGCAAGGCACAGTAGTCAAAACTGTGGGAAGCCGGTGGTGAAGAGGACACTCCTGAAGGGGCCGGAGGACGCGCACACCAGCACAGAACGAAATACGGGGGACGCTTTGCCCAAACACGCCGCAGCGACGGCTGCAAAGTGCTAAAAGAGGGGGAAAAAAATCTTTGAACCAGAATTTTATACCCAGCAGAAATGTACTTCAAAACAGAAGAACAATAAAAATTTATGTTAGACAAAAAAGCTGAGAGACTCCATCCCAGCCAGATGTGTAGCCCAGGAAGCATTAAAAGAAATCTGTCAAAAGAAACGATAAAAGGAAACGTGGATCCACATGAGAAGCCAGAGTGTGAGAGGGCAGGCGGAAAGGCAAGTAAAAAAGACACCTTGTCGCGTTTTAAATTTGTCTCAGAGAACGATGATTATTAAAGCAAAAGCAGCAACACGCCACTAGTGGTGACGCGCCATCCGAAGGGCAGCGGAGGCGGCCGGGTGAGGCTGGCAGACGCGGCGACCGAGCCGGACCCGAGGCAGGCTGCCCGCAGCTCAGGGGGACTGGACGCTCTAGAGCAGCCACCAAACCACAGAACAAGCCGGTATCACTGAGGAGCCGAGGGGGAGGCCACACAGAATAGACAACATTCAATTCCTCCAAAAACACGAAGGAAGAGAGAAAGGAGAAGAAAGGGAAATACAGACAGCACACAGCAAGACGGGAGACTTAAACCTGAGCATATCGGCATTTCTGCTAACGACAAACGGCCGAAACCTGGGCCTGAGTGCGGTCCGCGGCTGCCCGCGGCTGCCCGGCTGCAGGGCGCGCACGACGGGACCTGCCATCCCCGGCGCTCTCGCAGACGGCACCACTGTGACCATCCCAGCCAAGGCAGAGATGGTGAGATGGGGTCAAAAGCAAACTCCATATACACTGAGCACAAGAAAAGCACTTTACATGGAAAAGCAGACATAACTTGTAAGTAAAAGGTTTGGAAAATACACTGCGTGAGACAGAAATCACAAGAAAGCTGAGCGGCTGTGCTACATGAGTGAATTCAGAACCACGCACGTAAGCAGGGATAGAGGGAACGCTTTTACAGTGACAAAGGGGTCCACTGATGAAGACGACAAAACAGTCCTAAGCGTGCTAATACCACAGCTTGAAAACGCACGAAGCAGAGACTGATGGAACTGAAAAGAGAAACAGACGAATCCACACTCACAGTCACCAACACGCCCCCAGCAGTAAACGGAGTGGCAGACAGAAAATCAGTGAGCATAGCAGGACTGGAACAACACCATCGACCAACTTGACCTGCGTGACATTTACAGGACACTCCCCCCAACAAGAGCCGGATACACACTCTTGTCAAACTCACATGGTACACACACCAGGATACACCGTATTTCAGAGAATACAGCAAGTCCCGTTGTGTTTATAACAGCTGAAATTACAGAAAAGATTCTATGACCACAACAGACTTAAACTAGAAGTTCCTGACAGAAAGATATCTGGAAACAGAAAGACTTATTTCAAAATTTAAACAACATGCTTCTGGACAACCATTAGTTAAAGAAAAAATTACAAGGGAAATTAGAAAATATTTTTGAATGAAATGAAAACACAATATATACAAAATTGTTTAAGTAAGGCAATGCACAGAGGAAAATTTATAGCCATAAACGCTGACATTAGGGAAGAAGAAAGGTCTCAAGTCAATGATCTAACAGAAGCAAATTAACCCCAGAGTGAGCAAAAGGAAGGGAATAATAAAGATGAGCAGAAATCAATTAACTCGACATTGGATAAATAGAGAAGATTAATGAAATCAAAATCTGGTTCTTTGAAACAATCGATAAAATTGATAGACTTGCAGTCAGACGAGTCAAGTACGAAATAGAGAAAACACAATTAGCAATGTCGGAAATGAAGGAGGCAGGCTTACTGCCTACAGATATTCAAACAATACTAAGGGAATATGCAGACACTAGCATGGCAGCAAATTTCACAACTTTGATGAAATGGGTAAGTTCCCTGAAAACACAAAAGATCGAAGATCATATAAGAAGAAGCAGAAGCCTGGGTGGCACTGTAACATGCTAACATGTAACACGTAACATGTAACATGCTGACATGTAACATGTAACACGTAACGCATAACCTACAATATAACACTATACAACACGTGACACTGTAACAATGAAGGAACTGTAGTTTCAAATCTTCCCACAATGAAAACACCAGCTCAGAGGCTTCTTTGGTGAATTCTGCCAAATATTCAAGGGAAGAATAATACCAATTCTATACAAATTCTCTCAGAAAACAGAGGAGGAGAAAATAATTCCCAACCCGCGTCAAGACTTACTTTATAGTTAGGATAGACAAGGCGGCTTGGTATTGCGGAAGCGGAGACCCAGATCGCCAGGGACAAGGCGACCTCCCAGAGGCTTTGGACAGAAGCGTCCAGGTGACCCAGTCTTTTCAAACAACAGTGATGGACAACTAGATAGCCCCTGAACTCAACCCCAAATCAACAAAACTCGAAAGCAACTCCCCATGTATCACTTACACTCAAAAGCTAAATAAAACTTCAGAAAACAGGGGCGCCTGGGGGGCTCAGTCGGTTAGCGTCTGCCTTCGGCTTGGGTCATGATCCCAGGGTCCTGGGATCGAGTCCTGCGTCGGACTCCCTGCTCAGCGGGGTGTCTGCCTCCCCATCTGCCTACCATTCCCCCTGCTTGCATGTGCACGTGCTCTCTCTTAAATGAATAAATAAAATCTTTAAAAAAAAACTTTAAAAAACAATAATTCTGGGACTTTATAGTAGGCTAGAACTTTTTAGGTGGGATATGAAGACTTGAAAACACTGATAATATCAAAACCTAAAAAGCTTCAAAAAGACCCCATCAAGAAAAGAAAAGGCAGTGCAGAGCCTGACAGAAGGTTTGCAACACAGCTATCCGACAGCCCCAGAACCCAGAAGCCAGGATGGGCGCGAGCCACGCGGGCCAGCCCAAGCCCAGTGTGAATGCGGACCACAGCAGAGGAGATCTACACGCGGCCACGAGCACACGGACGTCATCACCAGGGACAGGCGGGTTTGACACTGGAGTGACGCCCGTGCCCGCACCGCCACGGGATGGCTGAACTCAAACCCAGGGCAAGAGCACGTGGTGATGGGAACGCGGAGCGTGCGCAAGCCCACGCGCTGCTATGGGAACCGAGCGGGACAGGCACTTTGGAAACCAGTTTGGTGGTTTGGGAGAAAGTGACATTATCTATCCAACCCCCAGAAGAGTGACGATGTCTGCCAATGCAAAGATGTTACACGTTCCCAGTACCTTCACTCAGCCAAAAGCTGGCAATCACGGAACTGTCCGTCGGGGCGGACGAGACACAAACTATGAGATGCCCACTCCCGAGCAACGGAAGGACAAGCCACCGGACCCGACACAGGAGGCCACGTGCCCGCGAGCCCACAGACGCCTACCCCACGGCGACACAAAGCAAGCTAACAGCTGCCCTGCGCCGGGGTGGACAAGGTGAGGGGGCCCCCTCGCTAAACTCCACCACAGGGGAGCTGCTGGGGGTGTGTCCTGGGCACACCTCGCCGAACCACACATGGACGCACTGTATCCCTCTTAAGTTCACCTCCATGAAGCCGTGTCCCAGGCCCCACACAAGGGGGAATAAAATCAACAAGTAAAATCGGCAGAACTTATTGGGCTTTTCTCTGGGAGTAGTCCTCCTCGTTCTCTGCTTCTACCGTGAGCAGAGACAACGGGATGCTCTCAAGCCACCAAATCAAGGTCACTGGCTCCACCAACATTGCCGTGCAGGTGCGCGGCATTATCTGCCCGCTGCAGGAAGGGGACCCGAGGCTTCCAGCGCACACTCGGCAATGCCCTCCGTCCGCCATGGGGCCCAGCTCTGCATCTGCTCCAGCCACCTGCCCTTCATTTCTCCGGGGCCCAGAGGCAGCTGTCGCAGCAGCCCCACCAGTAACGTGGGGGGGGGGGCAGCAGGAGCACAGAGACCCCCTTGGAATCAAGTATTGCCCCCACCTGCCCTACCACGTGGGCCAGGTGGACAGTGGGCTCCGCCGGGCTCTGCCCCACCACGGCGTCTCCCAGGTACAACAGGCAGCTGGCTGAGGGACCGGAGTATTGACTCGGACTGGGCAGGAAGAGGCCAAGTGGCAACACAGAGCCCTGGACGCAGGATGACCAAGGGAAGTCAGGGGACCTCTCAGCCGCAAAGCAGACAGGCCTGGGCAAAACCCAGTACTCCAGTGCGCCAGCGCTGCTGCCAGGGGCGGGGGGCGGTGACAGCAGCGCCGCATGCCAGGGGGATGACCCCACTGTGGGCAGTGGGGGAGGAGGAACAGCCAGGAGCCTGCCCCGCAAAGGCGCCCCTCCCCAGGGTGGCAGCCTAAAAAGGCCAAGGCTGCTACAGGCCATGATGTGGCTAATCGTGCCACGATGGATTGGTAATGTCTGCATAGATAACGCCAGAGTATCCAGGGACCTGTGGCAGAATTTCCCGTTTCTCCTTGTGGACAGCAACAGTCCTGCAAAGTGCTCTGGCAAAGAAAGGCTGTGCGACCCGATCCACGTGCGGGCAGGTGCAGGGCGTCCCGCTCCTGGGCCGCAGTGCGGACCCTTCCACGAGTGCTCAAACACTCCCCACAACTCCAGGCTGCGGCAGGTCACTCTGTAAAGGCTAACCTTCCAGGGCCTCGTGAAGAGGAAGCGTCTGGACAACAATCATGAAACCGTGAAAGCCAGGAGCTGGGAGCCCATGTGCGCCCGCAGGGAGCAGTGCTGCGAGGGTGCCACACTCCTGCCTCCATGCGCTCCAGGGAGACAAGCGCCCCCAGGTTCCAGCGCTGGAAAGCCAAAGGGCGGGACCGCGAGGAATGTGCGCGGCCAGGTCCCCAGCTGGTGAGGGTGCATCCTTCCCCGGACGCACTAGCTCCCCATGAAGGGGATGAGTGGACCGCCGCGAGGCAGAGCGGGGGCTGGAGCTGGGGCCAGAGCAGGGTTGTGGGCAGGACCAACGTCAGCAGGACCAGGGAGGCAGACAGCTGTGCGGGAAGAGGTGGCCTCGAGGTCCGGGTGTAGGGCAGCACTCTGGGCTTGCGGGAGGGAGGCGAGCGTGCATAAGGGTCTGTCCGGGAAGAACATGGGAGCCAACGAAGGGAGGCAGAGCTTTGCTAGGCCCACTGGGCAGGGCACGGCCAGTTACCCACTGAGCATGGCAACCCACAGGGGCTTACACACCCCCCTTTACAGAGCAGGAGGCCCTCAGCCTCAGGGATCCCACTGCTCAGGGGTCCCAGCTAGCACAGGTCACCAGGGCAGCGGTGCCCAGACCGCTGCCCTGCCCATCACTGGGGAGACGACGTCACCAAGTCATGCGTGCGGCTGGCACCACAGACGTGAGACCCAGCCTGTGCCGGTCTCTAGGCAAACACACGTGCTTGCTTCTGCTTTGTTTCTGACAGTGTATTTTCTGCCCCTGTTTCAAAGTCAAAGACTAGTAATGACTGAGAAATGGACCTCAGACCCTACCTCCAGCAAACACCTATGACAGGCAGCAGGCACAAATGATCCACACCCCCACCCCACGCCTTCTTCCCGGCCCTAACTGCCAGTGTTGGGCTCAGCCTGCACCCTCCTCCAGCTCCCAGCGGGGGCTGCAGTGGCCCCGGTGCAGCTCTGCACCCTGCGTGCCACCGCTGGGACCGCGCAAGTCCGCGCAATGGGCACCTGTCTGAGACCCGCCCCGCTGAGCTCCCAGACACTGGGCTGACCATCGACCCCCGACCCACTGTGCCACATGAGAAGTCACACCCCGCAGAGCAACGCTCCCCTGGAAACCGGCCCACAGAAGGACTGCTTGAACGCCAGGTGACCTGCCCCCTAGCTGTCCGCCTGCCCGTCCTGACGCCGCAGGGCAGGCCCAGCCCGTACTCAGGCCTGTTCTGGATGTTAGGCCAGCAGCAGAGCCCAGCGCTCCTGACCACAGTTTTGCTGCCCAGACAGTAAAACCAGAAAGCCAGCAGGAGCGCTTTATTTAGAAGACAGGGTACAAGCAGGGATGGCGGGGGAGGGTGAAAGAGAGAAACGTCAGGGTGTAGAGGACAACGCGGAGCAACCATGGTCTCGAAAACCTTGTATTTCAGGTGTGAGTGTGTATGTGGGACCGCAAAGCAAAACGCGTTTCTTCCCGTAGGTCGTGGTCCAGAGGCCAGAAGCAGATGTCCTTGAGAGGAGAGCCACGTCTCGGGCGTGCCCAGCTCCCCGCTCCGCAGCAGGGCACGAGGGCAGAGGCAAAGCAGAGGGGAGGCAAGTCCACCTGAAGCGTCTGGATATTCAGAATTCTGTCCCCGCGTGGCCAGGACAGCGCGTGCACGGAGGAGCAGGAACGGCCCCAAGACCCTGGTGGTGGGGAAGAGGAGGAGGGCGTGGCAGGAGGTCCCTGGGGCAGAAAGACGAGGAGCAGCCCGAGGTGGGTCTCTGCTTCCTGCCCGCCAGCCAGCTGGGGCAAGGGACTCACCTCGGAGCGGCTCCGGGCCGAAGTCCTCGGACAACAGGGCCTGGCAGGAGAAGGTCTTGGCCACCGCTTGCTCCACGGGCGTGAGGGCCAGGGCCTGGGGCCCACTGGGGCCGTGGGCCACACGCTGGAGATCACCCAGCTTGCGCCGCACAAGGGCACGCAGGTCCCGCCACTTGTGCTTGAGGTCCACGATGTCACGGCGGCAGTAGCCCAGGGCGTTCACGGCCTGCAGGATGCGGCTCCACACGCGGTACCTGCGGGCTGGCTCGGCCTTCAGCAGCCCTGTGCCAAACAGCAGCTGGTGGTGCTTGCTG
Source organism: Ursus americanus (assembly GCF_024610735.1). Taxonomy (NCBI): domain Eukaryota; kingdom Metazoa; phylum Chordata; class Mammalia; order Carnivora; family Ursidae; genus Ursus; species Ursus americanus. The sequence continues at coordinate 1,947,818 of NC_142135.1, read as the reverse complement.
ACCTTGGACACCAGGACCTCCGTCTCCTGCGGACAGAAGTTGGGCTTCCTCTTCTTGGCCCGCGTGGCACTGGGCCCCGCCAGCCGGCCATGGGCCCCACCAGCGGAGTCCTTCCTCAGGCCGGCAGTAGGTGGTGAGGTGGGCTCCGGCGTCCCACTGGCTTCAGGGGCGACCCCTGGCCCTGGAAAGGCACCAAAAGGTGGGTGTTTAAGGCCCTGGGCCAGGGGGGGTGGCAGCTGTGACACCGGCTAGCGGGGCGCCTCCTCTTTGGCTTCGGCTTCAGGACACTGCTGCGGGCTCCCAGCTACCACCCCCCTCCCCGCATGGTGTCCAGAGGCCTGCGTCCAAGTCCAAGCCCAGCAAGTGGATGACAGGAGCAGGAGGGCAGCCAGGCGGCCCACCTGTAGCACCCCCCCTGCCCCTCTGTGCCCCGCAGCCTCCCACTCCTCAGCTCACAGGGGTCCCTGAGCCGGGCGGGCACACAGGGCCAAGTCTCCGGGCCTCTGCCCACCTGGGAGCTTTGTCAGCAGCCAGGCTGTGCCTACCGAGCGCAGGGGGACCAGCTGTAAGGGCAGAAGAGGCAGCTCCCCCATGAGACCACGCGTTTCCCAGACGCAAGGAGAGAGTGAGCCCCCAGCACTGAGAGCCCCTGGGGGCAGAAGGATGTGTGAGCCCCCCGGGGAGCGCTGTCTCCCCCCAGGTCCCTATCAGCCGGAAGGCTCCCTCTACAGAGGCCCACATCCCCTCCCCTCACTAACGCACATGCCAAGGACCCCGACGCTCCCTCACCAGCTCACCCTACAAGGAGAAGCCAGGCTCTGGAGTGAAGGGGCCGCGTGAATTCGTCCCACAGGCCTGAGCCTCCTCCCTGGAGCCCACAGGGCCCTGACAAGCACTGGTCATCACACGACAGCCCTCCTGCCGCGCCACCTGCCGCCAGTGGGGAAGGGGAGGCTAGTGGGGGTGAGGGTCCAGACCACCCACAGTCCATGCTGCAGCTTGCCCCCAGCTCAGCGCTGCCTGGGCACCCCCGGCTGCCACGCCCAGCTCCCGCCTGCTGGCCCTCCCTCCTCGGCACCCGGCACCTCTGGGTGGCCTTTCCCAGGTCCCCCCCAGACCCAGCACCCTAGCGGAAATACCTCGCTTCCTGGCCCTCAGGCCTCTGGACGTGCCCGCCGACCCCAGATCACCGTCCCCGTCCTTGCCCACACAGGGGTCCTGCGGGCGGCTGTCTGGCGACGGGCAGGGGAAATGGCGGATTCCGTACTCGGTCCAACATTTAGCGCACTCTACAGACAGCAAGGGACATCACAGTTACACCCAGCCTGCCCACAGAGCAGCTCAGGGTGCTGCTGGCAGAGCTAGGCCCCACACGGGAGAGCAGGTGCCCTGAGCCCTCCCAGCATCCATGCCAAGAAGCTCCATTCAGGCCCATCTCTTCCAAGAAGCCCTCCCAGACTGCCACACCCTGAGCAACAGCCACTTTGGCTGAAGACCTCTTTATTTATTTTTTTTTAAAGATTTTATTTATTTGACAGAGATAGAGACAGCCAGCGAGAGAAGGAACACAAGCAGGGGGAGTGGGAGAGGAAGAAGCAGGCTCATAGCGGAGGAGCCTGCTGTGGGGCTCGATCCCAGGACCCCGGGACCACGCCCTGAGCCAAAGGCAGACGCTTAACCGCTGGCGCCCCTGAAGACCTCTTTAAATCACGATTATTCTAAAAGGTGACCCCAGACAAGGATGAAATCTCCTAGAGCAGGGCCTTCAGGTGTGGCCCACAGACCAGGCCAGGCCTTCGACAGGTGTTACCCGTCAGCGACAAATGACATACAAAGCTGGAGAGTAAGGACTTAGGGATGTCGATGACAATTCGAAGCCACCACAACACCCGAGCATGGGATCATTCTGTTTATAAAAACGTTGTTCCGTGCCATATTGGGAGTGAAAAATAAGTAAAAGCCCGCCCTTCCTGACGCTCGGTCGCAGGGCTGAGGAGGACCGGTGCCGGGCACCTGTGCGGCCTCCTCCCCATACCCGCCCTGGACAGGCCCCGCATGGGGCTGGACGCCCGGAGACAACACTTCATTTTCTCCTCGATCATTCTCATTTACTCAAAAACACATCCTAGACACGTTCCGCCGAATCTGTCAACCCTAAGATACACCTCATAAAAACGTCTTACCATCTCGGAAAGATGGGCCTTTCCGTCCATGGCCCTGGGCCATCTGTGTGACCTCGTTCTCTCTGGAGCTCTTTGGAAGGACAGTTTCCAAGGAGCAAGCTCTAGGAGATGATGGCTGACCCGTCTGAGCACGCCCACAGCTGCCCTGAAACCCAGGGGACACAGTCCCAAGCACCCAGCTCCTGAAGGGCAGCTCCTTCTTGGAAAAGGCCCTGGACTCGCATCTCCCCAGAGGAGGAACAGCAAAGGACATCTGTTCAGCTCATACTCCGCGTCCCTCTGGGGGGGTGGAGGGGGGACACTGCAGCCCAGCATGACAGGGACAGAAGGACTGCCCCGAGCGATTCCCCTTGGGCCCCAAGCGGGGTGGGAGAGGCCTCAAAAGGTCATCTCGGCCATCCTCGCCTCCAGGAAGCAAGGACCCAAGCACAGGGGCAGCCCACGGGGCTCCCAGCCAGCCTCGGGGGAGGCTCCACCCCCCCCTCACTCACAGAGCCCCCACCCTCCAGGAAGGATGGAGAAGGGCAGGGCGGCCGGCTGGCTTAGTTGGGGATGGAGGTTCCCATGCCACAGACAGCTACAGTAAAGCACGCTCCCAACTCAGACCTCAAGAACTCTGCCAGACGTCTGGGGAGGCAGACACGGCCCTGGACAGTCACAGCACGTGAGAGAGAGGCCATGCCCGAGGCCCCACATTCAGGCATCTCTGTGGGTCTGAGGGTCTGACCACGAGCCTCCAGGTGCCCTGTCACTTCCCCTCCTCCCGAAGGGCTGGGTGGGGAGCCAGGTCCTCTCTCCAGACAGCTGCGCCAGGCTCTCCTGCAGGCACACGTTCCCCAGGCCCAGCGACTTGCTCAGGCCAGTGTAAGGAAGAGGCACAGCTGTCCAGGTACCTGGCGACGGGGGTCACCATCGGCTTTGGAGCCCCCAGAGTCCCTCCTGTGAGGAATGAGGCGAGGGGCCCGGCTGAAGGCCCACGTCACCGCCCACATTTCCACCTGGTCACAGAAGTCCAGTCCCTGCCCACCTCCTCCTGGAGACTCCGCATGGTCCAGACACCTGTGAAGGGGCCGGTCTGGTCCACCCTCCAGAATCACATGACCCTTGAACTTTGAGGGGGGCCTGAGGCAATGTTTCTGATTATTAGAATACACACAATTGGGGGAAAAGTTCAAACACAGACAATTATAAAGAAATGATAAAGATCGTTTGCAACCACAGCACCCAGAGGTGAATGCTGTGACCACAGAGGTGGGGGTCTTGCACGATTAGAAGACTCTGGACATGGCTTTGCTTTACTGCATTCAGCGCACCTGTCACCACATGAGGACGTGTGGGGAGGTCACCCAGAGACCTCTGACAGCTCAAGCTAATGCCCACATCACAGCCGCCTCCCCCAGCGAGGTGGTGATGGCGCTTCCGCATTCTCTGTGCACAACCACACTGCAGCCAGCACCCCTGCCCACACCCCAACGACGCCCGCACCCCGACGATGCCCGCGCCCTGATGACGTCCACACCCGATGACGTCCTGGCGATTCAGGAAGAGGGAGAGCCAGGCCAGGAGCGGGAAGGCGTCGGGGTCCAGGAGCAGCCACGCCCTCTCCTCTGGAGCGAGCCAGCTCCACCGCGGCCCAGCAGTGCCAGCGCACTGCCACCTTCAAGCCCGTCTCTCTGGGCTGCGGTGAGGCTCAACCGTGTCTCCAACCTCTTCACAGGGCTGGCCCACTTGTAGGAAGATTTTCAGGTTTTCCTTTGATTTATGTGGGTTCTTTATGTGTTAATAATCTGCCAGTTGGCTTTTCGCTGTGTTTTTGCTATGGTTCTACCATGAAGAGACCACCCCGAGCCCCACATAATTACCCACAGGATCCCACGAACCCTGCACTGCTCGGTGCACAGCAGGTCCCAGGTGGTCGCGGCGGCTCCTGCACAGACAGGGGTCTCCGCCTGGCCCCAACATCCTGCCCAGGGCGCTGGCCCCTCCCCGGAGCCTCCCCACGTCACCCCGCAGAGGAGCGGGTAAAGAACCAGCAGCACCAGGCCCCAACGACGGTCAACAAATCAGGACAATGTAGGTCCTCTCCTGACAAAAACACAAGTAAGCAGACATCATTTTTAAGAAACAACTAGGGAAAAAATACATACGTTTGGAAACAATGAACAATTTATTCTAAATAAATCCTGGGGGAAAAGAAATAATAAAAAAATTTTAAAAAACAAAAAAATTCCTGAGTCAAAGAAGATATAATAATGGAAATAAGAACTGAACACAACTGAACTTTAATTTAAAAACACTGCACACTTCTGAATGTCTGATATTCGACTAACACTGACCATCTGGACACTTATGATCTCAAGTCTTTTTACTACAAAAGAATAAAAAGTGAATACGAATGACATAAGCATCCAACTTAGGAGTTAGAAAAGTAAAACAGCATCAACTCAAAGAGAGAGGGAAGAAAATGATAAAAGTATGAGTGGAAGTCAATACAGTAGACAGTATCAAGAAAGTCAGAAGTCAGTTCTTTAGGGAGACTTAAAAAATTGACAAGCCTCAGTCAATACTGATTATGAAAGAAAACAGGGAAAGTACAAATGAACTCTATTAGAAATAAAAAAAGAAGATGTGATGCTGATACCGTGACCATTAGTAAGACAGAGGCCACCACAATGGTAGGCCCCGTGCAGCCCTCAGCTTTCGCGACAGCCTATGGTCGGGCAGGGGCAGAGCAGGGCGGGCAGAACCCGGCCAGGCCCTCGGCCACACCACAGCGATGCCCCATTGACAACCGGTGGCTACTGTCCACATTTCATTTCAATAAATTCGAACATTTAAGTGAAGCAGATGTAGGTCTCAGAAAACACAAATTAGCAAAACTGACCCAAGAAGAAATAGAGCGCCTGGACGGTCTGTATGACAGAGAAGTGAACTGCTAGTCAAGAGGCACTCCACCAAGGAAGCACGAGGCCCAGACGTTTTTACAGCAAAATCCCAGGCACACTTAAGGAACGTGTAGTCCTATTCTTCCATAAAGTCACACAGAATATAAGCACCATGTCACTCAGCATCAGAGAGGCTCCGACCAGCTCAGGAAGGTGGAAAGAAGAATGGACGGACAGGAGAAAAAAGGAAAAAAATGTCGCTATGTACAAATGATATAATCCAAACAGAAAACCTAAGATCCCACAAATTATTACAGTAATAGGAGTTTAGCAAAATGGCATGATATAAAGTCAGTGGGCAAAAATCAATTACACTCCCTAGGAAAACCGTGGTTCCTTCAAGAAATAAACTTGGAGAGAAAAACAGACAAACCAAAACGATGGAGAAGCTCAAGGTTCAGAGAGACCTGAAAGGCCTGTCAGTCAACTGCCGCATATGGGTCTTCCCACGGCCCTGCTGCACACCGCGGAGCCGCCCAGTGGTCTAGATGCCAGGGCGCACTGCATCTGACCAGCACTCTAGCGCACTCTGGTCCACGCAAACAGAGTCCCTGCATTGCAGAGGCACAGGGACGTGTCAGTGCGGGAGGCACACTGCGTCTGGGACTCACGCTGCATCTGGGACTCACCGCGGAATGACACGACGGCAGCCCAAGGTCACCAGGGGCTGGGCCGGCCACAGCAGACTCCTGATGAGCTGGCGTGGGCAGCACTGGGGCACGTTACGTTATCATGTTTACTTCTCTATGTTTGAAATTGTCTATGTTTAGAAAGTTTTAAAATGAGGCATTTAAAAATTAAAATCTCTGGACTCTGCTTCTTTTAAAAAACCAATTGTTGTGTACGTGTACCAGCCACAAAGATTTGGCACGCGTAATACTCAGAGTGGTAGTTCTTCTATGCAGAAAATGGTTTTTTTTTTTGTTAAAACAAACTTAATGAACGATATGTAAGATCTTTGTAATGAAAGTTACACAACTTTACTGAAAAACATGAAAGAAGATCCGAGAAATAGGAAGACGCATATGCTCATGGACTGGGAGCCCACGAACGGTAAAGATGCCAGTTCTCGCCACATTAATGCACTGGATGTGTGGCAGCTGCAGCCAAAACGCCAAGCCTGACAAGGGGATTCTAAAATGTATGTTCAAGGGGCACCTGGGTGGCGCAGTCATTAAGCGTCTGCCTTCGGCTCAGGGCATGATCCCAGCGTTCTGGGATCCAGCCCCGCATCAGGCTCCTCCGCTATGAGCCTGCTTCTTCCTCTCCCACTCCCCCTACTTGTGTTCCCTCTCTCGCTGGCTGTCTCTGTCAAATAAATAAATAAATAAATAAATAAATAAATAAATAAATGAAATGTATGTTCGAGAACAAAGGGCCAAAAACACCCAAGACACTTCTGAGGGAAAGCAAGTAGAGCAGCTTGTCGTGAAAAACATCAAAAACCGTAACTCTGAAAATTAAGGGGGAATTTGGCACAGGAAGAGCAAACTGACCAAGAGGACCTACACAGAATCATTTATTGCAGAGCTCTGGCTCTGCGGGTCTGTAGGAAGGGGACAGCATTTTCAGTAACAGTCCCAGGACAACGCATGGTTCGGAGAGAGAAATGCAGGGCAGCTCTCTGCCCTCCCTGCGCCCCACCCCATAAACAAAGATCGAACCCCGGTGACGGACGGCTTAGAGATGAACTACAGTCACATCAGCTTCGGAGGAGAGAAAATGTGGCGCCAGTACCACCCCGTGCTAGGATTCATCGCGCCAGACAGAACGCACACAGGACAGAAGAGACCTGCGCGCTCAAGCGAGCCACCATGGAGAGCTCAGCTCGCTGCGGACTCACACTCCCCAGCAGGTGCCAACCGAAACGCAGGCCCCGACTGGACGAAGACGCACAGAGCCAGCGGACAAGGGTTTCACTTCCGGAATACACAAACCTTGCAAGTCAGTAAGAAGATAGCAAAGTCTAAAGAAAAATAAAGAGAGTCCGCTGGAGCAGAAACTGGTCCATCCCATCGGTCGCCAGAGAAACGTAAACGAAACCCAGAGAGAGCACGCCCCGCCCCCAGACTGCAAACGTTCAGCATCCGCCCCTGGCCCCACTCACGCTGACGAGGCCGAGGCGCCAAGGGCAGCCCAGACAGTGCCAACAGCTCCCCTGCACTGCCGGGCGACAGGCCCCAAAACAGACACGCTCACTGGCCCTCACACGAGGACCAGCACGGGTGCCACACAGCCACACGGCAGGAAAACAGAAGGGAACAGCGACTTGCAGCAGCAGGGACTCAGAAGCCAAACCAGCAAATGGCAGATAAGACAAATCCCACAGTTCCACAAACAAAGTTCCGAGACATGCAAAGCCAGCAAGGTATGGTGTGGGGACACAGACCCATGTCAGCAAAACCGGACAGAACAGCAAGGAAGCCCAAAACACAGCCCTCAGGGCAAGGGCGTCCTGGGAAAGGGGAAGTGACTCAGAAGTACTGTAAGGGGATCCCTGCTCTGCCCTGTACCAGTTGCATAGCAGCCCCCGACCCTGCCCAGCCTCAGTTTCCCCCTCTATATTTGCAAAAATAACGCCTATACCACATTGTCATTAGGACCAAACCAGACCATCCATCCACTCTGCCATGGGCCAAGCACCCCCAGGCACCTCTAGACCAGTTCAGTGCACCTGCTGAGTGCCAGCCTGGTGCCAGACTGACTACAGACACCAGGTCTGTTCCCACCACAGGGCAGCCTCTCAAAGTCCAACACCAACAACTCCGCCCCCACCAAGGCCAGTGTCACTCACCCCTGGCCACAGGCAACATGGGTCAAAGAGAACCCGCCTACCCCTGGCTACCATCACGAAAGCAGAGGCCTGCCCACTGCCACCTCCCACCACCCGCCAGCACTGCAAGCCACTGTCATTACCTAGGGGCTGATAGCCTTGTCTGGAGGGTCCCCCGAAAGGGCCATGGCTCCCCAGGCCGCCACTGCCAGCGATAGATCCGTAGGACATCTTCTTACAGAGAGCAGGGCCACTGTCTTCCCACAGAGCTGGAGGAGACAAAAACCAGGTTGGGAGGGAGGAGAGGAGTTAGTGCCCAGATTCAGGGTAGACTCAGGCCTGTGCCCACCCCGCCCACCAGCCTGGCTCCACTTCATCCTCACCCCAGGCGCCCCATGCCCACATCTCAGCTCAGCTGGGCTCCTCCCGACCCCAGGGTGGGGGCCCCACCGAGCCCCTCCAAAGTGCGCTCTTGTCCCACCGTCCCCATGAGGGGACAGGCACTGGGAATAACCTCTCAAAGACGGCAGTGGTCCCAACCAGAGCCCCCGCACCCCTGTATAAGCCCACCCCCGCCGAGCTGCGAAACCGGGGCTTGCGCCACCTGCCCCCTCTCTAGCTCTAGCTCAGTCCTTCTGAGCCAGACAAGATGGCAAGAGGGCAGGGGGCAGGCTGCCGGGGCTGAAACCACCTCGACGCTTGGTCCCTACGGAGCTTGGACGAGACACCCACCATCCCCAGCCTCAGTGTCCTCGTCTGCAAAACCAGGGTAATGAGAGGACCTGCCCCCAGGCCGGCCGTGTGGCGCGGGTGACACACACTGACGGCAGGCACTCAGAACACAACCACCTGTCTCAGCACCTGAGCACAACACCAACCATCCCTGCTGGGGGTGGTTCGGCATCCCGCCCACCCGACCTGCTCCCTGGGGGAACTGCGGCGCCAGGACAGCAGTGGGGACACCTCCAGCCTGACAAGTGCCCCCTGGGGCCCTCCAGGGTCATCAGTTTTCTGGGTGTCTGCACAGGGGCCACTGTGAGCGCACACGGACTCGCCCAGCGTCTGCCTGATCGGCCACATCCTAACGACACTGGCCTGGCTCGTGCAGCACTCCCAACAGGCCAGGCTGGACTCTCAGTACCTCGCAGCCATGGCTCACCTCGGCTGTACGGAAGCCTACGTGAGAGGGCAGGACGGTGACCCAAGTGAGCTCAAGGCGGCGAGAAGCAGGCCCAAGTTCCTGGGGTCGGAGGGGGCCCACAGAGCAGGCCGTCCTCACGAAGACCTGTAAGGTGGCCCCACTATCGCCTCACGTGGCAGATGAGGACACTGAGGCGCAAACGAGGGGTAAGGCACCCAAGGCCACGTGGCTGTCCGCCAGCAGAGAAGGGTTTGGGATCCAGCAGGTCGACCCCAGTGCCTATGATCTCACTGCACGGCCTCTCCGAGGGCGAATCCAGGTCACCTGGTCCCTCGCTACCAACCCCAGAGACAGGAGGTGCTGTCCCAACACCCCACAGGCTGCTGTAGGTACCCAGAGAACACCAAGCCGCTGAGAGAGGGCACGGCAGGCGCGGAAGTACAGAGCTCGGTGGAAGGGAAGGGTGCTCCCACCGAGCAAGCAGAAGGAAAGACGAACAGGAGCAGAGGCCAGGACCCACCCACATCCGAGGGACAGCAATCGTGGGGACAGAGGACACCCAGAGAAGGGGATGTGCAACCCAGAACTGGAGGCCACCAAGCGGAACGCCATGCAGTGCAGCCAGACGGGGCCTGCCCTCAGGGGCGCACGGGCCACGAGGACAGAACCCGAAACCACAGTGGCCCCATGCGGCACAGAAGACACTTCCAGATAGGAATCGGGCCCTTCCCTGCCCCTCCCGAGAGAGGACATAAGGCCACGCTCCATCCAGCTCACCTAATCCAGGAAAACAGGCAGGTGTGACCGCCTGCGGTAGGAGCAAGGTGAAGGATCCCAAGGAGAAGGGAGGGAGGCCTGGGGCAGATGCTGTGCCGGCGCCGGGAGGGTGGCCAGCTGACTGGGCGGCAGAAGGTTCCAGAGAGACTTCCTCAGGAAGAAAGGGAAGACCGCGGCATCTGAACACGACCAGGCTCCAGGGAAACATGGTGAGCAGGAAATGAGGATGATCCTGGTTCACCGTGAGGTTCAGCGCCCCCCCCGCCCAGCAGCAACTGCAGTTAGGAAAAGCCTCATCTGCCTGCCTACAGCGGGATGCAGCCCAGAGCGGCACCGGGGAGGGAGGGACGGTGCGTGTGCATGTGTGTGCCTGCTCCAGCATGTGCGTACGTGTATGCTCAAGCCTGTGTGTGCGTGCATGTTCGTGTGTGCGTGCATGTTCATGTGTGCTAGTGTCACATGCACCTGTGCTCCAGCATGTATGTGTGCTCAAGTGTGCGCGTGTTCGGGCCTGTGTGTGCATGTGTGTTCATGTGTGCTAGCGTCACATGCACGTGTGCTCCAGCATGTATGTGTGCTCAAGTGTGCACGTGTTCGAGCATGGGTGTGCATGTGTGTTCATGTGTGCTAGTGTCACGTGAACATGTGCTCCAGCGTGTCTGTGTGCTCAAGTGTACATGTGTTCGAGCCTGTGTGTGTGTTCATGTGTGCTAGTGTCACATGCATGTGTGCTCAAGTGTGCACGTGTTCGAGCATGGGTGTGCACGTGTGTTCATGTGTGCTAGTGTCACGTGCACTTGTGTTCCAGGTTGTATGTGTGCTCAAATGTGCGCGTGTTCGAGTCTGTGTGTGCATGTGTATTCGTGTCTGCTAGTGTCACATGCACGTGTGCTCCAGCGTGTATGTGTGCTCAAGTGTGCGCTTGTTCGAGCATGGGTGTGCACACGTGTTCATGTGTGCTAGTGTCACGTGCACTTGTGTTCCAGGTTGTATGTGTGCTCAAGTGTGTGCGTATTCGAGTCTGTGTGTGCATGTGTATTCGTGTCTGCTAGTGTCACATGCACGTGTGCTCAAGTGTGCGCATGTTCGAGCATGGGTGTGCATGTGTGTTTATGTGTGTGTGCGTGAGCACGCATGTGGGTATACCAGCATGCACGTGTGCTCCAGCATGTGTCTATATGCATGTTCACGCATGTGTGCTCGAGCACATGTGTGTGTGTGCCAAGCACAGGCATGAAAGCACACATCAATCCTCATCTTGCAAGTCGATAATGCCAACCCACTGGAAACCATGCAGCAGCAGTGACGGAGCACATTATCGAGAAGAGAGACCCGCTATCCAGACACCGGTTGGGTCAGAAGCAGCTAACTGCGGGGAGAGGAAGAAGGGACGACTCTCTTATCTCAAACAACCATGTAGGACTCATTTATCCTCCAAACTTCAGATAGGTATCATCTTAAAATATTAAAGCTTCATTTGTAAGATTCCAGTGAGATCATCATCCAGAAAGAGGAGTCTAGAAACAAGAGTGGTGAGCTGCAGGGGCATCTGCCTGAGTGGACGACCCACGCAGGGACCCAGCACTCTCCTGAGATGTCTGGAGGGCGGCCCCAGAGTCACCATGTCGTCCTAGGGGGGCTACGAGGAGCCCAGGCAGGCTTCCGGGAGGCCTAGGCTCAACTCCACAGATACGCCCTGTGGACCCACAGCGCACCAGGCACTGTGTCCAGCGTGAACAAGACAGGCCTGGTCCTGGTCTCAGGGACGTGGACTTTGGCTGGGCGTCAGCCAGAATGTCCCGTGATGAGGGCTCCAACAGGAGGGTGCAGAGACCTGGGAGGCATGGCTAGAGCCCCAGACCGGGCGGGTCTGGCAGCCCCCCAGAGGAAGGAGCTCAAGTGGGGTCCAAACAGGAGCAGGAAGGAGCTGGCCAACTGGGTGAGAAGGGAGCAGCGCAGGGACAGCTCTGGGAGGACAGGAGGGGCAGCCCGCACACAGGAGTGACCGGGGTCGACGAGAGGAAGGGACAGAGGCGGGGTGGGCAGCGCTAGGGACGCCCCCAGCCCAAGAGATCTCCACGTGCCCAGCACAAGAAGGGCAGCAGGAAGGGATAGAGGGGCTGAGGGGCAACAGCAGGCCGAGAGGGCTGCCCTCAGCGGTGTCCAGGCAAGTGAAGGGCAACGAGCGGCCGGGCTAGGGAGGCAGGAAAGAGAAAAAACCCCAGCCTGCCACCTCGTCTGACCTGCAGTCTCATCTTGCTGGGCCCCAGAGCACGTGTCGGCAGTGTATGCTCAGCGTACCGGGAGGTGGAGGCTGTCCCGCTGACAGAGCCAGAAAGAGACGCCCCAGCCTGAGGACCAGAAGCACCAATGCCGGCGCCCGTCCTCCGCCCCCGTCCCTGGCAGACAGCGAGGGGCCGCGGGCACACACCCAGGCTCCCCGGGTGCCCTGTGTCCAGGCTGTGCCAGCAGCTTCGTGCACGCTGCTGCCGCTCACCCACCGCGGCCAGTTCACAGCCTGACTCCTCCGCGGGCAAGGGCAGGTGGTGGGCAGCAACAGAGACAGATGAGGAGGGAGGGAGCAGCTGGACAAAGGCCATGGCAGCCACCGGTGGCCCGGGCGGGCGGAAGCTGCTGCAGGGCCAGGCCGGAGGGCTGGGCAGATGCCGACGGGCTGCAGTGCCCAGGAATGGCCCCGGACCGCCTCAGAGCCGTGGGACAGAGGCCACAGGAACAAGGTCGGCTCCCAAGGAGGCCTCCCACCGAGCGGCTTCTTTGAGCCAGGGCGGCCAGCCTCCTCTGGCCTTGTGCCCCCGGGCTGGCACCAGGCTCTTCCCCGGCCACTTCCCCTTCCACCCCCCACCCCAGCAGCCTAGAGGGAGCCATCTGTCCTTGCAGTGCCCAAATCCTGCTCTTAGGGCAGCAGAGGAAGCAGAGGTGCCAGGGAACGCCCCAGCAACGCAGCCCTGCCCCTGGGACAAAGCCCCTCGGCCCAGGAGGAGGGACAGACTGACAGCAGGATGCCACTGGACCCTGGTCAGGAGGGAGCACCCGGATACAGCTCCAGGCTGGGCTCCAATGACCTGGACTCCAAGGCCAGGACTAAGACAGGGCAGGTTCTGCCCCGGACGGGCTCCCAAGCAGGACACGACCCTGCCTGCAGCTTTCTTCTGTCAGCCTGGGGCTCTCAGAGGCAGTGTGTTCCCGAGACTACAGCTGACCGTCCTAGCAGCAGACACAGAACAGTATCTTCTAGACTGGGGTGCCCTACAACAGGCCCTGCTCCCCTCAGGCTGAAGGGGACTCCAAAGATGGAAAGCAGGTCCTTCCCAGGTGGGGTCCGTTTCCTCATCTGTAACATGGGCAGCTGCCCAGCCCTCAGGGGACTAGAGTGAGGAATGAATCAGTTCATGTCTGGGTGCCATTCAGTGGACCTGACCTGCACCGTGAAGGGGACACAGCAAAATCAGCATCACACAGTGCCATCTGCCCTCGGGGGCCTCCTGCTCCAGCTGGGGACAGACAAGGAGGGGCTGATGCACCATCATGGGGACCTCCATCCTCAGTCCCAGCCAGACCTCGCCCAGCCGACAGCCCTGGGGACCTGGCCCTCAGGCCTGTGCCCTGGCCTGGGGTGGTATCCTTCACCCAAGTCCTCCCTCCTCTCTGCCCTGCACCAACCCCAGAACTCACCCTGCTCCCCCTCCCTTGCCCTTCCTCCCCACCCCTGCACAACCACAACCCTGGTTAATCCAGCTTTCATGGCAAGACTGTGCCGGGTGCCTACCCACCCACCAACCCGGGACCCATCCCAGGGGCAGCCCGGTCCCTCCCCAGACACTCGGCGAGCCCTCCTCTGGCCACACTGCCAGGCCACAGCCCTGAACTGGGGTTATTCTACTGCTCTGTACCGCTCTGTCCTTTTTGTCTCCACCCCACTGAACCAGAGCAAGCCAAGCAAGCGCGACACGACACAGGCCAGACCCAGAAAAGTGCACGACACACAGAGCAGCAAACAGGCCCTGGCACTCCTCGATGCCCTCCGCGTGCAGAGTGTCAGGGTGGAGGCAGGCTGGGAGAAGAGCACGGCGCTCCTCGATGCCGTCCACATGCAGAGTGTCAGGGTGGAGGCAGGCTGGGAGAAGAGCACGGCACTCCAGAAGGAAAGCTGGCCAGGGCCCCCCCCCCACCACCACGGCCCGAATCCTCCTGCTGCGAACCACCATCCGCTCACCTGGTCACACGCCAGGCACCGCGCCGAGCAGGCCCGCCGGCAGGAGACCTGCAGCCCGCACCGCCCTGAGCGCTGCTCCGCCCGGGGCCCAGCCACCAACCCCAGGATGCCCAGGGCTGCGTTGCCTAGAGACCACAGGGCTGCCCCCAGGGAGGGCGAGGCTGGAGCCAACAGAGACACCCGGTCCCACCCACACTGCTCCAGGTGGATGCTGAGCCGCCCAGGCTGACTGATGATCAGAGGGCCAGGCGGACACCATGAGTCAGTCCCTGCAAGAGCCCTCAGGGGCGACTGTCGCCATCTGGACCCACTCTTTCCTCCACAGGCTGCTGCCCATGGGACCATCAACATGGTTCAGCCACACCAACATGCCCTCATAGGGTGCTCAAAAGCCAAACCAGCCTGGGGACCCTGGATGAAGGCCTCAACATCACAAGACCAGGCTCCCCCACAGACATGGTACCTAGTCCACTCACACCTGGCAGCGAGGCAGGACTGTCATCACGTGAAAGACATCTGGGACGTGTGTGGTCGTGGGGGCCTCGGAGGGATGGACGGCGATCACGGGTTCATGGGAGCAGTGGAGTCACCTGGGCCAGGGACCCTGGATCTAATCAAACCCCAGCTTTTAAGATGAGAAAACCAAATTCACAAAGGGAAAGTGACTTCTTCCAAATCACAGACACAGGCGGGATCCAGGAGCAGGCCGCCAACCCACCAACCCACCAACCCACCGTCACTGCAGCTGCTCCCGCCCACCCCTCCCCAGCGCTCTCTCGGCAGCACGTACGGTCTCAGGTCCTCCTCACGCAGGTCCTCCCTGCCGGACCACGAGCCTCTCCCTCACCCCTCCCTCACCCCGGCATCACCCCTGCCCCGACGGGAGCTTGGCGTCACCCCTGTGAATTCCGCTCTCAGCATGCACACAGTCCAGGCACGGGCGTGTGCAGGCAGACAGCCCCGCGCACACGGCCGTGCGGGTGTGGTGTTCATGACTTCCCAGCTCTGCCCCGCACGGCCGCTCACAGGCTCTGCCCCATGAACACGAACACGACCCGCAGATGAGAGCGTCGCATCTGCGCTGCTCTCCTGGTGGCAATCACCGCGCCGTGCTTGTGTGAGAGGCCGTGTCGCCCAGGACCAGGGAGCATCGCGGCTGCAGCGCACGGTCAAGCCGTCCAGAAGGAAACACACATGGACACATGGAAGGACAAGCCACTGCAGGGAAGGGTGCCGTGGCGCACGCGGGATGTCTGTTAATCTGCTGACTCTCGTTTAAATCTAGAATTATCATGTCCAAAAATATTAAGTTAAAAATAAAGTTAAAACTCACTGGAGATTTTTTTAAATCCTAAAAGTAAATCTGTACAAAAGGTACAGATCTGTATACTGAGAACTGAAAGCATCACGAACAGAAAGTGAGGTGCACAGACGTGAGCGAAGATGCCCTGTGTCCGCGGACGTGCACTCGAGACCGCGAGGATGCGTTCTCCGGCATCAGCACGGACGTGTCGTAAATGCTTCCTAAAACCAAGAAGTCCCTCCCATTTTAAACACAATCCACTAAAAACTCTTAGAAAAAAAAAAGAAAAAAAACTAAAATTGAGAAATTTCTAAAAAAAAACCCCAGTGAAAACACTGCGTAAGAACATCAATAAGATACATTTAAAGCAGCGGTCAGAGGAGATTCAGAACACTAAGCATGTCATGACAAAAGGTAAAAGCAAACTAATTTCTCAGCTGAAAGGTTTAGAAAAAGGCATGTAGCACCGTCTGCTTGTGTGGCCCTCGCCCGCATGCCCTCGGTTCGGAGCGTCCGCGGTGGCCCCGTCTGTCACTACCGCCCCTGTGAGCCTGAAGCAGCTTGCACGCAGGGGAGGCCACGCAGAGGGACCGTGCAGGAAGGCAGTCACCTCCGAAGCCTGCCTCATCCCCCGGACCCCTTCCCACGAACTCAGTTTGATTTCCTGTTATTCACAGCCCGAGATACTGTATTAATACACCTACGCTTAAAAAACGTTTAGAAAAACAATAAAATAATCCAAAGGTAACCAAAAAAGAGAAACAATATAAATAGAAGGAAGTATTAACGAGGTAGAAGACAGAAAAACAGAAGACCTAATTTATAAAGCAAAATCCGGATTTCTAAAACACACTAACGAAGGAGACAGCCCGGTAGCTAATGCACTCGAGAAAAGAGGAAGGAAGGGCACGTGTGGCAACGTGGAAAATGCAAAGGGAAGAAGCCTCCCAGCAGAACAAAGGTTAAGGGAGCCTGAGGCCCCACTTGCAAATCTCTATGCAAATCAGTTGTAAAACCCCGATAAAAGGGGCTATATCTTAGGAAAGTGAAGTTTACCGAAAGTGACCCATCGGAGGCAGGCTGAACAGACGAATTTGGAGAGAAGAAATAGAAACAGTTATCGTAAAGCCACCCCCACAACGACACCAGGGCCAGACGGCTGTGCGGGGGATCCCGCCACATTTCCAATGCTCCGTCAATTATTCCAGGGAGCTGACGATGAAGAGAGGCTTCCTGATTCTTTTTAATGAAGCATGTATAACATCGGTCCCGAAACCTGATAAACACAGTCCGAACACAAATGGCGAACCAGTTTTGCACTGATGCAAAAGCACCGAACAGAATCCTACAAAACAAAATTCAGAACCCCAGCTGCTTATTTTCCCAGAAATGCGAAGCATATTCAACGTTAGGAAATCCACTAGCCAAACAGACCATACCAACTAACGGACCAAAGGGAAAGGCTTACAAGCTCCCCACAGACACCAACCACATTCCTGACGCAAGCACTGGAGAACTTTCTGGAAATGATAATACCATTAGATTAAAGGTCCAGGAGGAGGCATGGGTGCCTCCACGCCCGGCACCACCCTACTCTACTCCGGGGGCACCGGCCAATGCAGCCGGACGGCAGGGGTCATCGCAAGACGACAGAGATCTGGAAGCAGCGGTCCCTTTGCCACTGGCACAACGGCACACTCACAAAACCCAAACGTGACGCTGCGAGTCAGAGCCACAGGCAGAGCGGCCGGGAGAGAAATTCACACAGACAGCAGCAGCCTCCACGCACAGAGACGCCCAGCGAGAGGCCAGGCCGGCAGGGAACCCCCGTCTGTGACGGCAACAAAGACTGCACACCTAGGAACAGATTTCCACGCACATGAGCGGCTAACAGGAGCACAGCTCCCGGGAAACTTCAGAATGCTCCAGAAGCCGGAAAGGCAGATCTCCCCCACAGAAAGACGCCCCTGGCTCTCAGATAGGATGACCCAACCTCACGAAGACGTCAATTCTCCACCTTGATAAAGAACACCAACGAGCATCCTTCCAGAGCTCGGCAGGCTGACGGGGAGTTCCCACGGGAAAGCCACAGCACAAACACTATCCAGGACAAGAGCAAACAGCCCCCCAGAAAGGACAACTCTCCCCAGACCTGCAACGTCCCAGGGAAGGAAGTGCTGGGCAACAGGCTGTGGTACACCCCGCTGACCGAAGGGACCCGACACAGAAACCACACGTGTGTGACTCCACTTCCCGCGAACGTCCGGAAGAGGCAAACCCACGAGAGCAGAAAGCAGACTGGTGGTCGCCAGAAGCTGCGGGCAGAGGAGTCTGGGGACGGACCACTGATGGACGTGTTCTGGAATTAGACAGTGAGAGTGGACACACAACTCTGTGAACAGACCGAAAACTGAACTGTCCATTTCCAAAGGGCGAACTTCAAGGCATGTGAAGTCTACCTCAAAACACGCCAGAAAGCTTCTATAATTAAAATTCTGTGTGTGAAAACATAAACCAGTAGAATGAGAAAGTCTGAAAACAGACCCAGTACGTAATAAATGGGGCATCTCAAATCAAAGCAGGATCGTCTAGGAAGCTGGGACATCTGGTCAGCCGTGGGGGACGACAAAGGGGTCCAGGCCCACCACAGTAAAAAAATATATTCCAAATGGATCATGGCTTCTGGGTCAAAGATCACAGGGTGGGGGCGCCTGGGTGGCTCAGTCGTTAAGCGTCTGCCTTCGGCTCAGGGCGTGATCCCAGCGTTCTGGGATCGAGCCCTACATCGGGCTCCCTGCTCCGCTGGGAGCCTGCTTCTTCCTCTCCCACTCCCCCTGCTTGTGTTCCCTCTCTCGCTGGCTGTCTCTGTCAAATAAATAGATAAAATCTTAAAAAAAAAAAATCACAGGGTGTAAGGAAATTAAAAGGTGAGCCCCTGTAACCATGTGCAGGGAAGTGTGCTAAGCAGGACGCAACATCCCAAGGCTGTGAAAGGAAAGATCACCCACATGACGGGCATCCGACCCTCTGCTCACCCGGGCCTCCGAGAGCAGGCGCTGCCCACGGCCCAGCCTCCTAGGGACGCTCGGGGAGGACTAGTCGACTTGTGGGCTTGTTGGGGCTCAGCCCCCACCCCTGCATCTGGTTTCTCCCTGCTCTTCTCCCCTCCTCTGCTCCTTCAGGTCGCCCAGCCCCTCAGACCCCCACCCTTTTCTGGCATTTTCCTCCCTCCCGGGCCGCAGAGACGCTGGGCTTTCTCAGAAGGCACCCAGTGTGCTCTGCTTCGGTGCCACGGGAAGAAAAGACAGGGGAAGGCAGGCCAGGACCGGCTCCCTGGGAAGAGCACCTTCTGGTCTCTGACGCAGCTGCAGGGCTCAGACCCAGCCGGGGCCACAGGGGCTGCTCCAGCCGCTGCAGACCCCGTCATAGGACAGCGCCCTGTCTTAAGGGCCCTGGGAGCCCAACGCCCAGAACCGCCAGACTTCACACAAATGGGTGGTGGGGCAAACACCCCAGCCACGAGGGAGGCAGGGGAATGGCGGTGACAACCTGGACTCTCCCCTCAACACCCCACCCGACCCCCAACCTGCCCAAGACACCGCGACGGCATGAAGAATTCACTCACTGCTGCCCTCCAGGAGGAGGCCAGGGCGGGCCTCAGAGCTCCTGCCAGGCCGTCCTTCCACCAGGGCCCCCAGGACCTGCCCCAGGCTGCTGCAAGAGTCCAGGCTGGTGACAGGAGGGGAACCTTCCCAGCAGGACACCCCAAGACCACCATGCAGCGGAGGCGTACTGGCCCCAGTGCTCTGCAAGGTCACTCCACCACCAGCCCCTTCCGCCACGCAGGGATCTGCCCCGACACAGGGCACAGGCTCCTGGCCACAAGGGGACCTGCGGCAGGGCTGAGGAGGGCGGGGCCGGGGAGCGCGGGGCCGAGGGGTGGGGCTGAAGAGGGTGGAGCCAACGGGGCGGGATCGAGGAGGGTGGGGCCAGGGGCGGGGCCAAGGGTCGAGGTCGAGGGGCCAAGGGGGGTGTGGAGGACCCAGCCCAGGCCTCCACACACCCCACCCTCCACCCCGCCCCCCCCGCCAGCCTGGGCTCCAGACATGGACAACCTGGGCTGAGCCCCTGGCCGTCGGAGCCCACCAGCACTGTGACCCCAGCAGGCAGAGGCAGACACACAGACGACAGGGAGGGAGGAGTCAGCACACAGGCAGCCCCATAAGATGAAACAGCAGACAGAACCAATCTAGTCTGCAGTGAATGTGCCGGTGAGAGCAGCAAAGTAGGGGTGTTAGTTCCAAATCCAGGGAAACGTTAAAAGACTGCAGCCCGTTCACCTGGGACACGGCTTCTAAGCACATCACTTCAGAAGTGGGAAATCCATGACCCCAGGTCCCTCGAGAATTCTCTCAAATGAAAACATTCTGAAATGGGAAAGAGGCAGGAGTGGGGCAGGGAGAGGCCAGACATCAAGGGGGACCACCTGGGGCCTCAGAGCCCTGCCCTCTGGGGGGCCTGGGAAGGCGTCTGTGGCTCGCAGCCCCCACCAGATTGCTGCGGCCCACAGATCCACGCAGGAGAGAACCTGCAGGGCAGATGCCAGGAGGGGCCCCAACACCCGGAGCTCCTGGTCCCCTTCCCCCAGCGAGGCAGCAGCCTGGGTGGAAAGACAAGGCCCGGATTCAGGCACACTGCGCTTCCACGGCCCTGTACCACGCTGGCCTCCCACAGAGTGGCACTGTCAGTGGACAACACGCCCAGAGCCACCACGTACTAGGCCCTGTTCCACGTGCTACAATACACCTCTCAGGGCTCCTGGGCACCCAGAGTGGACTCTGCATCCAGGGCTCCGGGAGGACACAGGCAGTCCTCCAACTGCTGCCCCGGAGGGACCTGGCCCACCCTGTGCCCGTGGGGGTGGTGGGCCACTGAGGGCCACCACAGCACAAGGCGGTATGGGCAGAAAGCCTGTCCCCGCCAGCCACTAAGTCCCTGTGGGAAAGAGGAAGATGGGCTGGCAGAGGAGGGGGTGGGCGCCCTGGCAGGACGGGCCTGGGACGGGAACCCGCTTCCTCTGCTCCTCAGGACTTGCCAGGCAGGCCTGGTAGCCACCAGCCGCAGGGCAAGCCCACTGGGCAGGACTGGCCTTGTCTCCTGGTCAAGCCCACTGCTCAGACTGTGAGGGGGCACATGGCAGTCTCTCAAAGCCCTGGTCCTGAAAGGAACAAACTGTCACTCACACCAAAAAACAGCATCGCACCCACCCATCCATGTCACGGGCATAGCAGCATGGTCCTAAAAGCAAGTGCCTCCTTCCACCCCCAGCCCCACACACTGGGGGTCCTGACACAGGACACGTGGCTCGGTCCCCACCACGCCTGGGTGCAGACGCCAACTACGGAAGAACAGTGTGGATGGCGGAAGGGAGGAGAAGGGGACCCCCAGAGGGAGGCTTGTGACCTGCTCCCCCTTTATAGGACGGAGTGTGAGGAGACTGCAGGCGCCACCAGGTCTGAGGCCCCAGTCTGCCTCTGACCAGCCCTGGGGCCACCACAAAGCCATCCTCCCTCAGTCTGTGCACACTCGGTCTCCCACAGGGCCACCCGGGAGTGAGAGAGAGAGCAGGGTGTGCTCACTGGTGGGGCCACAGGAACACCTGTTCTCCCACACAGGCAGCCCTGAGAACTGCAAGGCTGGCCCCGGAGAAGGTGCAGGGTGAAGGGACAAGTCAAGGACTAGGGGGCCACAGCCATGGAGGCAATAAGCTTCCGGTGCAAATGAAGACTGTGTGAACCCACCCCCGCCCCCGACACCCACGGCAGAAAGCCCACCTCCCCTCGGAAAGCAGCAGCTTTGGGCCGCCCCGTCAGGACCTGGGCTGGGCAGGAGCACAGCTAAACACGGGGGTCAAGGAGAAGTGCGCTTCAGTGAGCTCACCCGCGCAGCCACCACAGGGGTCCCGCCCCAGCCTCAGCCACACACCCTCAGCAAGGACCTGGCGCACAGAGCGGGTAGGAAGACTTGCCGGATCGCACTCAGGTGTCAAGAAAGGAGCCTCCCCTCCCAGAGCCCATCCCCATCCCACGCGCGTCCTTCCAGGACCCGGTGCTCCAATGGACCTATGAGCTGCTGAAAACCACACCAGTTCCTCAACTCGAAATCTAAACAAAAACAGTCCAGATGAAGGGGCGCCTGGGTGCACAGTGGTTAAGCGTCTGCCTTCGGCTCAGGGCGTGATCCCGGCGTTATGGGATCGAGCCCATCGGGCTCCTCTGCTGTGAGCCTGCTTCTTCCTCTCCCACTCCCCCTGCTTGTGTTCCCTCTCTCGCTGGCTGTCTCTATCTCTATCAAATAAATAAATAAAATCTTTAAAAAATAAAAAAAATTTAAAAAAAACAGTCCAGATGGATTAAAGGGTTGAGGACTTTAAAAATAAATTAGAAATAAAACAGTAAAGCAACCCAGAAGAAAACATCTCCCAAACACAAAAGCAACGTTATACATACACACACAAGAAAAGTACATTTGGCAGCACATTACATTTAAAACAAAAACCCTTTTGTAAATTACAATGCAACAGAGGCAAGACAAGCAATGCCGCAGAGCGGTCACCGCAGACAGGACAGGGACTGCCACCGCTGTACACACAGCACTCCCACAAAGTGACTTGAAAGCACACTCAGAGGTAACGTCGATCAGCAAGGACGGTGCGGATACCGCAAGGAAGAAATGCGTGGCCCACCTGCGCGAGAAACACCCCTCAGCAGCCACAGGGGCGTCCCACGCGTGGCAGGGACCCAGGGCAGCGCTCCGGGCCCACGAAGCACACCCCTGCAGAATGCTGGCAGCAGAACCGCACCCCACACCCCGCTCGTGCTCCAGCCAGTCAGACAGGAAATACTAAGAAACATTACAAAATTAAAAACAAAAACCAGAAACCAGCAAAACAACCAGCGATGAAGAATCGTATGCATCACATCAGGCACCGAAGGCAGAAGGCAGAATGTTACATTGTGACTTTTAATAGCATTAAAAGTATACATTTAGTTGCGGGGGAAATACTCAGAAACAGCACTCCAGAAAAATGAGGCCGGAACTGCTTCCATCAGAGTCACCCCAAGGCGCGGGCGGAGCGCGCGTCCCACCTGCAGGAGCCGCCACCAGGGAGACCTACCGTGCGGTTCTGTGTAATGACACCCCTGCTCCTGGTCGTCACCTCCCAACGTGAAAACAGCCCAGACACACCCCAACAAGGGTTAGGGACAAACCCCAGCCCACCCAACCCCAAAGGGCTGCCGGGCCTGCACAGGTGCGACACACATGGGGACATCGTGCCACACACAGGAAGCCAGGCCACAAAGAGCTCACATTGCACGACACCACACAGATGACATTCTAGGACAGGCAACACGCGTGTCTGGTGCGGGGATTCAGAATGGGGTGCAGTGGCTGGAAGGGGCACGGGGGGCCTCCTGGGGGACCAGATGTTCAATCTGGGTGGCGGTGGCAGTTTCACGGGTGAACACATCTGTCAAAAGTCACCAAACTGAGCCCGTGAGGTCTGTGTGTGCCGGGGTAGCTCAGCTCCACCACACTCAAAACTCTGCCCGTGTGTAGACAGAAGACTGGAAGGAACAGATTAAGCTGCTGAGTGTCACCCTGGGAGACGCCCCAAGACAGGCCATGAACGCCGCCAGGAGAGACAAGCCGCCATGGAGGGCCACGCACGGCTGATTCCGTTAGTGTGAAATGTCAGAACAGACACATTTACGCAAACCAGGCGCAAACTAGGGGCTGCCAGGTGGATGAGGGGTAGGAGTGGGGGATGACCGCCGAGGGCTGGGCTTTCTACAAGAGCGATGAAGACGTCCCGGAGCCACAGCGTGGTGGCGGCTGCACAAGGCGGAGTGCGCCC
Source organism: Ursus americanus (assembly GCF_024610735.1). Taxonomy (NCBI): domain Eukaryota; kingdom Metazoa; phylum Chordata; class Mammalia; order Carnivora; family Ursidae; genus Ursus; species Ursus americanus. The sequence goes on along the minus strand of NC_142135.1, from coordinate 1,924,544 downwards.
ACACTGACCCGTCCACGGTAAATGGGTGCCCTGCAGGGTGCGTTAAGGACACGCCAAAGCGGTCACAACACCGCTCCGAGCGCTGTGGCTGAGGGGCTGGGCAGGGGAGGCCGCGGGCGGATGAACCGCACTCAGGACCCAGCACCTGGGGGCACTCGTGGTGTGAGCCCCAGGGCTTCCCAAGTTCTCCACCAGCGACGCATCAGTTCTAATAACCAAGAGAAATAAACGTACCCTCCCTTCACCAAGCACACGAGCTAGCGCTCCTGGGCTGCACGTGAGGGTGCGATGATCCGGGGGACAGGAAAGACTCGGGGGGGGGAGGGGGCGGCGGTACGTGCAGGCTGGCGGGCAGCAGTCTCCAGGCCAGGGGGTGTGTCGGCCTCAGTCACCGATGTGTCTCCCGGGCTGGAGCGGCAGGCGCGCAGCGAGCACTCAGGGACATCTGCGGCAGGCAGGCCCACGGCACGTCAACACTGCGCCCAGCCTGCCTGGTGCCCTGGGAGCTGCCCCGGGCGGCAACAACCTGGAGCAGCCAGCGTCTGCAGAACGAACAACCAAGGGTGACGGGCACATCCAGTTCCTGCTCCTGCCCCACAAAGCGGGCCCACCCCACCTTGTTCCTCTCTGCTTCTTGGGAGAGGAACTAAAGCACCAACCCAGCTCACTGTTGTTCACCCCACCCAGCCACAGTCTGGTCCAGGAGGAGTCCAGGCTGACCCCGGACTGGGTCACCACCTGAGCCTGGGCAGGGCACACGGCGAGGCCTGACCCCTCATTTCCTAATTTCGGTTCTCAGAGACAGACCAATGTGCCACAGGTCTGTCCAACCCTGAATGCCCTTGGCCCCCCAGGGCACTACAGCCAAATGGAAGAGGGGCCACAGATAAAGGGAAGCAACACCAAGGTCAGCAGCAGGGCTCCCCACCCCAGGGGCCCGGCCCAGCCTCACCTCCAGGAGCAGATGAACCTTTGCTGCCAACCCTGGGGCTACAGGCTGCTGTGGTTCCCCAAGGCCAGACGATCCTGGCTAGAGACCCAACCTAAACCACCCAGGCCTGTGGAAGTCCCCTGAAACACCTGACAAGGGCTAGCTGCTCAGATGAGGGGAGGGGCCCAGCCTCTCCTCCCCTGCGTCTGAAGACCCTCCTCTCTGTCCCCAGCAGACGAGGAACTGAAGCCAGAGGGTGGCTCTCATCGTCATCCCCCAGGAAGCCTGCCCAGTCCCATTCCTTCCTCCCGGAGCATTGGGCAAATACCGGCCCCCCCCCCCCAGGTATCTCAGCAAGCTCTCCCGGCCAGCCCCTGCAGCCACGGGCGGCCCAAGGCCAGCCCCCGGCTCACGCAGTAAATGCCTGCCGATGAGTGACTAACTCCCACAGCCGGGTGCCGGGGCCATGAGCTGTCAGAACTGAGGGTGCCAACTCAAGGCCAGGCCCAGGCCCCAAGCCTTCTCCTTCCCACACCCAATGCGGCCTCTGAGGGGCAGAGGTGGAGGGCAGGGTGTCTGGAGGGCACAGGGTGGTGGCAGCGGTAGGAGTGACTCTTGCAGGCAGGCCAGGAGACTGAGGGCAGGGAGCTTCATATCATTTCCTCCATGTGGTTTTCCCCACCGTAACACCACGGACACAGCCACCTTGACGGGACAACCCGGACAAGACCTTCCCAGACATTCCCATGAGGCGGGCACAGCCATCTCCCAGGTCCTGGGCATATACGACCATTTGTGGAGGCCCAGGGGGTAAGATTTGCCCGGAACCACCAGGCGACTGGGCAGAAGCGGGTCCCCGGCCGACTGTCTGCCAACCCAGCCCTCACGTGTGGCCATAGAATGGCTGTTGGAGACAGACAGACACCGGAGCACCATCTTCCCACGGCATGCTGCCGCCTCAGGCCGGCCGGAACCCAAACCCCCTGCCTTGGGGAGGGCACACCAAAAGAGGGGTGGGTCAGTCACGACCACTGATTTTCTTGTTTCCTTCAGGGGGAGAGTTGGCTGTAGGCTGGGGCAAGTCTCCTCCTGCAGGTGACCTGGGCACACACGCTCACCTCCCTAAACCGCATCTGGCCACGGAGAACCCGAGGCACAGAGCCCCAGTTCATGCCCGCACCCACTCTCAGGCCACCATCCCCCGACCCACTTCTGCCTCTCCCCCCACACACACCCACCCAGGCAGATGCTCAGCCCCACACGCCTGTGTGCGCCACGGAGCCCGAGGCAGAGGAGGGCCAGCTGGGGGGGCTGCAATGGCATGCCTCGGGATGTTGTCATAGCAACATGGACTCCACATCACACACAGTGCCCTCCAGGCACCGCAGCCATCTCACGGAACAGCGCCCAGAACGGGCCACGGAGAAGCAGGACTGCTGACAGCACCAAGGGGCAGTTAGGACAGCAGCCGCGCACGCTGTTCTCTCTCCACCTGTCGTGCTGCCCCCGCCCCACCCCTCTCTCCGCTCTCCAGGAAAGCCACAGGAGGCCAGGCTTCCAGGCCCGGCCAGTTCCTGCCCAGCTGCCTGCTCCATCCGCTGAGCCCTTTCCCAGGGTGGTGGCAGCAAAGGAGCAAGAAGACAGCCTGAGTCACAGGGGTGGGAGCAGTGCCCGTCCACGCAGCTGGATGAGGCCCGCAAGTCACACTCCCGCTCAGACCCAGAGACTTCTGGTGGGGGTGGGGGTGGGGACAGGGCTGGGGGGGATTGTGGCCCCCATTTGCTTCGGCACAGCCCACCTGGTCACCATCTAATCCTCAGACCCACAGGAAAGGAACCTTTACTGTCACCCTTCAGGTGAGAAACTGAGGCTCAGAGAGGCAGGAACTTGCCCAGGAAGCCCAGTCAGAGGCTGAGGGGAATCCAGACCCAGGCCTGCGCCCTGCCAAGACCCATGCTGGCCCCACCCACCAGGCTGCAGCTATCAGGCAGGCCCATCAGGCTGGAGCTCAAGCCGGGCCTGGATGTCACATGCCAGCTGTCTGCACGGAGGCCAGCGAGGAAGGACGGCCACGGGCACCAGCAAGAACATTCCACAAGACCGCAGAGCCCTAGGTTCCCTCGTGTGGGGCCAAGTGCGGAGGGACTGTCTGATGGGGCTGCTGAGGCTCCAGTTGCAGAGCAAGAGGGCACACATATAAAAACGTGATCCCGACAGCACACCCTGTATGACCCAAGCCCAGAGCACCTTCTCCCTTCAGGAGGGAGCTCCCTGGGGTGCTGGGGGCACTCAACCCCATGTAGGCGAGCAGAGGAGACATAAGCCTGGGTGCCATCTCCGGGCAGGCACCATCACACCACCATCACCATGAACACAGCACGTGTCCAGAGTGCGGCTTCGCCCCCAGTCTTGCTGTCGTATCACACTCTGCCCCACCAGCAGCAGCACCAACAACAGGATGACCCCACCAAGGATGACCCCATCAAGGCTGCCGTGCGTCCGACCACAAAGAAGCCTCCCCTGGCACGGGCCCTGCCACCTGCCATCACCCCCCGCAGCAGCGTCCTGTCCTCCATGAGCCAGCCACCGCAGGACAACCAGCCAGACCACGAACACCCCATCCTCCCTCACAGCAGGGTGAGGCAGTGCTCAGGGATGGGAGGCTGGGGCAGCTTGCTTGTTGTTTTAGTGGGAAGGAAGACCTGCAGCAAGGTCTCAGGGAAGGTGGTGGGAGGACCGTGGCAGAGTTAAATCACAGAGGGGTGCCACCTGGCAGGGGGCAGGGTCGCTGGGGGGCAGGCAGGAGGCCTGGGCCAGGGCCCCAAAGCCCACACTCTTCACCACTGCACTGAAAATACAGACCCACCTAAGAGGGGTTGCCTGGTGAAAGGAGAGCTTTCCCTCGCCCCCACCCCACAGCAGTACCCCACAGCCCTCCCCTGACTGCACGCCCCACCGGTGGGTAATGAGTGCCATGCCAGTGGCTCAGACACCAGGACAGTCCTGCATCTCCTGCCACTCGCCCAGGGGTCTTGCAGGGAGGAGGCATCCCTGTGGGCAGGATGGGCTGCCCAGGATAGAAGCCCCACCATGGTCAGAGGCTCCTGCAGGGGGACACCCCGGAGCTGTCCGCGGTGCTGAATGCAAGAGGCCCACGCCAGCCCGCTGGGCCATCCTCTCCCCCAGCCTGGGCTCAGCCCTGGAGGGCTGGGGGCCCTGCCATCCTGGCAGGAGGGAGCAGGGGTGTGCATGAGTCCTCACGAAGTACCAGCACCAGAGCAGGCATGGGGACCACACTGTCCTGCTGCCCTTCTCACAGTTCTAGACTGAACACAGGTTTTCCCTACTTCCTTCTAGAAATCACATTAAGACAATGAGGAGAATGACCCCCCAAAAGTAATCAAACAAAAAATTTAAAAGCTCAGACTTCGTATTCAGAGAAAGTAGGAAACTAATACAATTTGCAGGCCCCACAACATAGGTACAGGGTACCGAAAGCAGGTGAACCCAGGCAGGGCCCTCACAGGAGGAAGCACAGTGACGTTCCCGAGTGCGACGGGAGCAGGGCAGCGGCAGGTCTCAGAGAGCACCTGCAAAATACATTCCCTGACCACTACAGGCTGACCCTGAATCATGGAGAACAGAGCTGGGCAAGTAGGGCTGGTGTCAGAGGCCCCCAGAGAGGCCAGTCAGACTTCAGGAGAGGAGCAGCTGTGAGGACAGACAGCAGCCGGATGGGAGGGCTCTCCTGTGGGGCGGGCTCACTGCAGGATAGGCTCACCTGTGGATGGCCATGGCCGTCTGCCTCTGTGACAGCAGCCAAGGAGGGAGTCCCCGGAAGGCTGCTTACCTCTAGGTCCCCACGCCCCGCCTCTCTGAGAAGGGGGCAGGGAGAACTCTTACAAAGAGCTGATCCAGAAAAAAAAAAAACAATTCATTCCAAAGTGAACAATAAATTCTCAATAGCCAAAATAATACTGAAAAAGAACAACACTGTAGGTATTTTAAAACTTCCTGATTTTAGAACTTACTACAAAGCTACAGCCATGAAGACACTGTGGTGTTGGCATAAAGACGGACACACGGACCAGTGGCACAGAGCAGAGAGCCCAGAAACAGATCACCACATATGTGGCCGAATGATTCCAACCAGGGCCCCAGGACCACGCAACAGGGAAAGAACAGTCTCTCCAACAAGTGGTGCTGCGACCCTGGACGTCCACGTGCAGAAAAACGAAGGTGGACGCTTACCAAACACCATACACACAATCAACACAAAAAGAGATCAGGGATCTCCAAGAAGGAGCTGAAACTATAAAACTCCAGAGACAAACACAGAGCAACAGCTTCGTGGCCCTGGATGTGGCTGTCGTTGCTCAGGTCTGGCACCAAAAGCAGAGGCAAGGAAAGAAAAAATACATGAATGAGACACCATCAAAATTAAAGACTTTTGTGCGTCAAACACACTATCAGAAGAGTGAAAAGGCAACCGGAGAACGGAAACAAACGTCTGCAAAGTGTATCTGATAAGGGATTAATATTGAGAACATAAGGAAAGTTCCTGAGACCCGACAACAAGAAGAACAAACAGTCCCGTCCCACAAGGGCAGAGGGCCTCGCACACACGCTCCGCCAGGGGAGACACGCTGACCTGCTGCACGTGACCCGTTGTCAGGGAAATGCAGACCACAGCCGCGAGACACCACCTCGCTCCCAGCAGGACGGCTGCTGCTGGAAACCCCAGGAAACGGCAAGTGTCCGAGGATGTGGAGAAGCCGGAACCCTCGTGCGCTGCCGGGGCTGCAAACGGGTGCAGCTGCTGTGGACAGTGTGGACATCGTCAGAAGTACAAACAGCATTTCCACATGACCCAGCAACTCCACTTCGGGGCCAACACCCAAAGGAATTAAAGGAAGGGACTGGAAGAGATGTCGCTACAACCGTGTTCAGAGAGCGTCATTCACAGGGGCCAGCGGGGGAACAGACTCCAGCGTGCACGGACAGATGGGCAGACAATGAAACGTCCATCCACACTGGGATACTGTTCAGCCTCGAGCGGGAAGGACATTCCGACACCCACACCCGCTACAGCACGGATGAACCTTGAAGACATTATGCTAAACGGAAACAGCCAGACAGAAGGACCAAGGCCATACGTATGACTGCACTACGAGGTCTCTGGAGGCATCCGAGTGTGAGACAGAAAGTGCATGATGGGGCAAGGGGCTGGGAGAGGGCACAGGGAGCTGGTGTGTAACAGGGACAGTGTGTCAGTTTGGGAAGATGAGAAAGTTCTGGAGATGGATGGTGGTGATGCTGGCACAATATAAATTCACTCAATGCCCCAGAATTCCACACTTAAAAATGGTTACAATGGGGACACCCGGCTGGCTCAGTCTGCAGATCAGATCCCGATCTGAGGGTCACGAGTTCAAGCCCCATGTTGGGTGCACAGTTTACATAAAAAAAACAAAAAACACGGGCGTCTGGATGGCTCAGAGGGTTGAGCATCTGACTCTTGGTTTCAGCTCAGGTCATGACCTCAGGGTCGTGAGATCAGGCCCCGTTCAGGCTCCTCACTCAGTGTGGAGTCGGCTTTAGATTCTCTCCCCTTCCCTCTCCACAGCTTCTGCTCCTCCCCCTGCTCACAGGCACGCAAGTGTACACACACACGTGCTCTCTCTCAGATAAATACACAAAATCTTTTAAAAAATGGTTATAATGGTAAACTTCACATTATGTGTATTTTACTATGATAAGAAAAAAGATTTTAAGTTTCTTAAAAAGAACAGTGAGAAAAGACTAGCCCAGCACTGATCCAGAGACCCTGGAGGTGGGGGTGAGGGGCATGGAACACAGCAGTGACACCCCCAAGAGCAGAGTGACACCCACACCCCAGCAGGAAGCAGGGCAGAGGCAGTGTGCCCAAAAACACAGAAATAACAAGCCACTGGCCCCATGAGGGGAGTCGCCAAAGCACAGCTTCAAGCCCTTTCTCAGAGAGAGAACCCTGAGCAGACAGAATTCAGAAAACGAAGACAAGAGAAGTATCACAAAGGACAGAGACGAGAGAAATGCGGCCCGGAGGGAAGAGGAGGACATGAGCCAGCAGGCCTGGGGCATCTGTAAAGCGACACCACGAGTCAGGAGCCCATGGAGGGGCCGCTATGGGACTGCAGGAGCGAGGGTCCCAGGCTCCCTCTAAGAAAGCATCTACAGGGCAAGCGCAGCCCAGCCAAGCCGACAGGGGACCTCGATCTGAAGGGTGGGAAGCACTTACACACGTCCCCGTGGGTGCAAGACAGACAGACGTGGGGCTGGACTGACCGAACGCAGATAACATGCCTGACTCTGGAGAAGCGACTGGACTAGTAAACACGGAGGGAGATGAGGAGGAGGAACCCTCCCATCGCCTCCTAGTCAGAGCACAGAACTGAGAGCCAACTTTTCGTAATAAACACAAGTATCGGCAGCGCGAAGGTAAACACTGAGAAAGGGAACGAGCTACACTGATGGTGTCTGAGGGATGTGAGGAGCACAAGGCACAGACAGGTCATCATCGCCCCCAGAAGCAGCATGTGTTCCCTCCCGCAGCGGAGCAGATGACCACGAATTTGGCAGTAAAAGTACACAGATCTGCCGTCTCTCGGTTTCTGCAGGTCAGGAGTTGGGCTGGGCTGCCTGCGGCTCTGAGAGGCATCCTGGAGCCCTGGCTGAATGCAGGTCCTTAAGGCCAGAGGGCTGAGATCATGCCTTCCGTGCTGGCAGTCAGCTGGTCAGCCCGGGGCCAGAGGCTCCTCTCCGGTCCTCGCACGCGGCCCTGCGCCTCAAATCCTTCCCACCCTTGGAATCTCTCCCACTTCTCGCTGAAGAAAGTTCTCTGCTTTTAAGGGCTCAAATAATCACTTTGAGCCACCCAGATAATCCAACATAAGCTCTTTGAAGGACCACAGACTTCATTACACCCGCAAATTCCCTTTCCGCCATGTACGAGAATGCACTCACAGGTTTCAGAGGTGGGAGCTGCTCTCGGGGGGCGAAGGGTTAGGGGGCCAGGGCAGAGGGAGATAATGCTCTGCCTGGCACAGAGGGTCCTCATAAGTGGTCCCCACAAACAGAGTGCTGAGGGCATTACATGAGATAGCATGACAAAGGTAACACTCAAGACAGACACAGACTCTGCTAAATGTCAGAACTACATAAACTTAAAGAGAGAAAAAGAAAACACACCAGATAGTAAAAGATACTAAACACACACACACGACAGAACTAAAATCAAATACGTCTGACCTGCCAACTGTCGTCAATTACTTTAACTTCTCTAGTGAAATCTTAAAAATAAAAAGATGCTCAGATTGGCTCACAAAGCTAAATCCGACTTCACGTGGCAGGTGAGACCCATCTGAGGTCATTCCAAAGGGTCAGGAATAAAAGGACGGGCAAAGGCATGCCAAGCAAAGGCGAACCAGAGAAAGCGCCACGCGTCATGGCCCTACAGCAGACAACGCAGACACGAGACAAAGAAGGGCGCTCCATGATACTAACGGGAGCAATTCAGAATAAAAATAAAACAGTTTTCAGCCGCTATGCACCAGGTCTCGCAGCAGCCAACATTCACAGGAGACAGAAATGTACCAACGGCAGAGAGCACAGCAGAGCACGGGCACAAAAACCAAGGACGCACGCGGCCCAAATGACACCACTGAGGCGGTACGACTGAGGGGTGCCCACGTCAACCTCTGCACGTCCAAGCCAGGAGACGCATCTTCTTCTCCAGCACCCACGAGACAGGAGGAAAACTGGCTGCATAGCAGGGAGACAAGGAAAACCGCATAAAACCCAGAAAGAGAACAGTCCGTATTCTCTGCTCAAAATGCAATTAAAACTACCAAAATAGCAAAACCAATAAATCAGAAGACACTTCACTTGGAAATTTTAAAACCTGCTCCTAAACAACTCTTGGACCAAAAACAAAAATACAAACCAAAATTCCAGAACTTCCAGACAGCAACGTTATGGAAAATACATCCAATCCAAAAGTAAGAAACAGCGTTTCAATAGTAAACACATTTTGGAAGAGAACGGGAACAAATGAACCAAGCATACAAATCATACACTGAGAAACAGGACAAACTGAGGAAAAGCCAGAAATTAACTGTAAGCAAAATGTGATAAATTAAAAAGCAGAAAAACAGGGGTGCCTGGGCGGCTCTGGCACTTAGGCGTCTGCCCTCGGCTCAGGTCGTGATCTTGGAGTCCCCGGATGGAGCCCCGCATGAGGCTCCCTGCTCCGTGGGGAGTCTGCCTCTCCCTCTGCCCCTCCCCCACTCGTGCAAGCACACACACGTGCACTCTCTCTCAAATAAATCTTTTTTTTTAAAAAAGCAGAAAAACGGAAAATGAATTTAATAAAAACATCCAAAAGCTGAATCTTTGAAGACAAGCATAAACAATAAAATAATAACTAGGGTTGACTCTTGAACAACACGGGTTTGAACTTCACGGATCCGCTCATGTGCGGATTTTTACAGTACAGCACTGTAAATGTATTTTCTTCTCCTTTTGGCTTTCTTATTAACATTTCCTTTCCTCCAGCTTTTACTTTATCATAAAAATACAGCATATAATACGTACAACGTACAAAATACGTGTTGACCATTTATGTTCATCAGTGAGGCTTCCAGCCAACAGGAGGCCATTTCTAGTTAAGTTTCTGGGGGAGGCTCAAGCTACATGCAGATTTTCGACTGTGCAGGGCATCAGCATCCCCAGGCCCCATTTTATCCAAAGGTCAACTGTACTAGCTACCCCAACCAAGCAACAAAGGGAGCAAAGAAGAATATAAGCACAGAAACCAAGGAAATTGAAAGAATCATAAAAGATCATTTTACTCAAGTCTACATGAATATATCTGACAACCTGGATGAGACCGATATTTTCCCAGGCAAATGTAATTTATAAAACTGACCCCAAAAAAGAAAATTTAAAAAGAACTCTCTTCCTCAAAACAAAAACAAAACAAACTAATGAAAAAGCACCAGGCCCCCACAGTTTCACAGGGGAGCTCCACCCGCCTTTTAAAGGCCAGGGAATTCAATGCTGTTCAACTGCTCCTTTTTAAAAACAACGGGTGCAAAGAATGTCAAAGCTGAATAAACAGAAAGAACATTGCTGAGTTTCTGCAAATAAAGAAAAAAAAAACTGTTCTTAGAACACATAAGATTTCTTTTCTTTTTTTTTTTTTTAAGATTTTATTTATTTATTGGAGAGGGAATACAAGCGGGAGGAGTGGCAGAGGGAGAAGCAGGCTCCCCACAGGGCAGGGAGCCCGACACGGGGCTCGATCCCAGCATCCCCCGATCATGACCTGAGCTGAAGGCAGATGCTTAACCACCACCCAGGCGCCCCTGAACACACGTAAGATTTCCAAGTTACCTTTACGAAGCCAAGTGCAGCACTGAGAGCGAACCCTGGAAAAAGCACAAGAAAACCACAGACCAACCTCACTTGTGAAGAGCAATGCACAGGCGCTAAATTACACACGAGCAATAACTGGCCAGCGGCCCTCACGGGGATTACGTATCAGACCGCAAGAAGTACATTCGGGGACTCCAAGGACACCTCGCCATCAGCAACTCCATCCGCAGAAGGCCTCGTGTCTGTGCATCCAGGGAAAGAAGTTCCACGATCACCCCACAGACGGTCTTTCTTAAGTAGGATCCACACCCGTACGGAGCCCAATACCAGGCTTCAACTCACAGCCCCAAGATCAAGACCTGAGCTGAGATCAAGAGTCGGACACTTACCCGATGGAGCCACCCAGGCCCCCCACCCCACAGATGACTTTTTAAAAGGGAACTCATTTCAGCAGTGATTTTTGCTTTAAAAAAATAAAATAAAACACTCAACAAAAGAGGAGGGAGAGGTTCTTGCTTGGCACGTGAAACATCTATCTCAGCCCAAAAGACACAACTGCTTGATGAGAAAACGCCAAGAGCAGCACCCAACAGGCGCCCACTACAACTGTGGTTCGTCGCCGTTCCGTGGAGGGAACCGGCCCACACAGCTGGGTAACGGGCAGAGGCTGGAGTATAAAAACTGGAAGGGGGGGGCACCTGGTGGCTCAGTCAGTGAAGCGTCTGCCTTCCGCTCAGGTCATGATCTCGGGGTCCTGGGATCGAGTCCACATCGGGCTCCCTGCTCAGCGGGGACCTGCTTCTCCCTCTCTCTCTGACCGCTGCTCATGTGCTCGCGTGCGCTCTCTTGCTCTCTCTCTCACTCTACCTCTCAAATAAATTAATAAAATCTTAAAAAAAAAAAAACTGGAAGGGTAAGGTTACTGCTTGCTTACACTAGAGAGCTGAAGAACACACGATAACTAAGTAAACAAGAGAATTCACAAGGTAGCAGGGGACAGACTTGTACACGGAAACCCACAGCGTGCACACACGCTCATCAGACAGGGCAGTCAAGACGCCTCACAGTAACAGTACGAAAGCCAAAACCCCGCAAAACAAAGAAAGCGTGGCCATGCCGGAGAAGAATGCAAAAGGGACCAAACTGAGTGGGAAGGTAAACCACAGCTTGAAGGGAAGTCTCAGATCACAGAGATGTCACTTCACCCTAGTTACATACAGTTTTAACACAATTCCAACCCAAAACCAACCCGGTTTGGGGGTTCTGAGTGTGTGTATGTGTGTTTGGCGGAAGGACTAGGTAAAGAACAGACAAGCCAATTCAAAGTCCATATTAAAGATAAGGGGCGCCTGGGTGGCGCAGTCGTTAAGGCGGCTGCCTTCGGCTCAGGGCGTGATCCTGGCGATCCGGGATCGAGTCCCACATCAGGCTCTTCCGCTGTGAGCCTGCTTCTTCCTCTCCCACTCCCCCTGCTGTGTTCCCTCTCTCGCTGGCTGTCTCTCTGTCACATAAATAAATAAAATCTTAAAAAAAATAAAAAAAATTAAAAAAAAAAGATAAACAATCTAGAATAGCCCCCCAAAATTATGACAAAACAACCAGTAAGTTATTTGAAACATTAAAACATAGTATAAGAGATTAATAATTAAAGTAGTGGCTACAATTGCTCGCAGGGACAATGGGAACAGCCCACAGAAAACAAACAGTCAATCTCAAGAAAGAACAAAAAAGTTGGAGGCATCACATATCTTGACTTCAAAATATACTACAAAACCACCATAACTGAAACAGCATACTACCGGCATGAAGACAGACACAAAGACCAACACAGCAGAACAGACAACCCGGGAGTAAACCCACACATGTAGGGTCAACTGGTCTTCCACAAGGAGCCACGAGCGCACACAGAGAAAGAACAGTCTCTCCCACAAATGAAGACGTGCATGGAAAAAAAAAAACGAAATTGGAGCCTATCTTACACTGCGCACGAAAGCAACTCAAAATTAAATACTCAAACGTCTGCAAGACCCAAAGTGTAAAACTCCTACAAGAAAACCTCAGGGAGAAGCCTCTGACATGGGTCTTGGAAACAGCTTCCTGCAGCACAAGGCAACAGAAACAGAAACAGAGAAGCCGGACGACACACACTGAGACGGCTTCTGCAAAGCCAAGGAGACAATCACCAGAGTGAAAGGCACGTGAGGAACGGGAAGAAACGTATGCAAACCATAGACAGGATAAGGGGTCAACTCCAAAACCCACAAGGAACTGCTACAATGCAATGGTAAAAAAATAATGATATAATACAAATATTAAAAGGGCTAAGGACCTGAACAGACATTTCTCCAAAAGAGACATACAAATGGCCAACAAGTATATGAAAAAAATGTTCAACATCCCTAATCATCAGGGAAATGCAAATCGAAACCAGCAGAGATACCACCTCACATCTGTCTGCATGACTATTATCAAAAAAAAGAAAGCTAACGAGCGTTGGGAAGGATGTGGAGAAATTGGAACCTTTGCACATGGTTAATTCAACATGGTACAGCCGCTGTGCAACACGGTATGGAGGTTCCTCAGAAAGCTAAAAATAGAACTACCGTATGACCCAGCAATTCCACTTCTCAGGATTTACTCAAAAGAACTGAAACCAGGATCTCAACGAGGTAGTAGCATTCCTACGTTCACAGCAGCATCAGCTATGAGAGCCAAGTACAGAAACAACCTAAGTGTCCATCACCAGACGAATGGACGAACACAGTGGGGCACGTCCACCGCACGGAGTACCGTTCTGCCTCTAGAGGAAGGGAATCCCACAACACGCGCCAACACAGATGCGCTACAGGACGCATGCTCAGTGAAATAAGCCAGTCACGGAAGGACACGCACCGCACGATTCCACTGACGTGGTACACCTAAAAGAGCCAAATCCAGAGTCCGGCGTGGCATGCTGGCAGGGGTTAAGAGAGGGGGAACCGGGAGCTGCTAACCAGCGGGTACAAAGCTTCAGTCGAGCAAGATGAATAAGGTCAAGAGACACGCCACGCAACGCCGCCCCTCTAGTCAGCAACGCCGTAGTGCACACCTGAATCTGAGACAGCAGACCTCATGCCTAGTGCTCTTATCATAAAAAAAACACATTTAAAAAAATCTGAATACAGATGGGAATTTAGAGCATGAGTGAGCTAGAACCTAAAACCACGGGGAAGAAACTGATCATGTCAGCACTTGGCTGACACTATGCTAGAACACGGGGACAGAGTCAGCCCGACCCCTACCTCACACCACTCATCACGGTGGAAGTCGCACGAGTGAAAACCCTGCAAGTACAGCAGCGAACACGGGAAGAAAACACGGGACCTTCCTAAACGGGAAAAAAAGCAGCCCTGGTTTACTCGACTTCAAGATCCACAGCCATGACAGAAAAGCAGATGGATGCAACTCCATAAAAGCTTCCCGTGGCAGCTCACAAGCGAGAACCACAGCAGAAGCACGTGCGGTAATTCATCTGACTCTCAAAGAGCTGATTTCCATCATCCACAGGAAGACGAGCAGCCAACGCCGTGCGTAAAAAATGAACAAAGGAACAGGAAGTTCACAAAAAAATACAGACGACTCTCTGATATCTGAAGAGATACCAAACTCATTCCTAGTAAAGGGAATCCAGATGCGCCCTTACGGAGGCGACATCACTGCGGGCACGGCGGGCACAGCAGGCACAGGGCGGGGGGAGGGGGAGGCGCCCACACCCCGCGGGGCGCAGCAACTCTGGAGGCAGTTGGGCGGAGCGCGTGTCTTTGGGCCAGCACCCGCACTTGAGAGCACTCGTCCTACACACATACCGTCCCCTTAAACGTGTACGCAGTGACACAGGAACCACGCTGTCCCTCCTGTAATGGGAAAGATGGAAAATCACCTCAGGTGCCGTCAGTGAAGGACTGCGGAATTGATTCTGGCACCTCCACACCTGAAATATTCTGTAGCTGTCAAAAAGAGAAAGAGAAGCTCTCTGCACCAATACAGAAGATTCCCAGGACATTTTATTTAGGGGGAGAAATAAAAACCAAGGCGCACAAATTTGTTACTACGTGCCTTGCACGAGACAAAGGACAAACAGAAAAGTCCGCACTTGCGTCTGGCGGACACTGGCGTTCGTACACACCTGAGGGCACCTGTAAGACAGCGAGACCAGCGTCACCCGCGGAGGTGGGGCCGAGGCCAGCTGCAAGGGGAGACTTGTCACTTTCGGCTGCGTGCTCCCCACGTGGTGTGACTGTCAAACTACACAAGCCACTCAACGTGCTACACTGTGGCCCATCCACGCCATGGAACAGGGCTCAGTCATAAAAAGCAACAAGCTACCGATACATGTGGCAACCTTGAGAAATCTCCAGGGAACCACGCCAAAGGACAAAGCCAGTCCCCAGACGTGACACGCTATAGGATTCCATTTATATAACATTCTTGAAATGACATTAGAGCAAGGAGGACGGACTAGCAGTTCCCAGGAGTTGAGGGACAGGGGCAGCAGGCAGAGGCAGCAAGCAGGGGGCGTGAGGGGTCCCCTCGGTGATGGAATCTACTCGGACTGCTCCCACGCCCATATCCTGGGTGTGACACCCACGTCACCACAGAATAAACTGGGGAAGGGTCCCCAGGATGCTCAGAATCATTTCTTACAACTGTGTGTGAAACTACCATTGTCATGATATAAAAAATTAAATAACATAAAAATGACACCAGGCTGTCCATTTCCATGCACAAAGTCACTAAGTGGACAGAGCAGAGGCCATAGTCAACCTGATCTGCTTTCCTGAGCACCTGCCTCCTGGAATGTGAGACCAGAAGGGAGGTGAACCACCAGAGGGCTCAACCTCCCCGTGCACAGGGGATTCCCAGGAGGAAAGAGAAGCAGCCCAGGGATGAAGAGTGGTCTTCCAAAGGTACAAGGTTGCCTGGCCCAGCAGCGTGAGTGTCTGGAAAGCTGGCCACCATCTCCAGTCCCTTCCCTCGGGAAGCAGGGCGACACAGAGCTCCCTGATCCCTGGAGGTGGAGCCATGGGACTCCTTCTGGACAAAGAGTTATGAAGAAAAGCAACCCAGCTCCCTTCTGAGCCAAGCATTTCGTTCCCAGGACAAGACCCCCCAAGTTCTTTGCCTCTGGCAAGAAGACTACACATCCCCAACAGTGGCTCCTCCATCAGCCTGGGGTTCCAAACACACTGAGCCAGTCCTGCCAACCCCTGGTGGACACATATCTTTCTGGCTTCAGGCTACTGACACGGGGATGCCTGTTACTGCAGCAAGCTGTAGCCTATACCATTAGGACCCCCACCCACCCAATCATATCCATGCCTTTATCTGGCATCTGACCTCACTCCTGCCAACCTGGCCCTCCTGCACAAAAGACAGAACCCTGCGTGCTACCTGTGGGCCCCTCTCTTACAATGGCCTCCAAACTCCTCCTGCAGGTCAGCAGAGGCCCAGAAAAGCAGCAGGTGTTCTGCCCCAACATACTGTCAGACCAAAGGACGCAGGATTGCAACACAGCGGCAGACAGCTCTGGCCTCACTCGCCCACGTGTAACAGGTGGGCTGAACGAGTTTCAGAACTATGCCTCACTACTGAACCCCTTCTTCAAACACAACAGTACTCACAAGGTACAGGTGACACATGAAATCGGAGCTGTTTCACGTAAAGAAAGGGGGTGCACACAGCAGGGCTGACCAGAGCCCCCGTCCCGTCCCGTCCCGATGAGCAACGTCAAACCTGCCGGTCTAGCAGCTCTCCACAATCCAGCCTCCTCAGCGTACAGGGCAGCACAGCTAAGACAGGGCCCAGGTTTCATGGCCAGACGCACCGGGGTCTACTCCCAGCTGCGCCGAGCTTGCTTCTGGCCTTGGGCAAACGAAGTCAGCTCTCACAGCCAAGCGAAAGGACCCGCCCACTGCCCTGCTCTGCTGGCGGCACCAAGACCACCACGTGGTCTCACAGTCACCGCAGCACTCCCCACATGTCTCCCACCTTCCAGATGCTCATTGTTCACAGCTGCCGGGCTACCCAGGCCCTGGGAACCAGTGAGCTGCAGGATCTAGAAGACTCTACCCAGCAGCTGAGTCACCCTCCCCCTGCCCCAGCTCCAAGCAGGGGTCTCCTTTTGCTCTGAGGAGCAGACATGGCACCTGCGAAGCACCGGCTCATGGCTGGCCCACCCACGTTCTCAGTGCCCCTCAGAGCTTCCTAACACCAGTGCCGCTGGCTAAGAAACAGCTCTTTCCAATCGGTAGCTCCTGCTTGCACAAGTGGTCATGGAGTGCCTATCATGTGCTCTTCCCGTCCCCAGGCCACAGAGACAAAAAAGACACAAGTAACCCTGGAGGAGTGCAGAGGGAGCCCAACACCGCAGGCAGCGAGCAATCAGCCAGGCAAGACTCCATGAGTCTCCAGCCCCCCTGTGCCCTGCCCTCCCGAAGGACTCAAGCAAACAGCAGAGGCAGGCCAAGGCATCAGGCCTGCAGACGGGGCAGGCTTCCAGACAGCAGCACTCAGTGGAGCCTTCAACACGGTGAGGAGGTCACCAGGTGGGGCTGGCACCGGCCATTCCAGGCAGACAGGCGGCGGACCTGACACCCAAGGGCAGGCTTGGGAGGCCAAGAAGCCGGCCTGGCAGGCTGACCAGAGGCTGGAAAGGTGATAAGGTGAAATCGCGAGGAGCTGCAAAAGCCAAGGGAGGGAGGCGGCCGGCGGTGTGAGGACCAGCGCCCCAAAGGGTCTTCAGCAGAAGAGGACCACACGGCACGCAGCAAGGAGAGCCACAGCGTTCCGAGCAAGTAAAGGAGGCCCCGCTGGAGGCTGCGGACAGCTAGAACGCCCACCCCAGCAACTGGAGATTCTCTGCACCCTGGACCAGGAAGAACAAGACCGGCCTCCCTCCCCACCCTTAGTTCCCCCTCCTCACCCCCACCCGGGCACACTCATCACCATCTTCGCTGCTGGTGATGCAGGGGGGAAGCAGGTCAGACCGAGTAATGAGTCCGGCTCCTCATTAGCACCGCTGTGAAAAGCCCGTGCCGAGCAGGCAGCCAAGCCCAGGAAGGGGGCTGCTGTGCTGTGTGATTCTAATGTGGGCGAAGACTGATTCTGGGCTGCAGGTTTCAAAACACGTCCTTTTCCAAGTCCTTGGCTGGAATGGATGATGGATCCCGGTGGAGGGCAGCCAAAGGGAGCTGCGGCGGGAAAGAGTGGGCACGGCACCCCTGCCTCCTCCTGGCTGCCTCTGCCCAGCCCCTTAATGCCCCCCACTGCCCCTCAGGGTGCCTGACCCCCGCCCCCCACGCCCCCGTCTTCCCTAGATGCCATCCCACCCTCCTCCTTCACCGCCACCCAGCACCCCCAAAGTCCAGCTTCCTAGCCAGCGCAGGCTCAGCGCCCCTCAGCCCACACCCAGGGTCTGGCCCGGGTGACAGAAGAGCAGATGTGAACACGCAGGTGACTGAGCGTGGCACCAGGCCCCCACGGACAACGCGGGCTCAGAGGACAGCTCTGCTACAGGTCGGGGAGTGCCGGCCACCTGACAGCAAGCTCATTCTACCCCCTTCCGTCCAGCCTCACCGGTCGCCCCGGCCTCCGGTCTCCACATGCTAGCCTGCACTTTGACACCTGGATTCCCTAAAGCTCTCAGACCTCTGCCAAGCTCTCCTCTAGAAAGAGCTTGCTGGCAGCTCAATATGGGGGAAAGACCGGGATTAAGTCTTTCTTCATAGTCACGGCCACGTTCACACGGTCCTGTAACTCACAGGGCATCCTTCAGGACGGGAGCACCCCCTGATCAGGGCCCCCCGCGAAGTAGCAGGGCAGGAGTGCGGGGTAGGTAGGCCAGCTCAGGGGTGAGCGGGCTCTGCAGCCTGAGGGCTGGGTTCAAATCCAGATCGGTCACTGATGGGCCTGGGCCTCTGGAGATCAGCCCCTCAGGCCTGGGAAGTCTCCAGATCTGAGGACATCAGGAACCCCGCAGGGGCCGGGAAGACACAGCGGGTCAACAAGCGGGGCCGACTGCTGCAGCGACCATGGTCGGTTCTCCTGCGTCCTTGCTCACAAGCAGCCCACACCTCGCCCCTCTCGTCCAGCAGAGCAGGCGCTCCGAAGCAGGAGCCAGCCCAAAGGTCACTTAGAAGGGGGCTACGGCAGCCTCTCAGGCACCCCCTGGCCCCCACACCCCTCCCTCCTGCCTGGGCTTCCGTGCCCGCCCCTACGATGGCACCAGTGCCCCTCCCAGGTGGCTGCAGGACCAGAAAGGGAAGGCTCGGTGACATGCTAATGAGGGACATCAGTCAGGATGCCACAGCTGAGACACCGCATAGCTTCATCTGCAGGATGTCACCGTTTCCGTACCAGGACGCCAACCCGGTCAGGGCTGGGCCCAGTCCCCCTCTCAAGGGAAATTAGAGGCAGAAAATAAGACCATTTTCCATCGATCCGGTTACAGAAAACAATAAAGGTTTGTTGGGCCAGAGCTCCAGGCTGGGGGCTCGCGAGGTCTGCGTGACCACCGGGCTCTGCCCTCCCACGTCCACCTCAGGGAGGGCTGCTCTCTCCCCAGGCGGGAGCCCCGTGCTGCGGGGGCAGTGAGCACCCTGCCACCCCACGCCCACGGGGAAAGACGCAGCGGTCCCCGGCCAGCAATCACTCCACTGCTGCCAACACCACAGACCCAGCCACAGGATCCCAAGCCACGGGGCCAACAGGCCTGGATCCCATGGACTGGGGGAGGACGCAGGCCTCTCACGGCCCGCGGCAGCCTCCTACCCCAGACCCCTGCCCCGCAACCTGTTTCCAATCCTCCCCCAGTGATCCTCAGCACGGCTCCCGCCAGGCCCCCCCTGCTCAAGACCAACACCCAGGCCTCGCCTGCCTCCAGGTCCTCACAGCCTGGCCCCAGTCACACTGGCCTGTGGGAGCCCGCACTGCTGTGCTTCCCTCAGGCCTCCTGCTGCCCAGAGCCCTTTCCTTCCCAGTGGCCCCAAGGGCTGACGCTCAGATTTCAAGACTCAGCACAGGCCTCGCCAGCATCCAGGACCCCTTCCCCAATATAGACTGGACCCTCCAGCACCCCCAAAGTCACATGCACCGTGGGGGGCCCTCTACACCCCTCACCAACCCCTCCCTGTGACCTCACTCCATCACGTGCACACGGGAGCCTCCCTGATGATGCCGAGAAAGCCTTCAGGGCAGCCCCCTGCAGTCACCGCACATCCTGACCCGCATGTAAGCCCTGACCTTCGAGAATCCTTCAGAGCGCTGCCCATCACATGTGACAGCCCTGAGCACAGACACCGTCGTGGGGCCCTGCTGAAGACCCTGCGCGTCCAGCACGTGCCCCAGCACGGTGACACGGGCAGCCCACGAACTGGCCCGAGTCCTCACGGGGCTCCCCCAAGCCCGCGGAGGACCTAAAAGCAAGGCAGGGCTCCATCCAGAGTGGCATGGGTTTGAAGCCAAATGTGCAGTCACCTTTACCTTACACCTGTCCTCACCAGGCTTCAGGCTGTCGGGGACAATCCCGCAGCTGCAATGGGCTTCTGAGGACAGCCCCGGATGGCAGAGAGCGCACTGAACCAAGGGACCCCAGGAGGCGTCGCCATCCCCGTCAGCTCCGCGGGCTCAGGCACCTGCAAGCTACCAGGTCTGGCTCACGGTCAAGTCCTGTCTTCTCCACCAGGACGCAGGCCAAGGCAACTTGCTCCCTTGCTACGAGAGGTTCTCCTGGCGCCACGGCGGTACTGACAGGAAGCGTGGCACAGTAAGAATGCGGATTCAGCTCAGCTCCATCACCACCAACCTCACTCTTTCAACATACAGCCACGGGCAGCCATGGGCTCCAGGCCTGGGCCACAGGCGAGCAGCAGAGATGCGGTTCCCAGGTACAGGCGGCAGGTCGGCTGGGTGGTGCATGGAGGCCCCACTCGGGTGCAGGAGGAGCCCCCTGTAAGCCCCACATTCATCCCTAGAAGCAGGAATAGTATTTCCAATCGTGCACCTCACGCACCCAAATGGGAGACAGGTGTTCACAGCAGGGTGCAGAAGCGTGGGCGAGAATCAACGCTGACCAAGCAGAGGTGCGGCCGCGCAGGGGGCCCCTCGTCCCTTCTGTCTGTTTGCTCCTCTCCCTTTGGGCTCCTGTTACCCAGGAAGGGACATGGCAAGGATGCGGGGGCTATTCAGGAGCCAGGCAGCACGGGGCGCTATGGCAGAGAACACTGAATCCAAGAGGAGGCCCACGTCCAGAGCCCCAGTGCATCTGTCACAACCGACACCACACGAACCAGATTCTAACAGAGTAAATCACAGCGAGCCTGAGCCTGCAGGCTAATTGCACTCGGAGCACACAACGCCGTCGGAACAAACTCAGGAGCCGCAGACACACCTAAGCCGTGGCTAGCTGTGCATGCGTCCCCAACAGGAGTCAGAGCGACGACATGCCCAGGCCTCGGAAGCTGCCACATGTCCGGGGCTGAATGGCTGGGACCTCAGCACTTCGCAGTGAAGGGACTCAAGCCAAGTTCCCTTTTCTCTGCCTGGTTCTTCACCTGTTCTGGGGGGACAGTCACAGGCCCTTGTCCTGCTGAGCCCCTGAGCCTCAAGTGCTGAGGGCCAGAGCTTGGCACCCGCGTGCCATGCAGTGTGGCAGGGACAATGAGCACCACCGCCCTCAGGATGCCCAGCTGGAGTCTTCTCCCCCAGATGGAAGTTACGTCCCACCACCCTGCTTCGAGCTTCCCTACATCCTGAACAACCCCCAGCCACAAGTGCATTTCTCACCATGTTCTCCTTGCTGCTTTATGCTGCCAGTCCACTCCCTCATCGAAATCTGTGGGCTGCCCACAATACTCTAGACTCTGAGCTGGGCACCCAACACACAAGGATGACCAAGACGGAGGTCCCTGTGCAGTCATATGCGGGACACTCACAGACACACATCATCTCAGGGTAACACAGAAGGCAAGCTGAGCACTGGGTGCTATGGGCCACGGGCGTGTGGGTGACCCTCATGCAGGGAGGCAGGGGACGGGGAGCTTCCGAAGGAGACATCAGGAACACAAGGGCATTCCAAGAAGAAGACCCAGCTGTCATGCTGGTGAAAAGAAACGTGGGATGTGCAGGAGACAAGGCCGCTGACAGGGCTGGGGTACGCGAAGCAAGTCGTAGAAGATGTGGCTGGAGGGACATACAGGGGCCAGACCCGGACCTTCACCCTAAGGGTAGCAGGGAGCTGGGGAAGGGACTTAAAGATGCTGCCTGCCCAGAAGCCTATGAGCCCCTCCCAAGGCACCCACATCACCCGCACAGGGAACTTGCCAGGACGCAGCCAGGGCAGCCAGGCCAACAGACGACAGATGCCGAGGTGGCCCAGCTAAAGCTCCAGTTCGTCCAGGAAGCACCCTTGGATTTGCCCGTCTCCCACAGCCATCTGCAACCACGACTTGAGTCCTGAACCTGCACTGTCCCGGGCAGGCGTCTGCTGTACCAGAGTTCTACTGGGAGCTACCGCGCCACTGGTTGAACCGTGAGTGTACCCTTTCCACGGGCTGCAACACTCCCACACCGACCAGCTTCATCTGCATCCTTGCCCCAGTCTCTGCCCCTACTGGGGGTACAGTGAAGCGCAATCCCCATCCATCCTTGCCTCCCAGGGGCCCCAGACAAGACAGAACACAAGCAAACGCGTGGCAATGACAGAAGATGGGGTGCTGGCAAGGGAGGGAAGCAGAGGTGGGGCCGGAAACACTGGTGGGAGAGAGCAGTCGGGACAGTCAGCTGGACGTGCCTGCAACAGGTGAGCCACCATTCCACCAGGACCCAGGAGAAGGGCTGGAAGCGCGCAGGGCGGGAGAGGGAGCCAGGTGAGCTGGGATGGCAGCAGGCCCATGCTGTACAGCGGCACCCAGAACTCTCTGCGATGGGGCAGTGTTCCATACCTGAGCCACGCGTGGCTGCTGCCGCCACGCCGGGCGGCGCACACGGAGCCCCGGGCCCGGGAGCAGTGGGAGGCGAGCCTCCTGCAGGAGGCCCCCGGGGGGCTCCCACCGGGCCAGCGCAGATCGGGTCACCTCCTGGCTCCGCGGCCGGAGGCCCCCAGCGCTCGGCACCGGGAGGGGGCGCCTCCTAAGGCGAACGTGGATGAGGGCAGAAAGGCGCGGACGCGACGGCCTCGAAGGCGTGGCGCTGACGACCGCCCGGTGAGCTCCACAAGTGGAACCCGAAGCCTCACGGCGGCCGCGCGCATGCGCGCTCAGGTGGGTTCCACCCCCCCCCGACACCGGCGCCCTGGGGGGCGGAGCCACAGTGCCCCCGGCCCGCCCGGCCGGCCCGCCCCGCCCACTGGGACCACGCCCTCCGGAGGCCCCGCCCCCTCGTGACCGCCCTGCCCGCGGAGTTCCCACCCCTTACCTCACCCCGCCCCGCCCCCGCGCGCCCCGCGCGCTCCTCCCGGCCCCCGACACCCGCCCTCGCCCCCGACCTTGGGCCGCGCGCCCTCCCGGCCGGCCCCGCCTGGCCCCGCCAGCCCGACCCTGCCCGGCCCGGCCCCGCCGCCTCACCTGGGCTGGGGTGGCTCGCGGGTGCGCTCCTCTTGCTCTCGGCGGGAGGGGCGGTGCAGGGGGCGGAGCCGGGACCTAAATATCACGTGACGGCCCCTCCCAGCCGGGCGAACGCCGAGGGGCCGTCCCTCGCCAGTCCCGTCAGCCCCGGCGCCCCGCGCCAGCCAATGGCTACCCGAGCCGCACCGCGCCGCGCCGAGAATAGCGTGCGCCCAAGGACTACAAGTCCCAGACTGCCCCGCGCGGACGACCGGAAACGGCCGGAGACGGCGGCCGGCTAGGCCAGAAAGGCTTCTCAGGCTGGCACTCCTGAGCGACTTGGAGGGCCGTAGTCCTCAAGCACCGCCCGAAGGTCCCCAGGGCCGCGCGGTCCTTTCCCCAGCACTGTGAAAAGGCAGGCCTGTTGTCACCCCCGAGACTCAGTCTCCCCATCCGTGGAACCGAGGCTGGTGAAGGAGAAGTGGGGAGCAGAGTGACCGTGAAAGTGAATTAGACAAGATGTGTCCGGGGCCCACGGCCTCAGAGGCCTTTGCCTGGGGCTGCAGCCCCGTGGGTCCCCTTCTCTGGAGCAGCACCTGCCCCTCCAGAGGCCTTGCTGGGGTCGGTCTCCCTCCTCCCCGCCACCTCCCCTGAAGGGCTGGGTCCCGCTGGTGGAGGGACCTTGAGCCCGCATGCCCTCTGTCTGAGCCTGCTTCCCCACAGATGAGCTCAGAGCCACGGTGGGGACAGGAGAGGGTCCCAACAGGGACAGGTCCTCCTACCGCCTCCCTACCAGCATGTCCTCTCCTTGGCTGGGTCGAAGGCAGCCTTCTACTACTTGCTGGTGGTCAGCGCCTGGAGGGGCATTTCCACGGAGGAGTTGGGCAGGGGCAGCCTCCTGTCAGCTGGACTTCTGGAACAGGCCTGCTTCCTGATGCTCAGGACGTTCCGGGACCTTAAGTTTGTGCACAGGTGTGTGTGCACAAGATTTGAGTGTGAACGAGTCCTGTGTATGTGTGGGCACTGTGCACACGGACGCTGGGCGAAGATGTGGGCATGACACGAGTGTGACCAAGTGTGTGCACACAAGGGTGTGCATGCGTGTGTGCTGGGACGAGAGCCCGGGGATGATCCCGCGGGGCAGGAGTGTATGTGTATGTGTGTGTCTGTGTCTGTGTGCACGCACACGCACAGGTGGGAAGGAAGAGGGGGCACCAGCAGGCGTTTGCTCAGATCAGCCTGTGCCGCGGCTCGTACTCGTGCTCACCATGGCCTTGGGGCCAGTGACATGTGCCCATTTCACACACAAGCCAGGATTTGGACAGGGCTTCTCACCCTGCCCCCAGGATGGCTGGAGTGCAAAGGAAGCCAGTTCTGGGCCATGACCGCTGACCACAGCTTCAGGGCTTCAGGGGAGAGTCTCCCAAGACAGACACCTGCCTGAGAGCTGGACAGTCTGGCTCCGCTGGAGCGCCAGGCCCTTCCCGGGCAGAGCTCTGCGGCCAACAGAATGAGTGGCAGGCCTTGGCTCCTGCAGGGAGGGTTCTGACCTGAGAGCAGCGGCTGGCTTGTCCTTAGTTGGCAGTCCCCCAGTTTGGATCTTCCCTTTAGGCCTCAGCAAGGGTGTGAGCAACAAGGTTGGGGATGGTCAGAGGGGCTTCAGAAGGAGCTTTGATGCAGCTCCCACTCAGTTGTCCCTGGAAATGCTTGTTCTGACGTGGGGAACAACAGGGGCTTCTCCACGGTTGTGCAGGCTCTCCGGGTCAGTGTCAGCGTGGGGGTCTGCAGTGAGCCTCCCTCCCCCACCCTTGTTCTCCACACTCCGAAGCCTGGCTCCCTCACTCCCGCCCAGACAGCACGGTTCGCACGGCCACGCTGCTCCCATAGCCCTCATTTGCTCCCCATCAAGCCCCATGAGCCTGAGACTCACCGTGGCCTGGTCTCCCGTTGTTCCTTACTGACAGAACTCGTTCTGTTCGGGGTGGCCGTGTGCCCAGCCTGGCTGTGCGACCATCCTGGGCGGGGGGGGCTGATGGTGGAAGGCACAGTGGTCTCCAGGCTCCTTCAGAAGGGTTGGATGTGGCTGGTTAGCTGATCTGACTGTCCGGCTCTCTCCTGTCCTTATCCCCTCTCCAGAATGTGGACAATGTTTGGAAGACAGCAGCCACTTGGGGAGCAAAGGGATGGGTCCCAAGCCGAGGACGGGGAACCTCTGCCCCAGCTGCACCCCCAGCCTCATCGTCATGGAGGAAACAGGCCCCCGCTTCCTTCCTGCTGCTAGGGGCTCCATTCTGAGCAGATATGACCCCTGTGCACCTCAGGATGGACCTGTCACCCACCCAAGTGTGTGTCCTGCCCAGGAGGGGCTTGTGGAGGGCAGGCCCAGACATTTGTGCTTGTGCGGAAGCACGTGGTGTGGCCCTCAAGGAGCAGTGACAGGTGTGTGAGTGAGCACGCTTTCACAGGGTGCTCCCCATGTCACCGGTGAGGCAGGCCCCGGCACGAGCGGAGTAGAGGACTGGACAAATCAGGGAGCTCGGTGTGCCCAGGAACCCACACAGAGGGCACCACGAGAGGGCCGCGGGCTGGGACAGGGCTGGCATGGGCCCAGCACGTAGCCCGCACCACGCCCCCTGACCGTTGAAGACAGGGCTTGTCACTGCACGGGGCTCCTGGGGAATCCACTCCGTCATGAGACTTGTAACAGCCTCCCAGGTATTTGACGCCAAGCAGCAGTGGCAAAAAAAAAAAAAAAAAAAAAAAAAGGTAAAAGCAAATCCATGAGTGTTGTCCTTGCTAATCACATGGTCTGTGAGGGATGCCTTTGCCGCCCCTCCTGGGAACGGAGAGTCTGCTCCTCCCCCAGCCCTGACCGAGGAGGCCCCTGCGCACCGGGAGGAGGCGCTCTGCCTGGCTTCCACACCCGACCCCCAGGCTTGCCACCTGGCAGCGTCCCCTTTCTTGTCCTGCAGATCTCCCCCTGTTCACTGTCATGGGCTCATTCAACAAGCTTGGCTTCCACTGTCAGGCAACATGTGGGGCCCTGGAGATACCGCACAATTAGATTGGGTTGCTAAGGACAGAACACCCCGATAGCATTGGCTTAGACAAGATCAGTGTTCATTTACTTCTAATACTGCACCTTCGAGGCCAGACAGGCAGCAGGGCCGCGCAGGTGACCTCGCAGCCACCAGGACCCCGGAGTCCTTTACTCCAGGGGCTGATCCAGTTAGGTCTGCCGCGTGGCCACCATGTCTGCTGTGCAGCCTGCGGGAAGGAGGCGTACAGGCACGCTCTCACCCCAAGCCTGCCCATGTAAAGACACCTCCTAGATCCCGACCCCCGTGGCCAGAGCTGGGTCCCTGGGCCCCTGCAGCGGCTGGGGAGGCCAGGAAGTGGCTTCCTCCTGGGGGCTAAGCTCCCAGCTGCTCTCTGGGCCCTTGGGCCTAATAAGCGGGGGATGGGCTTACCTAGCAGCCGGCGTCAGGACACAGCCTGGACACGGTGCTCACCGTCTGGCATGTAGGTCACAGGTGTGTGCTGGGGACCCGAGTGGAGGCTGTGCAGGAGCAGAATGGGGGCATTGGGGACCCGAAGGGGCTGGGGTCAGGGAAGCACCCCCCCAACCCCGGAAAGGAGGCCGGCACAGGGAAGTCTTGAGGGGTAGCAGTTCCGGGAGGGGGTGGTGGGTGTCCCTGTCAGGCTGTCCCATGCTCCTCTGGGGACACGCCCTGACCTCGCAGCCACCACTGACTTCAGAACCCTTCCGTTCCACCACCTCTTCTCCTCCTCATCCTGCAGTGGGGAACCCGGCCAGGCCTGGGTGGGGGGACACACACAGGGCCGCTAGGAGCTCTCTGTGGGACGGGGCCGCGAGCCGAGGAGGCAGGGTCCCCCACTCTCTCTCCTCGCAGTCCGTGGCACACGGTTTGTGCGGCAGACCCCAGGGTGGCAAGCCAGGGACCCTTGCTGGGCAGGCGGGCTGCCAGCAATAGCTCACGGTGAGAGCAAGTGAGCGGGAAGGTAAGCTAAGAGGGGCTGTGACCGCGATGCTTGCTGACGCTCATTTCCGTCTCCCTGGACGCGGCCACAGCCCCTGCCTCCCTGGTAATGCGGTGGCCCGCAGCTGCACATGGTGGCCCCAGACACAGGACCATGAGCAGAGCCAGACACTGCCTCCCGCTGCCTGAGCTGGCCCTGCTGTCCTTCCGGCGGGCGGGCTGATGGCAGAGGGGCTCAGCCTCTCCAGGCCTCACACTGACGCCCCGGGGCCAAAGGAGGGAGGACCAGGCTGGTGGCTTTCTTAGGAGGTGACCGAGTTTGGGAGGACAAAGTTCTGTTGCAGGAAGTGGACAGAGGCAAAGGCTCTGCCCTCTGCGGGACCCAGGCCCCCATCTTCCTGAGCTCCAGGGGCACCTGGTGGTTTGGGGACGGTGCGTCAGGCCAGCATCACTTCCCAGGGGCTCAGCAAGGACAGGACTCCTCTCATCACGAAGAGTGGGGGTGAGGGTTTGGAACTCAGGGGCAAGAGCAGTCGGTGGCAGGGTGTGAAGGGCAGAGGTGGCCCCCCTCTACCCTGCACAGGGGCGCCCTCACCCCAGACTGTGCTTTGGGCTCCTGTCGGGGACACACACGGAGCGTTCGCTCAGGGCAAGGCTGGAAAGGCAGGCCTGGTGGTGGAACTTCCCACGACTGAGGAGCAGAGCCCAGGCCCCCGGGGGGCGCAGGCCTGGGGATCCTCACACCAGAATTCACCTAGCCACAGCCAGCAACATGCCTTGATCTCCTCCAAGGTGTTCGGCCAGCACGGCCCATCATTGTTTTGATAACGAGTTTCTGCTTAGGGTCAGGCAGGATCTGTCTTCCCTCCCCTGCCCCTCGTCTCCCTCCCGCTGAGTCACCAGCCCCACAGCCAACCAGCAGCCCCAGCCTCCCGCCAGCGCTCTGGCACCTTCCCTAGGGTGTACGGCTTGTCCCCTGGCTTTACCACGTGCCCGCCAGGTGGCCCAGCGGGTCAGACACCTGCCCTGAGCCTCCACTTCCTCATGCATGTGCGGCACAGACCATAGTGTTTCCGGCTCTGTGGAGGCAACCGAAGGCTTGAGTGGGTCATGCCCGGAACGCCTGTAACGGCCCTCAGCCCAGGCCCGGCCCCCTGGAAGCCTGTGGCACATGTGAGCTCCTAGTGCGTCTGATTTCTCATCGCTGTCTCAGTGGGTGCCAGGCTCTAGTGCTAAGAACACATGCGCCGTGCCCACAGAGTATCTCAGAGGAGCAGACGGGTACGCGGGACCGAAGAGTCACCTACTGAGCCATGAGTTTGTCGTTAGCGGGTATGAGAAAACAGTACACAGTTCAAATACCATGGTGTTCGGTTTCCCAGGGAAGGGACATTTGGGCTGGGTGCTGAAGGATGAGTAGGAGTTTGTCAGGCAGGAACAGCATGAATCTAACACGGATGCTGAGGAAGGTCCCACATCCAGCTCCTGTGTCGGTTTCTGCCTAAACTCCTGTTTCAGACGCAGCACATGGAGATTTGGCCCGGCCCCTGCCTCCCTTCCCCTCCCAGACGCACACACGCACAGATGCAGCCCTGCACCACGCACATGGCCATACACATTCTCACATTCTCACATTCACAGAGGCAAGAAATGACTTCAGTATGCTACCCCCACCCCCGCCCCAGGAACCCAAGCCCCCCTCCCCCACTGCTGCTGCAGGGAAACATGGTAATGAGATGCTAATGAGTGAAGGTAAAAACCACAGAGAAAGGCATTTTGCAAAATCACAACACTTTGTGCTTCCAGGGCTCCCTCCCCACAAGCAGCTGCCAAAGCGCACGACAGTGCTGTGTGTAGGCGGAAAGCACCCGCCAGCCCCACCTCCCGGGGTTGTTGATGGGGTCCAGAGGTGGCAGGAAGGGGAACCCCTCGCTCCAGGCCCCACCGGGCAGTGCTCCCATTCTCCCTGGCTTATGCACCTGGTCTGATTTGGGGGGTGTGGAACCGCCTGCCTCATGCCCCTCTTGGCCCACCCGGCATTCCAGGCCCTTCCAGCTGCTGCCCCCTACCCGCGGCTGCACCCTCCCTCCTCTGCCTCCACCTCTGCTCTCTACCCAGCCTGGGACATGAAATCTGCCTGGGACATGAAATCCTCCATCCTTCAAGGCTGCCCTTCCCACACACTTGCCCCTCCCCATGGAAGCCTTCCTAGCCCTTGGCCTGGGTGTGGGACCTCCTCCAAGCTGGCACTGAGGGCACTGTCTGCCCCTCCCCCCCCAACTTGTCGCCAGCGGCTGGCATACAACTGCTTTTCATTGTGTTTGTCGAGTGAATAATGGACTGGGAGTGGCTGAGCTGTGGGGGTCTGGGAGAGGGTCTGGACTATTCCAGGGGAAGGATGCGGCCTCCTGGCCCTCCTCCGCTGTGGTGGTGGAGCGGGTCCTGGGGGCTGGAGGCCACACTGTCTCTCCCTGACCCCTTGGTCCTCACTGCTCCCCACGCTCCGTCAACGCCCTCTGAGCCGGAGCCCCTGGCCGACCCTTCAGACATTTGCCCCTTGGCCAAGCCATGGTCTCTGAAGAACAGGTGGGCAAGGGGGCTCGAGGCACCACCACAGCTTCTGCCCTGGGGCTGCCAGGCCTCGTGCTCCTTCACCCCCCAACCTCACAGAGCCCCAGTGCTCGGAGGCGCCTGGCACCAGGATGGCCGCCATCTCTGGGCTGGACCGAGGTGCACCGGGCTCAGCCCCCCCCCCCCACACCGCAGAGAAAGAGTTGGAGCGCCTGGGGCAGCAGGAGGTTGCCGGGAGGCGTTACCGTGGTGCCGACCATGCGACAGACCCCCCAGGGGTGTCCCTCGGTTTTCTTCCCAGCAGGAGGCTGACCGCAGGTACCCTTACAGAGACCAGGTGAGCGGGGGCCAGCGCAGCCCCCGCGACAAACGGCAAGGCCCCGGCTGGTGGGACTCCTCTGCGCCTGGCCCCAGGCCCCTGCAAGGGCAGTGGTCAGTGAGGCCGGGCCAGGGAGTGCCACTGGCGAGGGAGTCCGAGGCCCGAGGTCCAGCCCCCGTGTCCAGAGCCACGTGGGTCTTCCCAGATCTGGAAATTCCTTTTCCATCTGGAGAAAGAGGCCTCTGACCTCAGTTCTGATCCTTACTGGGGTGCAGTGTCACCTTCGGGGCAGAGCACGGCCTCCTGGCCAGGGGCTCCCCTGTTCTCAGTCAAGGAAGAACGTGCTTCCAAGGCAAGTGCAAGGGGGTCTCTGGGCCCTGGGTGTGCGGGGTGGGGGCCTTGGGAGGAGGGCCTTCTGACCCTGTGATTCTCCAATTTGAAGATTCCAGCGTTCAATGCTTTCTTCCCCAGTGTTTATGGGGCTCATCGTGGCAGGGAAGGCGGCTGTGGGAAGGACTTTGGGCCGAGGGCCCAGTGGGCAAGGCTTCCGAGGGACACCCAGCAGCGGCGGTGCTGTGATGAGCACAGCTGGGGCCCCCAGCTGCCCTCAGCCTCTGGTCCCACACTGTTCCACGCAGCCACGGCCGTGAGATGTGACTTCAGAGCTACTGGGAGCTTTGTCCTGGTTCAGACCTGGCTCTTGCTCTTCCCTGCTGTGTGACCCTGAGCAAGTCACTCCACCTCTCTGGGCCTCAGTTCCCCTTGGGGAAATGGGTACCTGAGACCGACCACATGGACAGAAAGTATACCGAGCTTGGCACACAGCTTCTTGGCAACCGAGAAGAAAGTGGAGTGCCAGGCTGTCCAAGACAGGAGGGGAGATGGGGTCTGCCCCTAGAGCCTCATGCAACTGTCCCTCTGCCCTGGGTCCCACAGCTCACCGGCCTCCTCTGGTGACCATGGGCCAGTGCTGGGGTGGGAGGTGTTGGGCGCACTGCCCATGTTTGGTGATCACTGTTGTATTTATAGGGCCCGATGGGGATAAAAATTAAGCGAGGGCAATCTCGGGAGTCACCATGGAGTGCAGCGCGGTGAGGACTCTGCCTCTCCTGCCTGGAGACGGGGCCGGGAGGGGGCAGGCTGGGGCAGGGGCACAGGGGCCCAGCTGACACACGGACCTATCGGTGGATGTCAGTGGATCTTCATGCCCACCTGGAAGCAGAATTCCCACCACTACTGCCCTCTGCTTCTCCTACCCAGGCCTCCCTGTGGCCAAAGCCTGTGTCTGTGGATGTCCAATGAAGTAGGGCCTCAGCCTGGGACCAGGGTCTGGGTCAGCAGCAGGTCACCAGTGTGTGACCAGGGTCAGGACTCAGCAGTTGACTAGGATGAGGGCTCAGCGTGTGACCAGGGTCAGGCAGGGCTCAGGGTATGACCAGGGTCAGGGCTCAGCGTGTGACCAGGGTCAGGGCTCAGAGTGTGACCAGGATCAAGGCTCAGAGTGTGACCAGGATCAGGGCTCGGAGTGTGACCAGGGTCAGGGCTCAGCGTGTGACCAGGGTCAGGGCTCGGCGTGTGACCAGGGTCAGGGCTCGGCGTGTGACCAGGGTCAGGGCTCGATGTGTGACCAGGGTCAGGGCTCGGAGTGTGACCAGGGTCAGGGCTCAGCATGTGACCAAGGTCAGGGCGCGGAGTGTGACCAGGGTCAGGGCTCGGAGTGTGACCAGGGTCAGGGCTCGGCGTGTGACCAAGGTCAGGGCGCGGAGTGTGACCAGGGTCAGGGCTCGGAGTGTGACCAGGGTCAGGAGGTTCTCTACGGTCGTGTTCCCAGGCAGAACCAGTGCTCAGGTGCCCATCAGGCTTCTGGTGGTCTGGATCCTTCTGCATCACGAGTCTGTCCTGAGTGCTTCTTGGGCAGCTGAGGGAGTGCTTCACAGAGGCGGGAACGCTGTGGCCCCTCCCTATCTAAGGTCCCCCCACCCGTGTCCTCCAAAGAGGGCGGCTTCCTCCCCAGCTCCCTCTTACCCTCCCGCTGGCACTGTGCCTCCTGACCTGTGAGCCCCTTGCCAGACGTGGGGATTCTCAGAAGCAGGTGCTTTGCCGTCAAGCTTCTCCCCCCACGGAGCTTGCAGTGGTTTCCACGGTCACCCCCAGATTCCCCTTCAGGCCGACGCAGCCTGCTCCCTGCCACTCAGGTGTGGCCAGACGCCAGCTCCAGCCTCATTCCGTGGGACTGACCCTGACTCAGAGGAGCTCGCTTGCCGTCCACAGGGCAGCCCACACCCCAGGACCCACACCCGTGCCCCTGGTGGGCACAGCTCTTCAGGGCCATCCCTGCTTCTATGGGGCCAGCTGAGGCCTCCGGGACCTGGCACCCAGTGCAGGCTCTCCCTCCACCCAGCCTTGCCACCCTCACCCCTGACACGAGATGTTCCCATCAGCTTTCGCCAGTAGACTTCCAGCAGGAAAATCTCACTCTCAGGGTCTGCGTCAGGGCTGAAGCTCTCTTTCCCGTGGGCCCCACTGTGCCAGGACCCCGTTCCTGACTCCCGCCCTCCCCGTCGGGTCCTCCCAGGCTTTCCTGCCGCTCTTCTGCTGGGGCTGCCACGGAGTAGACGCACATTTCGAAGGCCCCGTTTTTGTGCCGCAGGCAGGAGCTTGTCTGAGAGCTGAGGAGCGAGATGGGGTCATAGAGTACCCATGAGCTCCTGGATCCACCCAGGCCTGAAGCAGTCAGTCTCCTGCCGGGAACTGATGGGGGTTATTGGGACCTCCGAGTTAGGACCCCCCCCCCAGGCTGGCTAGGAGGTGGAGAGACACCTTGCAGGTGGGAGGTCGGGGGGAACTTCAGGGCTGCAGGTGCATTGTGAGTATGGAACACGGCCCAGGAGCGTGTGAGCCACAAGGAGTTTGGAAAATTAGCTGCTGTGTCCTGGAAGGTCATTTCCAGCCATCACAGCCCACCACCCCTGGCTCCAGGAAGCAGTGCTGGGGTCCCTGTCCCCGGGAAGGGACAGGGGTAGCCCCCCATCAGCTGACCTGGGCCCAAAAAGTGAGGCTGTCTGCACAAGCAGCGAGTGGAGCAGGACCCTGGCGGAAGCCGGGTCAGCTCTGGGCCGAGGGTGAGCACTGAGGCCAGGGGAGCACAGCCAGGCTCAGGCATCATTTGGGGAGCACCCCACCCCACCAGCAAGTCGGCTGGCTATGGAACGGACTCTCGTTCACTTCACTGCCATGCAGGCCCCTCCCAGCCCCGCACCTGCCATCTGCACCCGGAAGCTGGGGCCAACACAGACATCACTCTGTTGGCAGAAACCAGGGTGTCCAGCAGCTGACTCTGAGATGTCCCTTCCTCAGATCCTGCGGCTGGGCCTGGTTACCCTCCCTCAGCCCCGCCCCCTGCCCCCGTGGGCCAACTGCTCTCTCTGCTTTGGGTCTGTGGGTGCCCCTCGGCCCAGCCCCCAGAGCAGAGTTTTCTGGAACCTGCAGCCCATGAAGCGGGTATGAGACACAGGGAGACTGAGGCTCCAAGAAGGTAGGTGGTCACCTGCCCCATGGTAGAGGGACGGACCTGTCCCCCTGCCGCATTGCTCCAGATTTGCCTGGATTCTGGCGGCCGAGGGGCCACGGCCTCTGCCGGCCTCCCCGTTCCCACTGTCGGGTGCAGCGGGGGCCCAGGTGGGAGGACTATTGTGGGTAGCACAGACACCACCCCCCCCCCCCCCCGCCGCACAGAGGTGTGCCCACAGCTCTGAGCGGTGTTGGCCACACCGGGGGTGAGAACGGGCTGTGAGGTGGAGAAGGGGCAGGCCACCCGAAACGGGGTCAAGGAGGGAGTTAGTGGGTGACAGGGCAGCTGCCGGTGTGTATTAGGGCAGGGGTAGCGGACTCGCCACACCTGGCCCTCCCCAGCACACCTCTGTCACCGGCCCTCTGCTCTCCCTGCCCTGCCCCTCCTGCAGGGTCTCATCTCACCCACTTTCCCAGAGCTTCATGGGGGCCTCTTCGGGTCACCATCTCGGGGCTGAGAGCTCTTAGCGGACCACCTGCCACCCATCGCCTGGGACTCTGGCCCTGCCCTTGGTACCACCGTAGGCCGTCAGAAGGGTCTCCTAGGGGTGGGCGGCCCTCTTCCCAGGGGCCTGGGAAACAGTCTGGAACCTTCCTCGCACACCTGGAAATGCCCGCGGCTGTGCAGGGTGGATCTTCGGATCCTAGGCCTCCCCACCCTCCCAGCCCCCACCCCACGACCCCTCCCCAAACCCTGCTGGGAGAGTCTTGGGGTCCTGATTGGAGCTGGTTTCCCAGGAATGCTCCATGTCAAGAGCGGGGCCCTCCTGAAACTCTGTTCTTTCCATCCTGAAATTCAAAGTGGCTCCTTTCAAGGGAAGTCAGGGAAGGTGCCCTGTGCCCCTCCTGGAGCAGAGCCTAGGGGCCTGCCTGCCCCCACCCTGGCCCTTGCTTCCACAGCTCATCAAACTGCCCTCCCCGCCCCCAGCCCCCTAGGCCGCTCCCCCTCCAGGTCTTCTGGTGCCCTTCTGTGACCCTCGACCTCTCCTCCCCTCCTCCCTCCACACCCCTGCCAGCTGCTCACCTGCCGGACTCCCTGTGAGGACCCAGGGCAGCCTGGCTTTCTGGGGCCTTAGCCCTTGCCCCTCATTTATCCTCTCCAGTGTCCTGGGTCCCCACAAACCCCCACATAGGGGTACACTCCCACCCTTCACGAGGCAGAGGGGATGGAGGCCCCGGCCTTGCTGGTATCCAGACCCCTCCTCACACTGCTTCCGGTCCTGGAGGGGCTCCAGCCCATCAACATCCCTACCCCCGCCCCTGCAACCAGGCCCAGGTCAGTGCTCCAGCACTGAGCCCTCCCACGCCTTCTCCCCTGGCCCCTGAGGACATGCAGGCCCACCACCCACAGACCACCATCCCCAGCCCCACCCCCCACCCCCACCCCCACCCCAGCCCAGGAGCTTTCCCGGGCTGGGGAGGAGCCCTGGCCCTGCAAATAGGGTTGGGGCACGTCCTTCCTGTCTGCCTCCTGGATGACTGCAGGGTTCAAGACCTGTCATTTGAGGCCCCCCGGGCCAGGGTGCCTGAGTCTGTGCCCCACGGCACAGCCCCTGCCTGGGCTTCTCTGTGGTTGTGAAAGGCCAGCCAGAAACAGTACGGCTTCCAAGGGTGGCTGAGGGATAGAAGGAATCAGAGTGAACGTGTTCAAGCAGGGTGGGCCCAGAGCAAGGACCTCGGCCTCCCACTGTCATCTCCGCCCACCCCCCCCCAGACTGTGAAGGGGGTCACACCGGGTGACCTGGGGACTGGTGGGGGTGGGAGGAGTGGGACGAGGGTCCACAGGGTGCAGAGGCCTGGGAGGCCCACGGGTTACCGTCAGCCCCTTGGGCGTTAGGCTCGGCTCCCTGACGGCTCCGCTGCGCTGGACGTGGCCACGGCCGGGCACCAGGACACGCTGGCGCACCGGGAGGCCTGCGGTGATGGTGGGGACCCCCACTGCTGGCTGAGTCCAAATGTCACACCAGCTTCACTTCATCACCTGGCTGCCATTCCTGCCGCCAGCACAGGTCACCAGGACCTCCATCATCACTGTCCCCACAGCCGTGGTGCCGCCCCATGTCCCGTCTGCGGCTGCCGTGTCACTGTGCAGTCGCCACCCCCGCCGGGAGCCCCGTCATCTCCCCCGCTCCCCGTCCTGCGGATGCTGTGTTTGTCTATAGATGCTTGGCTTTCCCATCCGTGCGGTGACCGGATGAGAAACCTCAGAACAAACATCTAAGAGACCACAGGCCCGCGTCCAGTGAGAAGATAAAGGATCTTCTGAAGGATCAAGGAGGGAAGCTTAGTCTTAGCAGTGAGCGCAGGGAGAGAAAATTTCATTTTATCGGAGAGTCAGAGAATCTTCAGAAGGTCAGACAAGGATGCTCGTACCCACCTACCCCCTCTGAATTCAGGAGCGATTCAGGAGATGGGGAGCCACGCTCCAGCTGCGTGGTCAGGGACGGCGTTGAGCACGAAGGCCCAGCCGTCGCCTGCCCTATCATTCGGCCTGGTTAGCTTCACCCTGACCTTCCGCACGTGGCGTGACGCCTTGGCTTCACAGGTCAAGCTTAGACCCTCCCGAGTGTCCCAGAAGAGGGTCTGTGACTCCTCGCTGTTGCGAGACAGTGAATTGGGGGGGCTCCCACCCCCTTTTGCCTTCTCCTCCCATTTGGAAATAGGTCGGGGTTGAGACCAGGGGAGGGGAGGGCTGTGTTAGAAGTACCCAGGGCTCTGGTTCTGGGTGGGACAGCAGCACGCGCCGCTGGTCCCTCCCATTAAGCGTGACTATGGAACCCGGACGGACCACGTGCAGCAGCCACATCAGGGCTCTGGGCATCGGCGATAGCCCGTGCTTGGGAAGATGCTGGAATCCAAAGCAGCCCTCAAGTCACTGGGGTTTCCCCCCATTTTCCCTCTAGCGTCCTGAGTCTGGAATGGGTGTTGGTGCCCACACAGACCTCAAGGAATGTCCCTCTAGTTCTGGCTCAAAGAACAGCAGAGAGGACTGCTGACACGGAGAGTGGGAGAAATTCCCGTTCAATTCCCCTCTTCTCTGCCACCTGCCCGCCGGCCCCAGGTGTCCCTTGCGGTGGCTGGCACGGCAGCAGCGGGTCTGCAGGCACTCGCCATGAGCCCCGAAGGACAAAACTCCCTCCGCGATCAGGAGCTGTGCTCTCAAAAAGGCAAGACGGACCTGTGTTTTTCCTCCTCACTCTGTCCTCAGCCCGCGTGGTCCCAGATGGAGGCGCAGTGGCGAGAGGCACACAGCAGGGAGTCCTAACGAAAACCCCACCTTTTGGCCAGAAGACCCAAGGGACGGTTCCAGGAGAGAGAAGTTATCCAGAGAACACAGAGAAGGGGCTTGGGAAAGTGACCCCGTTCCGCTGTTTCTGATTGCCGAGGACAAAACCCACACTGAACGTGCATGGTCCCTGCACGCGGCACCGAGGCTGGGAGAAATCAGCTGCAGGCCCAGCCCAGGGTGGCCGCGGGGCTCGTCCGGGATGGATGGCAATCCCACCGAGAGAATTCAGTGGGAGAATCTCGGTCCCCAGACACCGGCTGGAACGTGCCGCCCGGACCCACCTGGTTCGGCTGCCTCCTCACACACAAGTGTCTGAACCTTCTCAGGACTTAGAACAGACCCGGAGCCTTCGAAAACAGCATCCGGAATTTCCAGGACACAACCCAAGCGACTTGGCAAACGAGGAGACAGGAAAATCACATTTCGCGCTCCGAACGGCACAAAACAGCCAACGGAAGCCGACTCAAGACAGCGCAGGTGTTAGGACTAGCGAAGACCAAAAGGCAGTTACTGTACAAAGGATTTCCACAGGTAAGAGCAAGCACTCTCGAAACAAACAGAAATCCAGAAAGCCTCAGTGGAACAGGAGAGCCGCTAGAAAGCAGGACCAAAAGGAAACGTGAAAACCGAAAGACACATAAAATAAAACCGCAGGCAGTGTGAGTCCAAGCGCTGCACGGAGGGGACAGAACGGCCGGGTGCGAACGAGAATGGTAGAATGGGTCCCACGGGACCAGGAGGACCGCATGAGGGGACCAGGGGGATAATGCCAGAAGGTCCACTCTTCCTGAACGTAGAGATCAGAGACGAGGGTCTCCGAGAGGGACGGGGAGGAGCGTGGTGCCGAAAACAATTTGA
This sequence comes from Ursus americanus, assembly GCF_024610735.1. NCBI lineage: Eukaryota > Metazoa > Chordata > Mammalia > Carnivora > Ursidae > Ursus > Ursus americanus. Next base: position 1,887,010 of record NC_142135.1, on the reverse strand, counting down.
AGAGAGAATGGCTGAAAGTTTCCCACATTTAGTAAAATGCATACACCTGCCGAGTCAAGATCAGCAGACCAAGAAATCCGTTCTTGCACACATCGGACTCAAACTGCTAGAGACTGAAGACGGAGAATCAGCCCTTGATGTGGACAGAGAAACATCACACATTGTTTCTAAGGAGAAAAAGCAGCCAAAGGACTTGGATGTGCCGTCGGAAACTGTGGAGCCCAGAGGAGACCATGCCTCATGGAGCGGCGTGTTCGGGGGGCTGGAAGACGAGAGCCCAGCGGTCCAGGTCCAGCGGAAGCAGCCTTCAGAACCAGAGGAGAAGGAACAGAGACCTCCCAAGGGAAGGCAGGCTGGGAACCTCTGTGCCAATTGCACAGCTTCCTGTGGGCCTTTCGTTATTCTGACATAAAAAGTTAAGAAAACATGTGACACGCTTGAACAGACTCTCCACTGAAGAGGGGCCCGATGATAAGTAAGTAAGCAAGTTCCCAACACCGTCAGCCCTCGGGAACCACAAACGCAAGCCGTCAGGAGGTCCCACCTCACTCCCATTGGAGCAGCTGAGCTAGAAAGCGCCGACCAGACCCGGTCGAGCAGGAGAGTGGGCGCTGGGAGCCCGCGTGGCTGGCTGGGGCGCACCACGGACAGCCGCTCTGCAGCGCCGCTCGGTGGCCACCACGCAAGTTTGACGTCCGTGTGCGCGGGCCCCATAGTCCTGCTGACAAGTGGATGCCCGCCCTCGGCATTCACCCAACCGAGACAAGCCTGTCCACAACCATTCATGGCGTCTTTGTCTGTGCTCGCCCCAAAATGAAAACCGACCAGCGCCCTTCCAGGATGATGCTGAGGCCCGCGGGGCAGGGCCACGTCCCAGAATGGCACCCAGCCAGAAGAGGTAACACGCATTGGTCCACGCAACAACACGGCTACATTACAGGTCACAGAAGCCAGTCGCAGAGGACTGCATGCTCAGGATTCCACCCACAGGACATCCTCAAAGGGACGCAACTGTTAGGACAGAGGTCACACAAGCGCTGGCCAGGGCTGGGGCTGGGGCGGTGTGACTGCAAACAGCCTTTCCCTCCTCCCTGCCTCTTTGAGCAGCTCTCTACTCAAAGTCAGCCGTGGAAAGGGTTTGCGTTTCTGGAGCACACCAACTCCAGCTCTGGCGGCAGGCACTTCCCTTCTTGCGGACTGCCTGGGAGCCACAGACCTCTCCCCCGCAGAGCCGCCGCCGGCTCCCCCCTGCAGCCCCTCTCCTCTGGCTTGGCGCCCAGCCCCGTGGCCGCCGGTGTGCTCAGCCTTGGTGACTCTTGGCCGGGCGAAAAAGTGCCTGGGCTGATGACACTGTCCCGCAGCCAATGGTGAGAGTGGATGCACGGATACAGGCGCATGTTGGAACTCATAGAACCCCACGTGTTCGCCTATTTTTTTTTTTAAAGATTTTATTCATTTATTCGACAGAGATAGAGACAGCCAGTGAGAGAGGGAACACAAGCAGGGGGAGTGGGAGAGGAAGAAGCAGGCTCCTAGCAGAGGAGCCTGATGTGGGGCTCGATCCCGGAACGCCGGGATCACGCCCTGAGCCGAAGGCAGACGCTTAACGACTGCGCCACCCAGGCGCCCCTCGTCTATTATTTTTTTTTTTAAAGATTTTATTTATTTATGTGACAGAGAGACAGCCAGCGAGAGAGGGAACACAGCAGGGGAGTGAGAGAGGAAGAAGCAGGCTCCCAGCAGAGGAGCCCGATGTGGGACTCGATCCCGGCACGCCGGGATCACGCCCTGAGCCGAAGGCAGACGCTTTAACGACTGCGCTACCCAGGCGCCCCCCCTCGTCTATTATTTTTAATTGTCTGGGACGAGGGCCTCAGTCCCAGGGACGGCAGGGCTTCAGGACCACTCCCGTTGGGAGCGTCTGGGGTGCAGGCAGCGGGAGAGAGGGACACGGGGTTTACTGGGCGCTTGGAGCATGCCTGTCTCTGCCGGCTGCTGTGCAGACTGCACGGCAGGCCACAGGGCTCCACAGGCCACAGGGCATCTGAGGGAGCGGGAGGGACCGGGATTTGAAACCAGGACAGGCTGAAGCCAGCGGCCACCCTGCCAGCACGCAGCTGACCTCAGTCTGCCTCCGCCTTGTCCTCAGGTCAGGTCTTCGCCACTTCCTCGCATCTTCGAAGGACATCGTGGGGCCTGGGCAGCGGCAGGGGACAGCTGGACAGGAGCAGGAGACCCGTGCAGAAACTGCCCGAGGCCTCCGCATGGCCCCAGTGCGGGGGAGGACGGGATGGTCTTAGCGCTTGGGGGTGCTGGGGGGGGCCAGTACCGGGGTGCCTATCTGCCAACCAGCCCTCTCATAGCACTGAACGTGGGTTGTGCTAAAACCTCTCCAGCTGCAGGAGGGGCTTGTTAACTAGTCACATGACCCTGTGGCTTTGGGCACGGCCCTCCCGGCTCTGAGGATCCGGGCGAGGCAAGGAGGGCAGGAAGCGGGCGGCAGGGGTGGAATGTCAGGCCCTGGGGCTTCGCCAGGCAGGGGGCAAGGAGACCCCGCCCGCTCTGCCGGTCACGCACCGTGTCCAGCCCACTGATGCCAGGTGGGCACGGGCACTTGCCCCTCCCCTCTCCGGGCAGCAGTCCAGCCCACCGGACGGTCCACCTCTCGGAGCCTGGGGGTCCTCTCCGCCTTGGCCTGCCCTGCCTCCTCCCTGCCCAAAGCATCCAAAGGAAACCCTTCCTCAGCAACTGTCTGACCATCTCCTGTGTCCCGCGATACCCCTGCCTGGGTCTAAGGCTTTTCTCCCCACCAGCGTGTGGGTGACCAAGGGGAGCACAGTGTCTGAGTCACTCCCCACCCCATCTGCGCTCCTGGAGCGAAATGCCACTCTGCTTGCCTATAGGCACAGAGTCCTGGCCGCAAGCTGAAGCCCGGACTGCCAGGCCCTGTGTCCAGATATCCCAGCACTCCCAGGAGGTGGTGTCTCTGGCCATGTGGCCCAGACTCCACTACCTAGTGCCACTTCTTCCTCATGAATGGAAGCCTGGGTGTCTTGCCGGGTAAGAAGTGGCCCAAATAAGCACCTTACTTCCCAGCCTGCCTTGCAGCTTGAGCTAAGTTCTGACGAACAGAATATGTGAGAAGCTGGAGCCCTGATCACACTTGACCTGAAACCCACAAAGTTCAGACTTTTCATTTACATGAGCCAATCCGTCTCCTTTATGGTTTAAGCCAGCTTGGGTTGCATTTTCTGTCACAGGCCAATGAAGCCTCCCAAAAGGTCCTGTGGGGGAGATGTGTGCTGTGAGAGAGGCATATGGCTCAGTCTTCTTGTGTGAGGAGAGTCCTGAGGAGGGAAAGGAGCCTGGGGAACACACAGAAGGCTTCCTGTAGGAGGAGGAGCGCTGGAGGGGAAGAGGGAAGAGCATCCATATGATAGGGCGAGGGTTAGGATGCAGGGGCCGGCCATGGAGCTGGCCACCTGCACAGACGTGGAGAGGCCACGGCCCCCAGACATGGCAGTCTTAGGACCAAGAACCCGGCCAGCCCTGGCTGTCAAGTCCAGGACACTTCGCCGGTCTCCATTTGGCCCAATTTAAAATTCGCAGGTAGCACCTCACGCCTTCCTTGGAAGTGTGAAAAGCACAGCCTGACCTTCATACGGTCTGGGAGGTTTGCTTCTCACACCACCCAGATTTTTCAAGGCCAGAGGGATCTGCCACTCCTTTCTCCTCCACCAGCTGCACGGGTCAGGTGTGCCTGCACACGTATAACAACACACATGCATGTGCACTCATCCTATGACGTCTCTGCGTACCTCGTGTGTTTACACGTGTCCATGCGTGCAAACCGGGCATGTTTGTGCTGTCACGTACACACATGTCCATGCCCAAGCATGAGTGTGCGGTGCATGCCCACGCACATGGGTTTGGTATGCACACACATGTACATGTGCACATGCCCAGACACACGTGAACACACATGTGTCTGGGCACGTGTCCATGCACACCTGGGTTGCACACAGAGGCACACGCTACTACGCCTACACTCCCTCCAGATCCAGCAGTGACAGAGGCACTTGGGTGGGGACCCAGGGTGAGCCAGGGCCCAGCCAGACCTGAGGGGCACCCCAGCCCTGACCCTCCAGCCCCCACCGCGCCCAACCCGGATACAGCTCCGGCCAGTGGCTGCGGTCTGGGACTGCAGCTCTCTGCTCCTCAGCCTCGTGTGCGGTCCGAGCTCAGGCCGGAGCCTCAGACACAGGGAGCTCTTCTGGACGATGGTGTCCGCGTCCCTCCTGGGGCTCTTAGGAAGGCAGAAGGGCACACGGGATAGTGGGTACACCAGAAAGCCTCCTGTCCGGAGAGCCCAACCCCACCTTGCCTGAAGCTGGGGAACCGCCTGCCCCCCTGGATTTCGCAGATGAGGCTCCGGAGGGGTGGTGGTTGGTACCGCAAAGCCCCAGAGATGCTCTGACTTGGCCGCCCCGTCTCCATCTCGGCTCTGGGAGAGAGCAGGGCCCGGGACCTCGGCGAGAGCAAGCAGGGCTGGAGGTTGCCGCGAGCCAGGCCCCTCCCTGTGCAGGAAACCCAGACTCTGCTCTTGGCCAAGATGGGTCCAGACCTGGGGGGACGGAGCTGCGCTGTGGGGCTCTGTGGCTAAGGATGAGCGCCTTGCCCTCAGCCCTGCGCTCCAAGGGCCTGTGTGTCATGTGACTCCTGCTCAGAGCCGGGGAGGGGGAGGGAGAGGGGAGAAGTCTTTGTGCCTTTCCTCCTTTTATGTGTTGGGAAACAGCCTCTCCCACCTTCTCAGGGTTTGGGGAACAACTGTTCACGCCATCTAAATATGGGGCCAGTAGGGCGCCGGCAGCCATGGGCACTAAGGAGGTCAGCCCAGGAGGGACAAGTTCCACAGCCATGACCCCATTTGTGACCCACATGGCCTGCCCTTCCCACTTAGGGCACGGTGGGAATGCCCGATGGCTTGGGGTCCTGGGGGTGTGGGTGGCCTTGGAGGTGCACTAAGACCATCACCTCCTTGCCCACGCATACCCCCCCCCAGTGAGATGTCTCCACAGACACCCTGGGGGGCATGCCCCAGGCCCCCTCCCTCCCTGCACCCCATCTAGGAAGTGGGATTCTGGGCCATGGGCCTGGCTGCGGTGGGCGCTGGACAGACAGCCCCTCCACACCAGGTCCCATGGGGACCCCGGCCCAGCCCAAGTTCTTCCCCACCTCATTAACTCCAGCACCTCAACCCCACCAGCAGCACTGCCCCGCCTGCCACGCTCCCATCCGCCTCAGGCCCTCGGTGAATATTCTGTCAGCAGGACGTGACCTCAAGGAACACAGACAGCAGAGCAGAGAAGGGATGGGCCTGAGGCCCCACGACTTTTAGGGCCCACGCTGGGGTCTGAGGCTGCCCGGGCGCTCCCATCCCCATCCTGACACCAGCATCCTCCTAACCCCCAGATGCCACCTTCCCCACCAATGCCACCTTCCCTGTCCTCTTCACGCATGTCACCCTCCTCCTGACCGGCACCCCACCCCTGCCAGCCCCAGCACCAGCGCCGGCGTCCTCAGTCCTGACACATCACACATCAGGGCACCGGGCAGACAGGCACCATGCGTCCCGCAGTGCATCTCTCCAGCCAGGTCAACCTTCGCCAGGCATCTCCGCGACACCACTGTGGCCCAGCAGCCACCCGGCCCTCACCCTCCTGGCACCATCACGGGCTCTCCCTCTGCACCACGCGCCAGGTGACCCTGACCCTGTGACGGGCCAGCGCTGCCGCTCGCTCCCCCTCCCCGCCGCAGTGCCCAGCCTGGTGTGGTTCCGCCGATTGCCCCCCAGCCCCGTGTGGCCCCTGGCCCCAGGCCCGCTTGCTGGCTGCCCTTCCCCTCTGCTAATTCTCTGAACGAACACTAATGGAACCCTCTCCCTGGCTGGCTTTGTTTTTTGTTGCCTGTTTATTTATTTTTTGTCTCCGCGTCTCACTCTTTTTTCTCCTCTAAATTGGCACGGCGTGGGGAATTCGCGGTTCACCCTCCTGGTTCCCGTTCCGGCACGCTCTCCTCTCTGCTGCCTTAATTATCTAATTTGTAATATTTCATCTCCCCTCCCTTTCATCTCTCTCCGAACACCCAGACCGGTTAAAATAAATATGTATTTTTAATTTTGAGGCGCCTAATTTAATCTGGCAGGCAACGTTCTGCCACTCACTGGCACGCAGCTCCGGCTGAGTCACCCTCTGGGCCACCGGCGCACCAGCCTCCCGCCCGTCCTGCCAGCGGGTTGTGTGCGGAGAGCCCGGGAGGCAGGCCCGGGGCGGGCAGGCAGTGCTGTGGCCCCAGCAGCATCCTTTCCTGGAGAGAGCCCACTTGACGCCGCCATGGAATCCCGCAGGAGGCTCCTGGCTCTGAGCATGGGGACCACAACAGTTGGCCGGAACCTTGGTCCTCACACACCTTCTTTTCTCCAGGGGCCAGTCAGGTAGGAAGGGAGGGCCTGCCATCAGGTGAAGGGATGGGTGCCCCCAGGCAGGTGACAGTTGACCCTTCCTGGGCTGCATGGTACCAATTTCCAGCCCTGTATCCCTTTTGCTGGGCCCCTCTAAGACCACCCAGAGGCCACTGTCACCTCCTTGGAGACCACTTACCCTCCCCATATTGCCATCCTTGCAACTGAACTGGGGTCTGCTTCCTCCCCTGCCCTCTGAGCTCCAGGTCCTGGCCATGCACTCCATAGGTGGGCCAGGGTCAAGAGGTGAGGGCTGCACCTGGCCTGTCACCAGTTCTCCTTGGGGCAAGGGTGCCGGCGAGGACAGAGAAGCAAGAGCCCCACTTTGTGTCCCCTGGCCAGGCCTCCGCTCACCCGGAGACCTCCTGTAGCCCATTGACTGGACGCAACTTGAACATCCCTGAGTTACTAAGCACCTTGCCTCCTAATGGAGTCCACCTGCTTCGTTCATTCACTCGTCCATCCGTCCATCCATTTGGTCAGTGTCCCAAGTGTGTCTGGCAGCTGGAGACGAGATTTGGAATCCAGGGATTGAGAAATGAGGTGTGCTGGGGGATGGGGTTCTGGCCTCAGGAAGGCTCAATGTGCTTAGGGCTGAAGACAGCGGAGTGAAAACAAGCCCCCAGACCTCGGGGTGTCTCCTAGGGGCCTAGCTGCCACTCCCACTGGTGCACGTGGTGGAGACCTGAACCCGGGCTGCACCCAGACTGCGGCCCGGCCTCTGCGGCCCAGCCCTCTCTGCCGCTCCAGGGGCTCTGTGCCACGTGTCTGCCAGCCTCTCCAGCTTCTTTCCACTGACCTGTCCCAGCGGACCTGCCTCCTGTCCCTTTCCCCCTCAGCCTCCCAGGCTACTGGGAATATCTGAGGAACGGGGACAGACACCAGGAAACCACAAGATGCTCATCCTCGCTCCCCTCACCCAGGCTGGACCAGCTACAAGGTCAAGCATAGTGGCAGCTGGTACCCCTGAGGAGCATCCGCATTGGACAGCAAGCTGCGCCTGCCCTTTGGCCTCTGTCTCTGTTTCCGGTGCACACCCTAGAAGGGCCACCCCACGTGCCTACGAGGTCACAGGTGGTTGTTATGTGCGGCTTGGTGTGGAGAGAGCAAGTGAACCTTGCCTACACATGCCAGCCATTGCTCTCAGTCGAGGTGACGCCTCCTCTGATGTAGGTGACACCTCGGGATCGGGGGTGGGGTCAGGACGGAAGAACGGATGAAGGCACTGTGGCCTGTCCCCGATGGGGTATTACACACGGGAGGGCAAGGATGCACACAGTGTGAGGATACGGACACACACGAGAGGGCAAGGATGCACACAGTGTGAGGGAAGGACACACACGAGAGGGCAAGGATGCACACAGTGTGAGGATACGGACACACACGGGAGGGCAAGGATGCACACAGTGTGAGGATACGGACACACACGGGAGGGCAAGGATGCACACAGTGTGAGGGAAGGACACACACAGGAGGGTAAGGACGCACACAGTGTGAGGATACGGACGCACACAGGAGGGTAAGGACGCACACAGTGTGAGGATACGGACGCACACAGGAGGGTAAGGACGCACACAGTGTGAGGATACGGACACACACGAGAGGGCAAGGATGCACACAGTGTGAGGGAAGGACACACACGAGAGGGCAAGGATGCACACAGTGTGAGGATACGGACACACACGAGAGGGCAAGGATGCACACAGTGTGAGGGAAGGACACACACGAGAGGGCAAGGATGCACACAGTGTGAGGATACGGACACACATGAGAGGGCAAGGATGCACACAGTGTGAGGATACGGACACACACGAGAGGGTAAGGACGCACACAGTGTGAGGGAAGGACGCACACAGGAGGGCAAGGACGCACACAGTGTGAGGGAAGGACGCACACAGGAGGGCAAGGACGCACACAGTGTGAGGGAAGGACGCACACAGGATGGCAAGGACGCACACAGTGAGGGCAAGGACGCACACAGGATGGCAAGGACGCACACAGTGAGGTTAAGCACAGACAGAGGGTAAGGATGCACAGAGCTGCACTGTCAGCACAGCTCCACCTCACACAGAACTGAGTGGGCTGCTAGGAGTGTAAAATCGCCAGCTGGGTGACATCCATGCAGGGTCCCTGCAGAAGCTCAGGTGACATTAAAGGCCTAGTGGGAGCAGGATCCTAGGTTCAGGAGAACAGATACTCAGAATGGCTCCACTCTGCCTGGCTGTGTGCTCTGGGTCCTGTGGACCCAGTTGTGTGCATGTATGAGTGTGTGTGATTATCTGTATGTCAGTGGGTTTGGTATGTGCATGTGTTTGTGCCCGTGTGTGTATACACATGTAGACACACCCTGGAACTGAGACCGTGTGGGAATCACAACCCAGCAGTGAACATGGGACAGAGCTCTGAGGGCCCTGCAGATCCAGGCTCTAGTTTGGGGGCAGAGGATGGCAGTGGTAGGTGAACGCCTGACCCCAGGATGTGGGGATAGGCAGGGGTGGGGAAGAGGGCCACAGAGCAATGGAGGATTCTTTGGGGTCTAGGGAGCTCTTCCCCTTGCCTTACTGTGTCTCCACATCTGGACTCATTTCAGCCTTCATTCACCAGACAGTGACCAAGAAAGGAAGCCCCATGGCCTAGCCCTCAGCTAGGTGTGGGATAGATGCAGAAATAACGATGCCCAGGCCACACTACCTGAGTACTGGGAGACAGACGGCATACCAGAAATGGGCTGCCTGGGATGACAGGGTGTAGGGACAGCACTGAAGACCCATGTTCTTCAACATCACAACATGCTCTTCAACATCACAAATATCATTGTCATTATCACCACTACCTCCACCACCTTCACCTCCGTCGCCGTCATCATCACCATCACCATCATCACCATCATCACCACCATCACCATCTCCACCATCACCACCACCATCACTAACACCACCATCTCCACCATCACCACCACCATCACCACCATCACCACCATCACTACCACCATCACCACCACCACCACCATCACCACCACCACCATCACTACCATCTTCCCCCATTAGGTTCTGGGCAGAGGACTGTACAAGTCAGGTGGAGGCAGGAAGCGATGAAGAAGAACAGCAAGGATTGGCAGGTCTCGTGTCCTTGCCAGTTTACTCACTTGTCATGTGACCTTACACAATTGACTTGCTATCTCTGAGCTCAGTTTCCCCAGCTTTAAGAAGGAAATTATGCTCCCTGACCTCTCTACTTTTCAATGTTGTTTTGACAGTGAAATAATTAGAAATATTTGAAGGTGTCATATAAATTTTAAGGGCTGAGAAAATGTTATGCATTATTATCACCGTGCAAAGTCCAGTTCCAGGCATGCTCCCCTCTCAGCCCCCTCCCAGCAGCACACACTGCCAGGTCTTGGGAACACCACAGTCCCAAAAACCAGCCCCAGGAGCTGCAAGATTGCTTCCATATTTGACTGGAATTCAAACAATATACAAATGAACATAGAACTCCCTCTGCTCCTTTTGGAGATCCCAGCCTGGTGTGGGGTGGGCCGCCTCCCGCCTCCAGTTCAGAAAGTGGGGGAGGGGGGAGGCTGTGGGGGCTGGAGGAGGGAAGACTCAGACAGGCCAGCACTGCACTGAGAACTCGCTGGCCCCCGTTCTTGCCAAGGTTCGGCTCCACAGAACATCAACATGTCTTTACAGAGACGCAGTCTTCCCCTCATTGTCTCAGATGCCAGCGTCTGTCCCCTGTGTCCAGGCCACTCCCTCCTCTCCTCCCTTCCTCCAACTCTCCCTGGGCACCCGTGCAGGCCCTGGATTCAGTCTCCTGCAAGGGCAGTTGGGCTTCGGGGACAGAGACAAACAAGAGGTGACCCCCCCCCCCCCGTTCTACCCCACAGCCCCCCCCCCCATCCCGTGGCTCAGTATGCAGAGGGATCCGGGAACACTGAGGCAGCGACCCACCCTCACCTCAGGGAAAGGAAGAGGTCCCGCCGAGGGTAACATGATCCAAAGGGAGAGGGTGTCCCAGACAGAAGACATATTGGGAAGGGACTTAGGAGAGCAAGGAGGAGCCGGCTCAGACAGGGAGGGGCAGGACAGGAGGGCTGGACCGGGAAATGCTCAGGATGAGACAAGAGGGACAGCGGGTGGACCAGGATAGGTCTCGGACCGGGCTCGGTTTGGGGCTTCTTTGGCAGGAAATGGAGAGCCACTTAAGGCTTTGAAGCCCATGACAGTTGGGGGTCATGCTGGCCTTCAGAAGCTCTCGGCTGCCGGTGGAGGGCAGGCAGTGGGAGGGCCAGAGTCCACCTCAACAGCCCTGATATTTGATCTGACTTTCCTTGAGCCTGCTGAAATACGGAGGCGCGGGTGAGGAGGGGCCTGGCCCATGGGGTCAAATCCCACACATGTTCTTTGCCCCTCCCCAAGGTAGAGGGTGCTCCCTGCAAGTGGGCAGGTGGGCTGCACCGTGGGGGCTCATCCTACAGAGAGACATTTGCAAGGGGCCCCCATGCCTCCCGCGAGCTGGCCACCAGCTCTGTGTCCTGCTGGGGTAGAGTTTGGTGTGTACGCCCCAGGCCCAGGCCCTGAGCTTCGTCCTGCCTGCTGTGGCTGGCACAGGAGGAAAGAAGCCAAAGCTGGCCCCACATTGTCACCTGAGCCCCAAAGAGGGCTCCCCGGTCACCGTGGTGATCACGCTAGCCCGATGGAGGAGCCCGGACTCTGCCTGTGGGTGAGGGAGGCCCATGGAGGTGGCTCTCACCAGCCCTGGGCCAGCGCTGTCCTTGTGCTGGGCTGCCAAGAGAGATTCCAATGCCTTGGAAACCCTAGTGTCCCATGCAGGGGGGAGGGAAGCCATCCCACAGGTGCCTGTCGTGGGATCTGCATCAAGTCCTACCTTGCTCCCCTTATGAACAACGTTAATCTGCTTGGGAGGACCCCCCTGTCCTGAGGCAGCCAGCAGGCCCTACTGGGATGGCTTCCCTCCCCCCTGCATGGGACACTAGGGTTTCCAAGGCATTGGAATCTCTCTTGGCAGCTGGGAAGTGAGGGCACCTTACGGGCCGTTGCCTGCATACAAGTGGGCAGTTCAGTGTCAGCGTCGTGAGTACCCCAAGGGGCCCATCCACCACACAAGAGTGCCTGCGCTGAGGCCTTGCTGGGGCAGGGCAGACTGGGAGAGACGACCTCCAGCCTTGTGACGATGGCCTGGGAGACTCGGCTCACAGCGGGAGTCAGGCTTCTGACCTAGGCCCAGCCCTCACTGTCCCCCAGACAGATCTCAGACTTCCAGGCTCTGAGGACTCCAGGACCCACCCCCAGGGTATCAATCCCATGGGCCCCCAGGTGTCCAAGTCCAGCCTTTGAGAAACCCTGGTGTGAAGTTATGTATCTACTGTCCTCTGCGCTCAGAGCCAGGGCTCAGTCTGCGATCAGGAATCAGGATCAGTATGTCTGTCCACCCACTTCCCGGGCCAGACTGTGCCCTGGGGTGCCCAGATCAGACCCACCTCCAGTGACAGCTGGAGACAGTGAGACCGCTCAGTAGGGCCATGGGCATAGGACATCGGGGCCTGAGGAATGGGGAAGACCCACGCAGAGACCCTTGTGAGCTGTGAATACGTGGGAGCGTGCTATCTTAGTGGGGGCGCTGGGTGGGCACCAAGGGTAGGTGAGGGAGATGTTGGCCAGCCCCCGAGAGGAGCGAGGGGGCCCATGGACCGTCTGTGCAGCTCAGAGCCTGCTGCGTGCTGAGTGTGGCCAATGGAGTGCAGAGCCAGCATGGCCGCCTCCAGCCTCCGCTCCTGTTGGCTCCCCGATCCCTCTGATTGCTCTGATTTTCACTGCACTATTTATTAAATGCTTAATCTCCTACCACTGAACGTTTCCCAGAGCTCGCTTGGTCTCCCACATTCCCTGAGCCTGCTAAGCCCAGAGAGAGGGCCTGGAGGGACGCTGTGAGCTCAGGCCCTGCAGTCCACCAGCCTCTGCTTTGGGAACCAAGGTTGGGGGGAGGGGGAGGGGCCTGGTGTGGGCAGGGCCCCGGGTGCACAAGAGGGGCTTGGGGAAAATGCGTCCAATGACCGCAGGTGATGCTTATCCTCAGCAAGTGACCAGGGCATTAGAGGGTCAGGACTCAGTCTGTGATTATGGATCAGGGATCAGTGTGTGCCCAGGATCAGGGCTCACCAGTGATGAGAGATCAGTATGTGCTCAGAGTCAGGGCTCAGTCTGTGATCAGGGATCAGGATCAGCATCGGACCAAGACCAGGGCTCAGTCTGCGATGAGGCATCTGGGCCATCGTGGGACCAGGGCAGCTCTCAGTCAGGGCGCTGTGAGGACTGGAAACCGTGCTTGGGAAGGGTCCAGGGTGGTTCCTGGCCTGGGGCCACTCCCTCTCCTTCCCTTTCTACCTGTCAGTCTTGAAGACCCCCTTTAAAGAACAAGTCTTTGACTCGGGGGCCCACCTTGGTCAGAGTGAAGGCTTCAGGGGCAAGTCCTCGTCCCTGGCCATGCAACCTTGGGCCAGTCACATCACCTCTCCGAGCCGCAGTTTTTCCAGCTTTGGAATGGTACCTCGCCTGGTGGCCCCTAGCAGCCGCCCTGAGGGCCGATAGAGACAGGGACAGTCTTCCTCGAGCACAGCTGCCGAGCAGTTTCCAGGAGGATGGACAGCCAGGCCTCACCATCTGCAGGGGCCTCGATGGCCCCAGGGGTTCCCCTGCTGGTCTCCTGCCCCAGGGAGCCCACAGTACAGCAGCAGCAGCAGCAGCAGCAGCAGGGGCTGGTTGTGCGGCTGGTGCCCCCGCACCTCTCCCTGACCCGCATTTACTCTGCCCACCCCTGCAGGGTGTTAGGAAAACCCGCCATTTGCACCTGGTTCTCGCTGAGAGTTGTGAGAACCAGTAGCTGAAAATAGCCTAAAACTCCCTGCCGCCCCCTCCCCCAGGAGGCCTGGGGCAGGGAAGGGGTGCCCAAGGAAAGCGCGGGGCCACTGGGCATCCAGAGGCTGGCCCACGGCCCACTGCACACCTCCTCTGGAAAAGACCGAGGACCCAGAGTCAGCATCATGGCCAGGGGAGCACCGCAGTCTGGCCTGGTGCAGGGAGAAGCCGGGGTCCCAGCCTCCGGGCCGTTTGTCTGTGGCCCGGACAGGCTTTTCTGGGGCTGGGTACAGACACGCTGCAAAGCACTTGGTCCTGAGCCCCCTCCCGCAGCCTGCCCTGGGTCCAGTCCGATGGGGACTCGCCGTGTGGCCTTGGCCAGAGCCTTCACATCTTGGAGCCTTTCCTGTGGAACACAGAGAAATAACACTGCCCAGCCCAGACATGGGCAGACGTGGCCACACAGGTGAGCTCAGCAAAGTGGACTGGCCACTCCCCCTGCCACCCCTAGCCCTTCTCTCCTCACCTCCGCCCTGTCTGCTGCCTCTCTCCAGCCTGTGGGGCCAACTCCCAGGAAGCAGGTGTCGCTTCTGAGTGCCCATGTCCCAGTGCCCCAGGGGTTTGACACCATCCATGGGAGCGAGCACGACGTCTGGTTGAAGGGACCTTAGTCTTTCCAGGCCTGGTATCCCCCCGAGTAAGCCCTCAAATCTGTGAGGTGGGGGCTGCAGTGGCAGGCACACCTGACCTTCCCTGGGGCCCCACCCAGACGGTGAGAGGGTCAGACATAGGGCCGGGGGCAAGGTTCTAGCAAGAGGCTTCAGGTCAGGGGTAGGAGGGACTTCTAAGGGGCAGGGGCTCTAACACCCTGAATTGTGAGGGGCGCCCCCTCCTGCGTTCCCGCCCTGCCAGCCTGGGTGCCGGCGTGTAGCCAGCCCACCAGCGTGGACGCGGGCTCACTTCCCACTGCGCACGCCCTCAGCAGGCCCCCAGAAACTCCTTCTGCAGCGCTGGAGTGGGGCGAGGCAGGGGCTGTGGCCAGAGAGGGGATGACGCCAGGAGCAGCAGTCATGCTTGCTGACCCAGGGGGGCTGGAGGAAGGGGGTCCCATCCTGTGGGCTGGGATGAGTCAGTGCAGGTGAGGCGGGGGGGGGGAGGGGGTGGGCAGAGCTGGGCCCTGGCCAGGAAAGTCGGCACCAAAGAAGAGGAGAATGGGGCTCTGACTCGGAGCACCCCTCCCTGGGTATTCTCCATCTGTGGCAGGCTGCGTGAGGCCGTTTACTCACTTAAAACTGCCAGAGACCACACGGGTGAGTACTATTATCATCCCCAATTTACAGATGAAGCAGGCACAGAGGGGCAAGTAACTCGCCTGAGGTTGCACAGTGAGAAAATGGAGCAGTCAGCAGACAGCCCTGTTGAGTCGGGCCGCAGCGACGGCGGCAACAGGCCAGGAGGACGCCCCACTCCCGCCTGGAGCCTCCAGTGCCAGGAGGGAGAGGAGCTGGGCAGCCCCCTGCTCTGTGGCAGGGCCTGGAACCACAGGGGGGTGCTCGCTAGAGCCAAATAATGACAGGTCTCTTGGCCCCGAAGCCCTGCCAGGGGGGAGCCTCCAGCCCAAAGCACGTGTGCATCCAGACCTGGCCTAGGCGTGTGCAGAGGACCCTGGAACCTTACAGAATCGAGCTGGCTGCACTTCACAATCACCCATGGGGTGATTCCCTGTCACCCCAGGGCTGCACTGGCTTTCTTCAGTGGAGGGTCTGCTCACCGGACAAGAGGAGGGGCCTGCGGGCAGAGGGACCAGGGAGGTCCCCAGTCGTGTCAGTCCTGTGCCTGGAAGGGGCCTGGCCTGCTGACAGGGAGGTGAGGGCTTCCGGGAGGAGGAGGAACCTGTGCCTGCCCAGGGGAACCCGGAGACCCCTCCCCCACCGTCCTCTCTCCCCGACTGTTCCTCCCAATTTCACAGCCTGGAAGGATTGAGGGCCAGGTGGGAGGTGGGAAAGGTGGGGGTGCCCGAGGGCACGGGGCGGGGCCTCGTTTCTGCTGAATGGCGCTGCAGGCTCCGTCTGTCCTGACTGGGAGTCTAATTGCGGCTTGTTGCATCCACAATTAATTATCGTGCGTGTGAATCAGCTAATTACTCACCACGCTCAGCCCCTACCCCTCACCCTTCTGCCTCGGGCTTGCGAAGTTCACTCAGGAGTTGGAGATGACCCCAGGACGCCCTGGGCCGGAAATCCCATGCTATCCGCTCCTCCCCTGCACCCAGCGACCTCTGAAGACCCTGGGAAAGGCTCCCTGTGGCTAAGGGCCCTCATTCCACCTCTGTGACTGAAGGCCCGGGAGACCATTGGCTCTAGACCAACTCCCAACGTGACCTCAAACACCCCCTTCCCTGAGCCCTCACTTGCCCTCTGAAATGGGACAGTCCTATGTGAAAATGCTTGGAAATAGACAGGACTTTAAGGTGTGTTTCTGCTGCTCTGCCCTGGGGGTCCCCCTAGCCCTGGAACCTTCCTGTTTGCCGTCCCTCGGGGATGCCTTCGAGTTTATGCTCAGCCTCGGAGCTAAAAAGCCTGACATGGAAACAGGCTCAGTGTGGGACCAGAGTCAGGGCTCAGTATGTGATGTTGGTTAGGGTTCAGTGTATGACCAAGGTCAGTGATCAGTGAGCTCAAAGTCGTTTAGAAGTCACAGCTGATCCAATGTTAATAACCATGAACAGAGCTTTAAGGTGCCCAGTGTCATACTCCCTGTGGGACTGGATGAGGACATTCTAGAACCTGGTTTCCAGCCGGACAAGGTTGGCCCAGCAGAAGACCATCAATTTCAACCTGCCATACTGAGCCCACCCTGGGTTTCTCCAAGCTGTGGCCAGGCCTCCAGTTTCGGGTGTCAGTAGTGAGGGTCAAGTCAGGGTGGAGAGGTGGCTAGATATAAACTGGTAGCAAATCTCTGGGAAAGTGGCTATCAGTTCAGAGGTCTGGAATCCGGGAGTGTCTGGGCCGTAAGAAACCTTTCAAACCATTCATTCGAGATACTCATGCACTAACAGGGAAACTGAGGCTGCAGCGGAGTGAAGGTGAGTCTCCTTATTTCAGGTCTTCCAGCTGAGGTTGGGGGGGGGGTTGTCGGGCAACGGGCAGAATTACCGACATCTGATCTTCAGGCTCCAAGCTGACTCTTCCTCCCCCTCAGGGAGGAGCACGAGAGGGCCCGGGTCCTCTCTGCATCCAGGTGGGAGAACTGTCTGGAGTCTGGATCAGGAACTGGGACAAGGGGTCAATTTTCTAAAAGGGGTGGGTCAGGGAAGGGAGCAAGGAGTCCCCATGCAGGGAGGGGGAAGGCCTGGCCCTGCTGAGAAGCCCCAATCCGAGGGGACACCGCCTCGCCCTGGGAACCTCAAGCCACCACCCAGAGCTGAAGAGTGGGGATGGCTGCCCCCTCCCCCAGCAGCAGGGAGAAGGGCTGGTGGGAAAGCAGCCGCCCAAATCCTGACTCAGAGCGGCCGGCACCCTGGTGCTGTCTCCCCGAATACCAGAGGCCCCCTGGTGGCCACAGGCTGCTGGTGCGGAAGGATAGTAAGGCCAGGCGGCAGCAGCAGGACCCCGCGGTGGGAAGGGTGGGCAGGCGCAGCTTGGGGCCTCGGAGGTAGCCCCGCCCCAGCACCCCCTCCATCTCTTCCCCCAGTTCAGAGCTGTGGGGAAGAAGGCTCTGTCCCTCAGGAGGGAAGGGAACATTAAGGGTGCCTGAAGCTTGTCCTGGGGAGGGCCCTCCCCTGCCTCATGGTCTTTGTCTCCACCAGCCCATCGGACCAGCCCCTCAGGACGCCCTTAGAGCTCTAGGCCCCAGGCTGGCCTTGCAAGAGGGACTGGTTTGGCCAGAGCTCCATCTGCTGAGACGAGCAGTGAGCAGCGAGAGAGGCACGAGGCTGAGTTCAGTTGTCCCCCCACCCCCGGGGGCTGGTGCCTGTGGTGGGGGTGCTGACTGTGACTGGTGATGCTGTTGCCTGCGATGGGGATATCAGCGCCCTGGGTCAGGGTTATGGTGACGATCACGGGGAGAACAGCACAGGGGTGGATGGTGACGAGGACGGTGCATCAACGTGTGATGGTGACGGTGATGGTACCCACACAGACTCTCCTGCTGCGTCTGCTGAGACAAGCAGACAGTTGGACCAGATGCTGGCCTGGAACAGCGAACGTGCAAGTGGACTACTACGGTGATAAGTGCGTAATGTATTGGGGATTCAGGCAGAGCCAAAGAGGATCTTGCATTCAGAGTGGACCACAAGTTGTGCAAAAGGAGCAAGGAGCTAGGAGGCAGTGGCATCCTAGTAGAGAAGAACCCTGAAGTAATTTCCCTGAGGTCATTCCTCCAAGACTCTGGATTTCATTCTAGAGACGCCCCCTGTGGGTATCCGGCTAAAGGTCTCAGAAGAAGAGGGATTACGGACACTTTACAATGGGAGATAAAGTAGCTGAAGGGGCTGTCGCCATCCGTTTATGGAAAACAAAATCCAAATATGGAACCAGGATGTCCCCACTGTCACCAAGTCAAAGGAGGATGGATGGGGGATGAGAACAGAGAGGGACGAGTGAAGACAGCCACACAAGAGTGATGTGGGTTACACCCCTACTTTCAAACCCATCTCCTTTTGGCTCTTCTCCTAAGCCCCTCCCTCAGCCTTTCTTAGGAGTCCCCCCAAGAAAAGACTGGACAAACCCAACCTGGACAGTACAAGTCGGCCCTCACCCTGCCCCCTGACCCTCTTGGATGGGGTCCAGAGTCTGTGCCTCTGACTCTACCTCCTGCCCATAACTCACCTCTCCTTCCACCCAACCCGTCATCCACTCTCATCCACCTGTCCACACATCCTGCCCCCCTCCCCACAGGCCACCACCTCTTCAGCCTTCACCTCACATTCATCTGTTTATGCACCCATCTGTCCTGTCCGTCCTCACCGGCCTCTTTCCTCCATCCATCCATCTACCCTCCACTCTTCCATTCAACATCTCACCCCCCTCTCTGACTTCAGGTCCATCCATCCATCCCCCGGCCCACCTCCTTCCTCTACACCACTTGCGTCACCCATCCTTCCACCTGTCCCATCCTCCTATGTGTCTCTATTCTCTATGTACAACACCCTATAACTTCCTTCCCTCCATCCATCTGTCCTCTGTCCATCCACCCATCCACCCACCCATCCATCCATTCATCCATCCATCCATCCATCCATCCAACCATCCATCCATCCATCCATCCATCCAACCATCCATCCATCCATCCATCCATCCATCCATCCATCCATCCATCCACCAACCAGCCAGTGGGCAGCTACTCCCAGGCTCCTGGAAGAGACAGAGAGCAGAGACCCAACTCTTGGCTTTCGTGCTGCATGGGGCAGGAGCTGGGCTTTCCTTGGTGTGCGCGTATGCATTTTATCCATACCCCCCCTTATCTCTCTCCCCTCCCCCATACCCCGCCCCCCGCTCGCGCTCCCCTCTAATGTGTGATCTGGAAGCTCTATAAAGCCTGATGTAATCCGTAATGCAGTCTCTGGCTCCCGATTCGGGATCCAGTTTCAGAGAGCGAGAGATTGGGGAGCGCCGGCAGCCCGGTGGGGGGAAGCAGCTCGCCTCTCTCCTCCTCCTTCTCCCCGTCCTCGGCCTCCTCCTCCTCCTCCCCTCGCCGCCCCGCCCCCGGCTCGGCTCGGCTCGCCCCCCCCCTCAGGAAGGGGAAAAAAGGCGAGAAGAGCGGGGCAGGCGAGAGGAGCGGAGCGGCGGCGGCCGGAGAGGGAGCGGCGGGCGCAGGCGGCGGCGGCGGGCGCGGCGTTGGCGGCGGCCCCGGCGGAGCGAGCGCGGAGCCGGCGAGCCGGGAGCACAGGCGGCCGCGCCGCGTCCTGGCCGGGCCCGGGCCCGCGCGCCCCGCATCGCCTGCAGCCCGGGCATCCGGACCCCCCGGCGCCTGGGGGGCTCCAGCAGGCGGGGGGAGGGGAGGGGGCCTGCGTGAGCCGGCTGGGGCACCCCGGGGTGCGTCCGGCTTGGCCTGGAGCGGGCCGGGGGCGGCGGCGGCAGGAGGAGCCCCCCCCCCCTCGGGTCGGGCGCCCGGCTTGGCCGCCGGCGACGCGGGGCGCTCCTGGGGATTTGCAACTCGCCGGATCAAGTCTTCGCCGGCGGGGCCGCCGCTGCTGGGGAAGGTAAGGAAGGCTCTGGCCGGGAACTGGGGGCTGGGGGCGCGACGAGAGGGGCGCAGCGAGGGTGGGAGGGGGTCGGGGGAGGGGCGGGCGCCCGGACTTCCTAACTTCGCCGTTTGGGGCTTCGCAGCTCCGAGGTTTGCGCTCGGAGCTCGGGAGTTTGGACCCCCCCCACCCCCCCACCCAGCCCCCTGCCTCCTCCGGCGGCAGCCGCGGAATCCGGCAGGTCTCTGAGCGCCCGCACCGGGCGAACTGAGGAGGGGGCGACCCTGGACGTGGTATGGTAGAGGCTCCTCGGCACTGCTCACCTCCCCCCAGTCCACACACGCAGCCCGGCCAGGCTGGCAGGCTGGGCTGTGGAAGGCATCCCCTCCCCATCACATGCACAGACCCAGGGCAGGCTGGAGAAGGCGTTCCCGTTGTGTCCCCAACACACACAGATGCTGGCAGGGGTCTTTGGGAGCCCCAGATGTGACCCCTACAGCCACACATAGACCCAGGTAGGTTGAGGAGAGACACCCCAGTGTGTTCCCCTTCCCTTCATCACACTCAGAGCCCCCTACAGACATTGTAGGGGCCGGAGATGTCCTCCCCCCCACGCAGAGCCCCTGGGCGGGCACGAGAAACCTCCGGTCCCCCCCCTCAGCCCTCACCCATAGACCCGGCACTGGCTTTGGTGACCGCCGGAGGTTCTCTTCCCCCGAATCGGCGGAGGGCCACCCTAGGGCTCCCCCACCACCCCCACACACAAACGACCTGGCTCGTTGCATTCTCGTCTTCTTTTCCACTTGCTCGGACAGGCCGCGCGGATAAGCCGCTCCGAACTTTGGGTCGGCCCTGAGCCCTCTCCGCGCGAAGCATCGAGGCCAGGCGCCGGGCACTCCTCGGTCCCCATCCCCAGCGGGCAGAGGCCGCCGGCCCTTCGCCGCCGCTGCGCTCTCTGGGAGCCGCGCGTAGCTGCCTCGAGGAATGAGCATTGTCCCCCTCCCGAGGAGTCTGGGGCTCTGGGCCCAGCCAGGAGCCCTCTCCCCGGGTCCCCGGGTCCCCGTGACCCCCTAGGCAGGGCAGAGAGCGCCTCGGGCCTGCCTCGGAGCGGGCGGCGCAGAGGAGAACCGCCGCGGAGCCAGGCGGCCGGGAGAGCTAGTCCGGGGCTGCAGCTCCGAGCCCCGGTCCCTCCGCCGAGCCTCGCCGGCTCCTGCTGGGTCACTTCCCAGGCAGCTCCGAGAGAGCGCCCAGCCTGGCAGCCAGGCCCCAGCCAGCTGGGCACCTTACCCTTCCCACTTTCATTTTGGGCTTCCAAGTTTCTTGGAGCGCAAGGACCCAGGCTGGGACCTGACGAGCCTTAACCCACCCCTCCTTAGCACCCTTCCGCTCGGCGCGCTCCCCATCACGTCCCATTCCCCCGGGTCTGGGGCAGGGATTCCTTAGCGGCAACTCGGGAGGAGTTGAAAGGCGTGAAGGCGCGTGGGTGGGCAGGGGGCGCGCACCCCCGCCCTAGAGGAGCCTTTTGGCGTACGTGTTGGGGAGGTGGCTGGGAGGGCTGCGCTCCCACCCCACCCTCGGGACCCAAGGAGACCCTTGGTGCCCTCCCCCACAGACACAAACACACGCCCCCTCCAAGCACCGGCCGCGCGGGCGGTGGAGTGGGGGGAACCGGAGGCTGGGGTCCCTTTTCGTGTCCGGGAGGTGGTATATGGGTTTGGGGTCTGGAGAAGCGGTCATGGCGTCTCCTAGAACCCTGAAGCCTTCCATTCCCCGACGACCCCCGCAGCCGCGGAGGCAAAGAGGGAGGTCGAGGGAGGGAGCCGCTCCCTCCCCGACCGCAGGCGACAGAGAAACTCTGCGTCCGGGCGCCGGGTGCCGCCGGGTCCGGCTTTGAGTACCCTGGCAAGGTCAAGCAGGCGGAGGGGGCGGGGGCTCTTGGGCGCGCCCCCGCCCGCGCAAAGTCGCAGCCTAGGGAGGGGATGTGGGCCGCCCGCCGAGTCACCCGAGCACCCGCCACCCGCGCCCGGTCCCTGGAGGCGGACGTTGCGCGCATTCGGGAATCCCGGAGCGCCCCGCGCGGAGCCCGGCGCCTTCCTTCCCGGCTCGCTCGCTGCTTCTCGGCGCTGCTTTCAGACTTGTTGCGCCTGGATCTGGGGGGCGGGGGACGGCCCGGGAGCCCGGGAGCCCCGGCGGCTGGGGGCCGAGCCGTAGGCCGGCGGGAATGCGCCCCGGCGGCGCGCGACTCTGCGGACGGGCACGGCGCGCGGGGCTCGAACCGGGAGTTTGCTGCCTCCGATCCGGGAGAAGGGCTCTTGTCCCAGCCGCGCTCCCGCGCGGGGGCGGACACAAGGCGATTCATCGCCCTCGGCCTCACGCCGGACACCGCGGACCCCGGGCGGGGAGGAACCCAGCTAAGTTGCCGAGCCCTCGAAGTCCCTTCCCTCGGCCGCAGGCTCCGGCCCCCCTCGGGCCTCGGTGGCTGCGTCCATGCAATGGGAGAGCGGGTTATGCTCTCGGAGCCCTTCCAGCCCAGGCCTCGGTGCTCGTCCCGCGATCCAACGTGCTGGGCCCGCAGCATGCTGGGTCTGCGGCGTCCGGGCCGGCCAGGTCCCGAAGCAGCTGCGCGCCTGCAGACACTCGGCTGCGAGGCCTGGCCACGGGCAGCCCCGGCAGGCCCGGGCGGGCGGCCGAACGCGGGGAGCCTCGCGTGGCGCCCTCGCCCCCCTGGCCCGCCCGCCTGGCCCCGCCTCCCAGAGCGGGTCCGAGGACCCGAGTCCGCCCCCTGGGGACACCGCGGGGCTGGGGCCCCGGCGGCCGGCGCGGGGCTGCGGTGGCGGTGGCAGTGGCAGTGGCAGAGGGCGGCGCGCTGCCCCGGGCGGCCGGGAGAGGGCGCCCGCGCCCGCCCGCCGGCCTGCCCGCCCCTTCCGTCTCCTCCGCGCCCGCCCGCGCCCGCCCCATCCTGGGCAGCCCCCGGCCGCCCCGCCCTCCCGCCAGGGCCTCTGCTGCCGGCCGGGCCGGTCGCTGGCGTCTCAGCCAGGCCCCGTCACCTGTCTGTCGGCCCGCCTGGCCCTCGGGGCCTTGTGCACTGTGACAGGCGTGAGCGCGCGTGTTTGTGTACGTGTGTGGCACGCACGCTGCCGGCATGTGTGTGCAGGCACGCACACTGTCACATCCGTGTGCGTGGCGCGGTGCGGGTCTCCTGGGAGTGTGCGCCCCGGATGGCGGTTGAGTTGAGCCGCGTTTTACCCTTGGGCAGGTCCTGTGTCTGCACGGTGTGCAGGAGGTGGACCCTGGGACTCAAGCTGTCTCTGAGCCCCGTGAAGACCCCGAGCCTGGAGGGTTTTGTTAACCCCGTTTGTGCCAGCGAACCCACACTCGCCCATTGTCCTCTGGAGTCCTCCCGCCTCTGGCCGCCTTGGCGGCAGCTGCGCCACGGGACAGAGCGGTGACTTCCGGGTAAACACACGGCCGGGTCCCCTGTGCACAGTCCGCGGCACACACACACTAAACCTGGGAGTGCCCACGTGTATACACTCGCACTGGGGGCGCAGTGAAGGCCATGGGGAGAGCGTGGTCGCACCCCCACGTCTCCAGTGTGAAGGCTGACGGGAGGATGGGACTTGACACTCTGACAAGCTCTGTGAATGGAGAGGTGGAGGATAGCGGCCAGCCTGCAGGGGTCCAGATATGGGGCTCCCACGGAGGCTTCCTCCAGGAAGGGACGGCTGCCCACAGAAGGGGTGGGTGGGTGTGGTGAAGGGAGGGGAACGGCCGTGCAAAGGCCCTGTGGCAGACGACAGGACAGCTGTGAGGAATGGACAGGACTTGGAAAGGAGGATGAACGGCAGGCAGGGGCTTCAGAGAGAGTGGGGCACGACCTGAGCCCTGGAGGCTTTGGGCTGCTTCCTGGGAGCTGGGGGAGGACCAAGGGGATCTTAGATGGGGCTGGGGATTTGGCTTGATGGACACGCCAAAGCAATGGCGGGCGCCCCTGCAGACCGCGGGTCACAGGAGACGGAACACACAGCTAGTGACCGGGGCTGCCATGCCCACAGCCGTGCTGCACTGCAGACTCCATTCATCAGGACGAAATGCCCCCTCCCTGACCTACCCGAGATCCTCGTGCAGCAGGGCGGACGCACAATACAGTGTGCGTGTCCCATAAAGAAAAGAAGCCCAGAGAATACCACTGCCCTGGGGCCTGGGCCCCGCTGTGCACGCACACGTCCCAGGGTGAGGTGTTGCTTGAGGCTGGGAAGGGGTCTCAGATGGGAGTATCTCCGTGGGCACAGCTGCAGGGGCAGGAACTTGAGCCCCTCCCCCCAGAGGCTGGTCTCAGCCAGGAGCCCCAAGACCGGCAGAAGCGGCTGCATGCAGAGCCCTGGGCTCGGGTCCTTGAGGAGCCTCCCCCAGCTTGGGGTCCCCTGTTAAGCCCCGAGCCTGCATGGGAGTTGATGGCCCCAAGATCCCTCCTGCTGGCAAGGTGACTTTGGACCTGCCGCTTCTCCAAGACTCGGTGACTCAGGGCCAGGAGCCCTGCCGCCCTCTGCCCCAGAGTGCCGGGACCTGCAAAGGGCATGGCTGAGGTTGGGGCTGCCAAGGGCAGGTCTTGGTAAGGTCCTGATCTGGCTGGGGGGGTGACATCCAGTGCCCTGGGGAACGCATGGAAGGAGAGGGAATCAGTAGGCGGGAGAGAGTGCCCTCTGCTGCCCGCTGCCCCTGCTCCCAGCCTGGGCCCAGACGAGCCTTGACCTGTCCCTGGGCCCCGCCTCGCAGGGGGCACGTCCGGAAGCCTTCCTCTGGAGAAGAGCACGCGCACTGGCACACCCATACGTGTGCACGCACACTCGCACGCCTGCCCCCCAGCAACTCACTCAAACTGCAAGTGTACACGCTCCCTCCCCTGCACAAAGCCCCATACACGCTCGTCCTAGGGCACACACTCCCTCATACACTGCACGCACACGTGTGTACATGCGTGCCCTGCGCCCACACGCCCTCCTCATCATCCCAGCCTGTCCATCTGTGGCCCCCATGGTCCTGCTCTGGGGCGCCGGGTCTGCTTGTCCCTGTCTCCCTCCAGAGCTGGGGGAAGGGAGCAGTGGTTGTAGCCTGGAGCCCACACCCCTGTCGCTCTGTCTGTCCTTCTCTTAGGCTGCCTCCCACAGAGGGCAGAGGTCACCCTGTGGGTGACAGTGGAGGCCCTGGGTGCAGCCTCCAGCTGGGGGAGCCTTTGCGCCTCCGAGCACTGGGTCAGGACGCCTGCCCTGCATCTCTTGGGGGGGAGGTCAGTCTTGCTGCAGTTGGGGGTGCTGCTGGAGGAGGTGCAGGGGACTCTGGGAGCCAGAGGACCTCGATTCCATGAAGCAGTTGCCGGCTAAGTGCCAGTCTCTACTCACCCCTGCCACACGCTGTCAGGACCTCTGCCATCTCTACCCAGCCAGGCCTGCCCGGGGTGCCACTGGGACCTTAGCACATTCTGCCTAGGACAGCCCCACAACCTGAGCCTGTCCCCGGCCCCTTCCTGACCACTTCTTCTGACCTTTCTGCTGTCCCCTGGCCCTCTCCATGAGACCTTGGGCAAGTGACCTTGGACAAGCCCATTCTCCTGGGGACCTGGGGAACACAGATCCTGGTGTGGGCATATGGATATGGGCACCACTCACAAGCCAGCAGCTGGGTGGACAGGGCAGCAGAGCCTGTGTCCATCTCGGAGTTCAGGGGCTCACTCCAGGCACTGAGCTGGCCAACACAGAGAGGAGAGAGCACAGTGACATCTGTCACACTCATGAGAGTCCCTGTCCTCCGTCCCCTAGCCCTGGGACAGATGCTGTCCCTGTCCCCACTTAGGATGCTCCGCAGAGAGCCAGTCTGTGCGCACGCGTGTGCATGTGTGCACACAGGCACCGGGTGTGCGTGACCCCACACGTGCATGTGTGCATGCACACACAAGTGCACGCGTGTGCATGTGTGCGAGGCCACGTGCATGTGTGGGGATGCAGGACACCTCCGCTGCTGGGAGGGCCTGGCGGGCGCAGGTACGGCTTCCTGGGGCAGGCCCTTGTCCCGTGCCCTGAAGGACAAGAAAGTGTTTGCCAGGCAGGAGCAGCGGGGACAGCCCAGGAGGGGCAGAGTGGAAGCAAAGCCAGGAGCTTGAGTGCACGGCGTGTCTTCGAGGCCTGCGAGTGGTTTGGGGTGATGGGATTCTGGGCAAGTGGAGGTGTTGTGAGGCCCATCGGAGAGCTGGCCCCTGGCTCCGGGCTGGGGGACCTGGGGCAGTGGGGTGGGATGCAGGGTGATAGTCTCTCTCTCCTGACTACTGAGGCGGGGGGTCTGTCACCTTCTTTGTGAAATAGAGGTGAAGGCCACCTTGCCCTCTGTGGGTGGGGATGCAGGTAAGGGTCTGTATGGGGTGGCCCGGAGCAGAGCCAGCACAGGATGGGCCCCTTCCAGAAGCGGACCTTCGGGTGGGGAAGGGGGCTTCCTGTCCTCTCTTGCACAGTTCTGCCTGGCTTCCAGCCAGTACCCCCCTCCCACGGCCCCTGTGCCCAGGCGGGTGGGCAAGGGAAGGAGGCTTCCTGAGGGGCTGGGGCTGGCAGGCATGGTGATGTGGTGGGCCTCTCAGGGGCCCGGCCTGGAGGCTCCTCAGGGCAGGCTTGGGATACCCCACAGGTCAGCTGGGGGGTTCACCGGGAGCCTGGTTCGCACAGGCTGGGAGTGGGAGCAGCTGGTGGCTGTGGGGTGGGGGGCAAGTTCTCACACACCACCTGCTTCTGTGCTCATGGAGAGAGGCCTGCCTGACCTCTCCTGGCCCCTCCTCGTCCTGGGTTGTCCTGGCTCGGCATCAGCAGCTCCCCTCTGCCCCCACCAGACCAGACACTGCCTCCCCAGGACTGGGCTGCCTGAACTGGCACGGCCCAGGAGGGATGTGTGGGGGCTCATAGGACCCCCCCGGGCAGGGAGGACAAGCTGCCGTTAGCGGGGGTGGTTGTGCGTCCCTGGACGGCCTCTCCTGCTTGCTCTCCCGGTCCCTGCCCACCCGCCAGCCCCTGGGCTATCGTTGGTGCTGAGGGTGCCCACGCCACCCCTCCCCCCCGTGCAGCCTCTTCCCAGGACACACAGGCAGGCACTGTTCAGGGAGCCGGGCAGGACAACAGAGTGCCTTTTGTGGCTGGCATCTGGGGATGCCATTGGCGGCCTGGGGTGGGTGGGGAGGGGATGCGGAGGCGGGCCTGAGGTGGGTCTATGCGTGTGCACTTGGCCTGGCGGGGGAGGGTGCTGAGTCTGGGGAGGAGGGTCGGACAGACCAAGTGAGGCTGGAGGATCATGGAGCCCGCAGGGGCAGCGTCCAGCCCAGGCCCTCATATGGCGGGGAAACCGAGGCACCCGGGGCTTCTGATGTCAGGGTGGGGGCACAGATGGCCTACACGTGCATGGATGCCTCTGGGACAGTGTGGAAGGTGGGGCTGACGGTGGCCCTGGGAGCCTCGCTGCAGGCTTGATTCTGCTCCTACCTCACGGGGGTGTCGTGAGATTGAACAAGGGGGTCCCCGTGGTGCTCAGGAAATGACAGTCACTCTCACCAGTCCTCCCACCCTGACTCCCAGCTTCCTATCCCGGCCTGGCATGGCCAGTTCTCTCGGTCCCCCGTCCCATTCCAGTGGCCTCTGCCCTGCGACCCCGCTCAGACACTTGCAGGGCTCCCTTGCCCTCCCCCCAAGCCACCGCGTAGGCTCTGGGAGGCCTTGCAGCAGAGGTGGGGCTGAAGCTGGCTGGGGGCCTCGGGGCTGGACACCAGGAAGACCTTCCTGATAGCACAGGCAGTTTGGCCCTGAGAGGGTGATGGAGAGGTCAGCACCCAAAGAGGCTCGGGTGCTAATGGTCACCGTCCTTAGGAGCCCAAGAGGGACAGTGGGTGACAAAAGCTGCAGTGACCCAGTCCGGGATCTGGAGGACCAATGACCAGACCAGTGACCTGTGTGTGGGCAGGAGACAGTCCCCTGTGAGGGCTCGTGGAAAGGACTGACGGTGGCCACACTGGAGCCCAGCACCAGGGGCAGAGCGGAGCCCCCTCCAGCCCCTCACCCTGGGCCGGCAGGCTCAGAGAGCTCTGACAGCTGTGGAGGCCTGCGTGCTGGATGTGGCCGAGGGAGGGGCCTGAGCCGGCTCGGGGCGCCCCGGGGCAGGTGCTGCGGGAGCTGCCGACTGGCCCTGCACCTGGCATGGAGCCGGCCTTACACCGGGCCCGGCCCTCCCGCTCCTCAGGGCTCTGGCCTGGCCATTGGTCTCTCCCTAAGCGGTCCCCTCCAGGTCCCCTCCTGTCCCAGCCCTGGTGTGCATCAGGCTGACCTTCACATCCCAGGGAGCACATGCTGAGCCCGGCTCTCCTCTTGCTGTGTGACCTTGTGCAAGCATGCGGCATGTGTGCGTGTGTGCACAGATCTGTGTGTGTACACGCACACACACACACATACACACACGTCTGTGCCCACACATAGGCGTATTCCGACACATATGTGCGTACACATCTACCCCCCACCTCTGTGAGGCCCCATCACCCATCGTCGTCTCTGTGACCCCGGTTCCCCGCGGCCCAGATCCCACGCAGGCCACTTCCTCGCTCTCCCTGCTGGCACCTGCCCCCAGCCGTCAGAGAGATCCCAGCATGAAGATCGGTTCAGCCCTGCCCCCACTCATCCTGGGACCCGACCTGGACACTGTTCCCTCCAGGACGCCACCCCGAGCACCAGGGCGGTCAGGAGCACCCCTGTGTGCCCCCACCCTGTCTCAGCACCATTCCCGCTGGCCTCGGATAGACTCCACTTAGCCTCCCCCGCGGCCGTATGAGCTGGGGCCTGACACCCGTGTGCCCCAAGCCTGCCCAGCTCTCTGCCTGCCTGAGGCCGCCTTGGCGCAGGAAGGCTCAGAGGGGCCTCTGGGCCGTTGATCCACGGTCTTGTTGGGGGGTCAGGTAGGTGGCTAATGGGGATGGAGGAGGCCTCGTCTCGCTGGAAGGGCCTGGGAGGTAGGAGGTGAGTGCCCATTGGCAGGTCAGGGGCCTCCTGCCCAGCTCCGCCCTGTGACCCAGCCAGCAGAAGCCAGGCCGGGTCGGTGCTATGGCTCTCAGACTCGCAGCTGGGACAGCCTTCCGGCCTGCAGAGCCTTCCCCAACGTCCAGGCTGTGGAGCAGTTCAAGTCCAAGATGTGACCTGAGCCCTGTTGCTTCCCTCTGGACCCTGGCTCCCTGGTGGCCTTGTGGCGAACCCCAGAGCTCCCAGGCACGCTGTTTGAGAACCCATGGCTGGGCCCTTCTAGGCTATCTCCTGGCCCCAGGAGTCTGTGAAGCCTTGCTCCTGAGCCTCGGTCCTGGGCTGCAGCTGCCTGAGGGGGCTCTGAGCTCTGCCTGACCTGCCCCTTAGCAAACCCTCACCCCTGCAGGACCCCCCTCAGGGTCCAGGACGGGAATGTCCCGCCCGCACAGCCCCGCTGGCCGCTGGGACTTCTGTCTTCTCCCTTCCGAGCACCCTCCCCTTGCTTAGTCCCCCACCCCTGCCCTTCCCCTGAGGCTACTCCCCGCCACAGACTGCAGGGCTGCCCTTCTTAGGGACACTACCCTGCCTGTAACCGTCCCTACCACCTCTTTCCTGGTGTGCAGGACACAGCAGATGGGCCGCACCCCCCCCCCCCCCCCCCGCCCGACAGGTGCTCAGAGAGCGCAGTGAGCCAGTGACGATGAGGGCTGGTGGTGGGGATGCCAGGACCTCGGCTCGGCCTGGCTCCCACGGGCCCTGGACAGGCGTCGGGTAAGGTCTGGTTCCACCTGCCCTGGGGCAGTGCTGGGGTTACAGAGGATGCCAGCTCTGACTGGCAGAGCGGGGCGTGGATCCTGGCTCAGGTGCCCAGCACCGACGAGCCCC
This sequence comes from Ursus americanus, assembly GCF_024610735.1. NCBI lineage: Eukaryota > Metazoa > Chordata > Mammalia > Carnivora > Ursidae > Ursus > Ursus americanus. Next base: position 1,857,514 of record NC_142135.1, on the reverse strand, counting down.
ACTGAGGCACGGCTCCTCTGGGTCCCAAGTGTGCCGTCAGCAACATGGAGCCCTACCAGCTGCCCCAGGTTACAGCTTGCTGCTGTGAGCACGACGTGGGGGCACAGGACGGAGCTCGACACAATGCCCCCGCCAGCCCAGGCCTGCCGGATCCACAGAGGCGTGGAGGGCAGAGGCCACGCCCTCATCCCCAGTGCCACGTGGCTGAGCACCTGCTTCTTCGGGATGGGCTGCTGGAGGCCCTAGAGGACCCCGTGCGTCAGGCCCTCATGCCGCCTCCTGCACCTGCTCCTGGACCCCCAGAACCAGCCCCCCTCCAGGGGAAGGCTATGGGATGGGCTGCCAGGGGCTGGGATGAGGGGGGAGTGTACGGGCAGGAGAGGGGCTGTGGCCGAGGGGGGCCCTGGCCTGGGTCATTTCAGACTGTAGTCCCACTGGGGTCAGTGATGGGGCATGGCAAGGTGGGCAGACGTGTGGGGGTCCGTTTCTACTGGGCTTTGCCAACATCCTCCTGGGACTGGGGCATTAGGAAGAGTCTGCCGCAGGGCTGGGGGCTGGCTTCCACATAGGTCCCGGCCTGGGGCTTGGCATGGGGGGGGCAGTGCTGCAGCAGGGGGGCTAAGGCTGAGGTGAGGTTGGGAACACACTGCCACCTCTCTGCAACCAGACTGCAGAGGCCTTACCAAGCCTGGGACCTGCCGTAGGGCCCTGGCCGTGGCCTCTCCATCCCCATAATGTGAGGGCAGGGGGCCAGGGCCACAGGCTCTGCTGTGTCCACATCCAAGGCCGGCCCCAAGGGGTCTAGAGGCGGGGGGTGGGGCGCTTCCCAAGGTGAGGGCCAAATGCAGAGTCGCTCAGCTCTGCCCAGAGATGCCCAGATGAGAAGTTTGCTAATTCTTTTCTCAGGGCATCTAAATGTCTGTCACGAAAGAGCGCCCAGAGGACCGGGTTTGGCCCAGCTACCCTGCTGATCCAGAGCCCCACTCTCACCTCCTGTCCCCTCTAGAGTCACCTCTTGCCCCGAACACGAGTAAACCCCAGGTCTAGCTCTTACCGTCTCGCCTAGAGAGTGAGGCTTCACCCTGCCCCGTTTTACAGATGGGGAAGCGAGGCTGGCCCGAGGCCACACAGCCAGGAGGGGGCAGCCCAAGTACAGGCATCCCTGCTCCGGTCTGCTCAGGGCCCAGGGCCGCCTGCGCCCAACTCCCCGCTCTGCCAACAGCCTGTGTAGGAAGGATGCTGGCCAGCTGGGCCTGGGCAGCAGGGTGCGGCGATCCCTATGGGCAGGCGGCCGGCATGTGCAAGGTCAGCAGAGGGAGGCCAGGCCGCCTGGGGGGCCGGCTGCAGCTCTCCTTCCTCACCCACTGGCTCAGCTGCTGCGTGGGATGGACAGCTGGCCCAGCGAGGGGCCTTGGCGACAGTGGGGAAACTGAGGTCTGGAGGCAGAAGGAACTTACCACGGTCCATATGGTGGCAAGTCCAGGAGGGGCATCTCCCGTTTCTAAGCCCAGAGTGGCTCCACTGTGTCCCTGTGCTAATGCGCTGGCAGCCGCCTCCCCCTGCCCCAGCACCTGGCCAGCACCTTCTCCCAGAGCAGGGAGGGGACCCCAGTGAGCTGTGGCACAAGGCTGGGGCCAGTGGGGGAGGGTCACGGTGGGTTCTCTGACCTTCCTATGACCTCCGGTGGGTCACTTACTCTCTTACCCTCGGTCTCCCCATCCTGAAGCCGGCGGGGGTGTCACAGTGCCGGCCTGGCAAAGAAGGCGTGAGGCAAGGGCTTAGTGTCGGCTGAAGCAGGGATGTATGTGGTTCTGGGTGACTCCATTCCTAGCCTCCCTGCGCAGAGCTCAGGGCCCCGGGGCCAGTGGGCGCCCCGGGTGGGAGGAGGCAGCCTGGGATGCTGCAGTGACCCTATCGCAATGTCACAGTCATAGCCAGGGGCCTGGGCTGCTCCTGCTGTGAGGAGGCAAGGGGCGAGGGGCAGGCACTCCCACCCCCCAGGGGATGGAGGGAATGACTTCCCCCCTCTCCAGCCCCTCACCCCACTTCCTTCTGGTGAGGTTTGTGGATTTTTCCCTGAAAGACAGGGGATTAGGAGAAGGAAGGGCAGAGAGGACAAAGACACACAAGCCAGCGAGCCAGAAGAGAGAGCCAGGCCCCCCACCAGAGGGCCAGAGAGAGCCACAGAGGCCTGGAGGAGGGGAGGGAATGGTGGCTATGGCCATGACAGAAACAGGCAGGCAGGCCCGGAGCCCACGGGAGCCACGCCAGGCTGCTCAGTCAGACAGGCCCAGCGAAGGCCTCTGTGGCACCCTGCCCTCGACCGGTGCTGCCTACCCCTCCCTGCTCCAGCCTGGCTGGAGGAAGAGGCCCCCTGTCCCCTTGCAGGTGGACACACTGGCAGGAGACAGACACGGGTGGCAGAGCAGGTGCCTGGGAGCCACGCCAGGGCCTATGTCAGCCGCCCAAAGCCCGGGTGGGCAGTGGGGCAGAGCCACAGCATGCACAGAGTCCCAGTCTCCCCGGGAGCTCACCCCATCCCCTCTTCTGCTCTTCTTCCAGCTGCTGCTGAAGGTCACAGGCCCGCGTCGGGGCCCTCGAGGTCGTCGGAAGCGTTCTCCTCCTCCTGCCCCCCCTGCTCGGAGCCCCTGCCCCCTCCTCCCCGCTCCTGCCCCTCCCGGCCCCGCCGTCGCCGGACTCTGGCATGTCAAGGCCTGGCCCGCGCCTGCCTGCCCAGCCCGCGGAACCCCGGCGGCCCCGCGAGCTAGGATGAGGGGCCAGGCCGCCGCCCCGGGCCCCCTCCGGATCGTCTGCCCGCCGCTGCTGCTGCTGCTGCTGCTGGGGCTGCTGCTGGGGCGCCGGGCGCGGGCGGCTGCGGGGGCAGACGCGGGGCCCGGGGCCGAGCAGTGCGCCACACTGGTGCAGGGCAAGTTCTTCGGCTACTTCTCTGCCGCCGCCGTGTTCCCCGCCAACGCCTCGCGCTGCTCCTGGACCCTGCGCAACCCTGACCCGCGACGCTACACACTCTACATGAAGGTGGCCAAGGCGCCCGCGCCCTGCGACGGCCCCGGCCGCGTCCGCACATACCAGTTCGACTCCTTCCTGGAGTCCACGCGCACCTACCTGGGCGTGGAAAGCTTCGACGAGGTGCTGCAGCTCTGCGACCCCTCGGCGCCCCTGGCCTTCCTGCAGGCCAGCAAGCAGTTCCTGCAGATGCTGCGCCAGCAGCCACCCCCCGACCGAGGCCCCCGGCTGCCGGGAGGGCCCCCGGGCCCCAGCGACGACTTCTCCGTGGAGTACCTGGTCGTGGGCAACCGCAACCCCAGCCGGGCCGCCTGCCAGATGCTGTGCCGCTGGCTGGACGCCTGTCTGGCAGGCAGCCGCAGCTCGCACCCCTGCGGCATCATGCAGACCCCCTGTGCCTGCGTGGGCGGGGACCCTGGCGACCCTGCCTCCGGCTCCCTGGCCCCCCGCGGGGACGTCTGCCTGAGGGACGGCGTGGCTGGCGGCCCTGAGAACTGCCTCACCAGCCTGGCCCAGGATCGGGGCGGGGACAGTGCAGCAGGTGAGTGCCCGGCAGGGAGAGGACCTCTAGCTGGCTCCCTGCGCGGAGGGTGGGCGGGGAGGGGGTCATCTCTGCAGGGCTGCCCTGGTCACTGGCCCCGGAGCCCACCACCGGGGAAGCCAAATGCAGAGAGATAAGGTTGCTGCGCACGCGCCTGTGCGGAGGTCGGGCGGCCTGAGCTGTGTGTCATGGGCCCCGGGGCCGCATGCCTGGCACCTGGCGCCTGGGAGCGGCCCGCTGAGTGAAGGGATGAACGATGGATTTCTCCCCGGAGGAAGGGACAGGCTCCTTCCATCTTTGCAGGCAGACGTGCTAAGGGGCAGTGGGCTACTGTGGGCTGCGGCGGGGTCTGTGGGGCCTGCGGGGACTCAGGCTGCGTGGAGGAACAGTGAGCCGAGTGGCCTGTTAGGAGATGTGGTCAGGAGCGGAAATTTGGGGATTGTGTGTGGTTCGCCACACCGATCACGTAGCCAGCAGCTGGTTACCGCACGTGCAAGGTGCTCCAGGCCCCTGCCGCAGTGAAAATAACAACACAGAACTGTTGTGTGAGGCTGCATTCGGGGCAGAGGAAGGTGCTAACAGCCGCGGGAGCGCACGGGAAACAATGCCAGGGAAGGGTCCCTGGTGGGCTGAGGCCTCTGTTTCACCTGGAGGTCAGGGGTCGCCTGGACCAGGGGGCCGTGTTCAAGATACTGGGAGGGGTGCAGTGAGCCCCGGGGGTGTCGAAGGGCATTGCAGGCCGTGGACGAGGTGAACGTGTGCCAGGCATCCTAGCAGAGGGGCTGGCAGGTCTTGTGCGGTTCTCGGCCTTTGGAGCACTTTGGCTTCTCCTTGGAGGGACGGGAGCCCATGTGGGAGGACGTGGCTGGGAGACAGAGTGCCAGTGGGGCTCGGTGGGCAGTCCTGGGCGGGTTTGGTGGTGGAAGCCCCCTGGCAGGATGCCCGGGGTTTCGTGGGAGCATCCGGGAGCCTGGAGTTGTGGCCGGAATGGGAAGGCAGCAGGTGACAGCTCCCCTCAGAATGCTGAGCAACCTGCCGGCCAGGCAGCTGAGTACAGGCTCCGGGTGTCCAGGGGCCAGGCCTGGCTCGGGGCTCCATGCTGGGCGGGTCACTGAGGGGCCAGGTAACATTGTCAGGGCCCTCAGCCAAGGAGGTCAATGGACTGCTCAGAACCAAGTCTTTAAAGGCAGAAAATAAGCTACAAGAGGTTACAAAGGAAGCCAGTTACCCGGGAACATGGTTCCAATCAGGGCCCCTGGCTGTAGATCCCAGAACGTCTGGGAGGCAGTGAGCAGAGCTGGAAAGAAACAGGGGAAAGGGGGGAGGCCACTGCCTCTCCCGTGGTCTCAGGAGGAGGCAGGCAGAACCCTCAGGAGGTGAGGGCAGACAGGGTGTCCAAGAAACCAGCACAAATGCCCTGAGGATAGTAGATGGGGGGTGGGCAGCAAGGTAGGAGGCTAGAAGGGCTGACCTTTGGGTTGGGCAAGAGATAGGTCACTGTGACCTTGGCTTGGGCAGCTTCCGAGGCGAGGCAGGACGGAAGCGGTCCTTGGGGGACAAGGGGAAGCAGAGCAGAGGGGAGTGGCTGTTTTGGGAGGTGTGAGGACAATGCAGGGAGGAGTGCTCTGCCACTCCCCAGTGGTCACTTACCCACTGAGCCTTGATTTCTTTATCTGCAAGGAAGGACTGTGGTGCCACATCTGATTTGACGGCCCCAGGGCCCGGCCCACCGTGGCAGCCATGCGTAAGAGCTGGTCTGTGCTAGCATCACGGGGCTTTAAGCAGAAGAGTGACACGCGCTGGCGGTCCTTGGGCTGTCAATGCAGAAGGGCGCTGGAGCTCAGAGCGCAAGGTGGGGACAGGGAGGTGGCCACGGCAGGCTCCCAGAGGGAGCTGTTGCCAGCCTGGTCAGGGCAGGAGGAGGAGGGCCTGGGGGGATAGGAGCTGACGGATGTGCTGGTATGCAGGACATGGGGAAGGAGATGGCTAGACCACCCCCAGATTGCCAGGCGGAAGCTGGGGAAGCACGGCGTGGGGACGGATTGGGGAAGAAGATCCGGAGGGGAGAGTGGGACTTCAGTGAGGGACGCCCGGGGGTCCCCCAGGTGGGACCGTCATTTGAGCGGGGCGCTCTGGGAGCCGGAGCACCAGGACAGGACCAGGTCAGCCTGACCCGCACGCTGGGAGTCCTGGGCCAATCCCAGTAGCGCCGGTGGCCCCTCAGGCCGCTTGCCTTTAAAATGGAAAGAGCAAAAATAATCTTTCCTTGATTGCGTGAGGAATGAGGACCCGGTGGAAGCGATTCTAAGCAAAGACGATGCCAGCAACGAAATACTAATGCCTGTGTCATCATTAGGTGGGAGACAGAGCTCGGGGGGCAGGCTGCCGGACGAGGGGCGCTTGGGGACGGAGGTTGGGCCATCGGGGCTCGCCAAGAGATTCTGAGGAAGGGAATGTGTGCAAGTGGTGCTCAGAAGAGGACGGGAAGGTGTGTGTGCATGTACTTGTGTTCACACCTCCACGTGCACGAGTGCAAGGATGTGTGCACTGCACCGTGCGTGCGTGAGTGCCGTGCATTGTGCGGGCACTAAATGTTTGTGCATCCATGGATACAAGTGTGTGCACATATGTGAGTGCGTGCATGTGCGTTCACACAGGCTTCGCGTCAGTTGCGCATTGCGTGTGCATGGCGTGCCCGTGCGTACACGCAGGATATTGAGCATGCCTAGGTGCACTTTACACCTGCGTGTGTGTGCACACGTGTGCGTGGCTGGTGTGCACAGTACACCGTGAGTACACAGCTTATGTGTGAGCAGGCACGGTGCATACACGTGCATGTGTACACACGTGTGCACGGCTGGTGTGGACATATGCATGTGAGCACTCACTGTATGTATGCGTGTTCAAGCGTGTGTGTACACGTGTGCAAGGTTGGTGTGTACAGTACACTGTGAGTACACTGTGCTTGTGTGTGAGCACTCACAGTATATACACGTTCAAGCATGCATGTGTACACACGTGTGCATAGCTGGTGTGCACGTGCATGTGAGCACTCATGGTATATACACATGTTCAAGCATGCGTGTGCACACATGTGCGCACATGTGTACATGTATGGGAGCACTCATGGTATGTATGCATGTTCGAGCGTGTGTGCACACGTGTGTGGGTGTGTGCACGGTACACCGTGTGTACATTGTGCTCATGTGCAAGCATGTGTGTGTGAGCACTCATGGTATGTATGCATGTTCAAGCGTGTGTGTGCACATGTGTGTGGCTGGTGTGCACAGTACACCAAGCATACACAGCTCGTGTGTGAGCACTCACGGTAGGTATGCGTGTTGAGCATGTGTGAGCACTCGTGGTACTTATGCGTGTCGAGCATGTGTGCGTTCTGAGGCTGGGCTCCGTGCAGGGCCGATGCCCGCGCTCCTAACAGAGGGCAGTGCCGAGGCTGCGTGGCCGGGGCTGGCACTCTCGTAGGAAGACGGCTAGGAGAGTGTGTGGGCTGGGACTGCCCGCCATGGGGAGGAGGCTAGCCCGCGCCGGGCAAGGTGGGCCAGATGGCAGTCACCCGGGCAGGGACGGCTCACACCTCCAGGCGTGTCCCTGGCCCCACGTGGTAGTATCAACAGCAGCCCTGTCGTCAGGGTTTCCTTTGTGCCCGAAGCGTCCACATGTTAACGAGTTTACTCTTTCTAGCGGCCCATGAGAGAGGCCCAGCAAAGCACCCTCCTGCCCCCGGGCCTTGGCTCTGGCTGTTCCCTCCACCTGGAATCCCCCCCCCCGATACCTGCAGGGCTCCCTATCTCAAGTCCTTGCTGAGACATGCCTTCTCAGTGGACTCTGACCGAGCTGTGTCAGTGGCAGCAGCCCGAGCCCCACTCTCCGCCCCCACCCTCTGTCTCTTTTTCTCTTTCCACAGCACGTATCGCCTGTGAACACACAGCTAACTTCCTGATTTTGTGGGGCCCCTGCCGCACGCTCTGTCTCTGCGTGGGTGTAAGCGCCGTGGGGCAGGGTGTGGGCCCCGCTCCCCGCCTAGCCCCAGCTCCCGGGACAGCGCCTGGCTCACTGGGATAAGGCACAGAGATGTGACAGCAACAGCCAGGGTCACACAGCCTGTCAGGGGAGGGCCGCCTGTAGGGCCAGCTCCCGGCTCCCGGTGGTCTGCCTGGGGGCTTCTCCTACAAGCTTTGCTGGGAAGCTCGCACTCCTGCGCGCCCGTGTGGGTGGCACATGGACCAGGGAGGTACAGCAACCCTTCAAAAGACACATGGCCGAGCTAGGCAGGCGCCAGACCCCAGATCTCAGCCGCTGAGCCCGGGGCCCCGGGAGCTCCACCCCTTCCCGCTGGCCAGGGGAGGCCGAGGCAGGCACGGGCCTCCATCTGCACCCCAAGAAGGCCACGCATGGCGGCTCCGGGAACAGGCAGGCGGCCTGGCCAGCTCGTGGCCCATTTTCCGTCCTCCCCCTGCCCGGCCTGTCCAAACGCCACATGGCCGCGTCACGCCTCCGACCTGGCCAGAGCTCCTCAGGCCACAGCAACTGTTCCCTGTCCTCCCTGCCACCCGCCTGGCCGCCCCACGCTGGGTTCTCTTGGGGCCAGTCCCTCGGCTCATCTCCCCGTCTCTTTCCCACAGTCCCTCTCTGCGTTTTTCTGCCTCTGGTGAGATGGGGCCGTTACTCTCAAGGGTTGTTTTAAATATTCATGTTTTAATTAAAGAATTTTATTGCAGAAGCCACACATAAGATAATGAAAAAGCAGCATCCTGGGGGCTGGGAGCAAACGCGTGTGTGTGCACGTGTGTGTGTCCCTGTTCGTGTCCTCGCGTGTGTCTATGTGTGTCCCGTGTGTGTTCCTGTGTGTCCGTGTCCCCGTCTGTGTCTTCCTGTGTGTCCTCATGTGTGTCCCCATGTCTCTGTGTGTCCCATGTGTGTCCCCATGTGTGTCCGTGTCCCTGTCGATGTCCTTGTGTGTGCCCGTGTCCCCGTGTGTGTCTGTGTGTCCATGTCCATGTGTGTATCCATGTGTGTGCATGTGTGTGTCCCGTGTGTGTCCATATCCCCATGTGTGTCCATGTCCGCGTATGTCTCCATGTGTGTGCACGTGTGTGTCCATGTCCCCGTACGTGTCCATGTCCACGTGTGTCTCCATGTGTGTGCACGTGTGTGTCCTGTGTGTGTGCCCGTGTCCCCGTGTGTGTCTGTGTGTCCATGTGTGTATCCATGTGTGTGCACGTGTGTGTCCCGTGTGTGTGCCCATGTCCCCGTGTGTCTGTGTGTCCATGTCCACGTGTGTCTCCATGTGTGTGCACGTGTGTGTCCTGTGTGTGTGCCCGTGTCCCTGTGTGTGGTCCTGTGTGTGGCCATGTGCTTGTGCGTATAGATGTCTGTGTGTGTGTGTGCGCACATGTGCCCCCACCATCACGTGCTTGCACAGGGTGGGGGTGCTGGGCTGCAGTGGGGGTGACATGCAGGCGTGTGGGTCCCAGGGGCTGTGATGAGGCCTGGCTCCAGGCCTGTCTCCACTCAGCTGGGGTGCCCCTGCCATGACACACAGGCCCCTGCAGGACTTCGGGGGTGTCCCAACCCTAAGTTCCCCCCGACTCCCCTCTGAAAGGAGGGTCTGGAGCCCCTCTCCAGGGTCGACGGGGTACAGAAAGAGGCTGGGCTTGGGCTGTGGAGGGAAGCTGGGGATCCGGGTGGAAGAGCCGCGTCTCTGGAGTTTGGGGTTGACAGGGGGAGTGGGATGGGGTGTAGGAAGGCTTAGGGCCTTCCTGGCAGGGACTGAGGCTTATCATCTCGGCCAGGGATCCTGCTCTTTTTTGCACAAGGACCCAGAAAACAAGGTCCAGGCTCACTGTAGACAATGTCCGATTCAGATGAAAGAGGATGCGACTCCATGAAAGTGAGAAGCTCATGGAAGCCACAGGGGAATTCCCACCCGAGGCCCAAGCTCAGCCCAGCCCCTGACCCAGGCTGCCAGGGACGCGGAGCGTTGCGGCCCTGTTTGGCTTCCACATCCCAGAACGATGGCGAGAAGGGATGTCAGTTGAACAGCCAAGGCCCAAGGTGGGGAAGCAACGTGTCCAGGTCACAACGCCACGGAGCAGAGCTGGCATGGGACCCGGCCACCAGGCTTTTAACAGGACACCCTTCCCAGGACAGGGGATAGATACCTGCCTGACCGAGGAAGAGAGGCAGCAAGCAAGCATATAACCCTGCAGACGAGGCCAAGCCAGCCACATATGCGAGCCTCAGTTTCCCTTCTGTGAAATGGGGACGGGACAGACTTGGTCCCAGGGTCTGCCTGAGGAGATGGAGCCCCTAGCACTGGGCTTGGAGCTCTCCTTGTCCTCCTACCTGAGACATGGCCCATGGCCAGTGGGCACGGCTCTCGGCCCCGTCCTGAGATCTGACGGCAGCTGCTGTGGCTGGGGGAGCTGCTGGCCACTCGGGCCCTAATAGTGGGAGCTGTGGGCGCCTGGTGCCGGATCAGCTACGTGTGGACACCTGCAGGCTGAGGGGCCTGTGGACAGGGGTTGGGCTGGGGAGGGGTGTCAGGGAGCTGTCTAGTGCCCGTTTGCACATTCATGTGAGCGTGGGAGAGGAGGAGCCTGGGTTCCCCCTGGACAGGCCCCAGCTTGGTAGGGGGCAGGGGTCTTCCCAGGCTGGACCTTGCAAGCAGGTCCCTGGGGAGCCAGGGCTGCGGTGGCGACAAAAACCCCCGGAGCCGCCCCCACCTGCGGGGCTGGGGAGACCTCTGCTGGAGGAGACGGGAAGTGCACAGCCCTCCTCCGAAGGGACCGCTGCCGCAGGGAGGCCCAGGGAGGGGGCAGGGGGCCCAGCGTGCCCCTGGCTGCCATAGACTGGGGGCAGCACAGCCTCCAGGCTGGGGTGCCGGGGTGGGAAGGCGGCCCTGGAGCCCCCTCGCCGGTTCTCTCCTGGGCGGCCTTAATCGGCTCTATTCATCCATTAATGAGATGGAAATGAGGCGCTGAGACAGAGGGGCATTGAGTAGGGAAGAATGCGCTTCTTTCCACGCCTGGATGGGCGGCCCGCCCCCCAGCCTTGCCCACTGCTCTGCCCCGGGAAGCCCGCTGGGCGCTGCGGGGCGAGGAGAGCTTCCAGGGGGACCCCTCCGGTCATGGACGCGTTCGCTCAGCAAACGCTGATCCGGTGGCAGCCATGTGTGGGAACGCACGTTAAAAATAAAGACGGTAACAAAAATAGCAGCTTCCAACTCCGGAGTGCTCATCAGTGGCCAGAGCATGGCCGAGGCTGGGGATCAGTATGTGACAGGGGATCAGGCCTCAGTATGTGAATGGGGAGCAGGGATCCTCCGGCCAGGATCCCAAGTTAGTCCGTCATGAGGATCAAGGCTCCGAGTGTGACCAGACTCAGAGCTAGACCTAGGGGCCAGCCTGTGCTCTGGGCCGTGGCCCCCCTCCCCAGCCTCCCCTGATGCGCCCCCTCCTCCTCACCCCCGCCCCCCCCACCTGGGTCACCAAGGTAACCAGCCCCGAAATAGTGGGTGTTTTGGCAGCTGAGGCCTAACCTGAGTCTATCCTGAAACTCTGAGCTCTGCAGCAGTTGCCATGGGAACCAAGTGGCATCCTCCAATTAGCCTGGCTTGGACACCCTCTCTCTCCCACCCGCTGCCAGTTTCCACGTCACTCAGGCTTCCGTGTGGGGGCTGGGCTGGGGCAGCCAGGAAGGACAGGCAGAACATGACCCCGACCCTGCAACCTGGCCCGTCTCCCTGGACTCCAGCCACCTCTGATCCTTTGGGTCTGCGTGACGGATGGCACGGCTTTGGCAGGCGACACCATGGAGGCCTGGAGCCCGGGGCAGGGGCTTGTGGGCAGTCCTGGCAGGCGGCCTTAGTGTGGAGGCACGGGGGGCGTTCGGAAGTTGATTACGGGCTCAGGGCTGGCTCCTCTCCTCGTCAGCAGGGAGGTAACTCGGCCTCCCTGCCTGCACCCTCCTGGCGGCGTGGGCACGAGGCTGCTGCCACGCTGCCCAAGCCACCCACCTGCCCTGGCCCGTGGCCTCTGGGGGCTCCCCACCCCTCTCCCAGGGCTCCCAGTCCACACACCTGCTCAAGCACCCAGCCCAGCTCCCTGGAGTCCTTGCAGGACGCTGGCGGTTTACGATGAAGCAGCGGTGACATGGGGCCCTCCATACCTAGAGTTCCTGCTCAGCCCTTGAGACCCTGGCTCCGCACACCCTGCGGCTCGGGCTTCCTCAGGGCCAGCTCCCCAGGCAGACCCTCATGGTGGCCCGGCCCTAGCCCCTGGCTGTCCTGACCACCATTCTTTAAGCCTCACTTTCTCCTGATGTAAACGGGGTGGAACTGGCCTCCTGGACAGGCTGGGCTTCAAGGCCCTTGTGCCGAGGCGCCTGTCACAGAGTAGGGCCCCTTGGGGCAGAGACGGGCAGGGACAGGGTTTCCCTGCATAGGAGGTCCCCTGGGGGAGCTGGCCACGGTGGCCGGGGAAGGAGCATCCTTTCTTGGAGGGTCCGACAGCCTAGCTCGATTGTCCTTTGGCCTCTTCCTAGCTGGCGGCACAGGCACCCCTCCCCTTCAGCGGGCCTTGGTCTTCTCATATGAACAGTGGCAGCCACAAGGAGTCCCTCATGGGAACTCGGTGACCAAGGAGGGCATCTGACTCAGATCCAGTAAGGGGCTCAAACCAGGTCCCTCCGCCCCCCTCCCCTCCCCCCAGCAAGGAACCATGCAAAATGCAGCCCTGCTCCCACTGCGTGGCCCTGGCAGGCTCTTCCCAGGCCCTACAGCACATCTGGGAGCCCCGTGTTACCGTGCGTGAGCCCCAGAGAGCAGGGTCCACGCCCACCCACGGAGGGGCAATGAGCGCAGTGAGCCCACCCCTCCTGCACGTTCCCTGTGGTCTGGATGCCTTAGCCGACCTGCCTTCCCCATCCACCCAGCACCAGCCGACCATGCGGGACAAGAGACTGACCACTGTGTGTCCTCGGCAGAGGCGCTCTGGAGGGTGGTGGCACCTGCAGGCCTGTGCCTCCCCTGCAGCTGCCCCTGGCTCCCCCTGCTGGTCGCTGCCCAGCACAGGCCCGCAGGCAATGAGGAGGGGCTGGTGCCTTCCAAAGTGGCCCTCCCCAGACCAGATCAGTACCCCCCTGAGTCACCTGGACACCGAGTGGGTTCTCCATCAACTCTGACCCCAGTGACTGCCCACACCCATCCTCCCCCAGCCCTTTTTGGCTGTTTATCTCCACACCATCAGTCTGGGACGTAGTTCCCCATATCCTCAGATAAGAGGCATGAGGCCAGGGAGGGATGGACTTGACCATCCCACTGCCGGTGGGCGGGGGTGGGGGAGCAGCATGGGAACCTGGTCTTCTGGCTCCAGCCCCGCCCTCTGCCCCTGTCCTGGGCCCACCCTTGGGGAGCTCTGGCAGCCCTCGTTCTCTCCCACGTGGTGGGGTCTTGGGGTTCCCCAAGCCACAGATAAAAGCCAAACTCCAGGAGGCACCTGGGGCCCTTCTCACAGGCCACATGTGGCCTGCCCTTGGCCCGAGCCACTGCCCTGCTCCAGCCTCAGGCGAGCAGGCCGCATGGGGTAGTGGCCTAGCTGGAGTGCAGGTTCCAGCGCTGGGCCCCGGGCCACCTCGGAAGCAGGTGCCATGTCTGGGTGCCCCGCCCATAGTAGGTGCTTGGTGAAGCTGCTTACCCTGACTCAGTGTGCTCCGATCCCACTTCACCTGGAGTGTAGAGGCCCTGGTGTCCCCGAGGACACACAGGGTGGCAGTGGCCAGAGTCCAGCGGAGCACCGTGGTTCAGGCCCCGGAAGCATGGCCTTTGGGCAGAAGCAGCCTTCCTCAGCCCGTCAGCGTGGCCTTCACACTCTATAGATGAGGCTATAGATGAGCAGCCCCCCTGCGCCTCGGCCCTCGGGGGCCCCCCAATACTTAGCGCCCTCAGCACACTTAGTGGACTCGGGCTACCCAGGGGCTCAGACCCTCAGGGATGTTAGGTCTGGATTTTGGGGGCGACAGGGCCAGGATGGAGGAGACTCATGACAGGGGCTGAAAGGGGGTAGCAGGAGGCCTTCATCCCCAAGCTCCCTCAGCAGCCAGGCAACAGCTCCACCAGGTCTGGGGGGGGCTTGTCCCAGCGCGGCCACCAAGTGTGAGACCGTGGTGTCCCTTTCTGGAGTGAGGGAAAGAGCACACAGGTCATGGCCAAGAGTTGGGGACATCAGAGAACCCTGGACTGCGGACCATGGGGAGGGGCCCAGCAGGGTTTGAGGATCTGTGTTCGGGAATGAGGGCCCCCTCTGCCCTGAAGCCTATCACCAGAACCTTACAAGAGGCAGCCATTGGGGAGGGGGGCAGGGCTGTCTTTCTTTCTTTCATTCATTCTTCAGACAGCCCTGGGACTCCAGCTCTGTGTCCAGCTCCTACACTAGGGACCTGGGTTCAAAGCCGGTAGAGACCTTGGCACGGGTACTTGTAGACGGAGAGCTGGAGAGCACTGTGGCCTGTACCCCAGAGGGACACCCGGGGCAGTGGGGTAGGCACCAGGCTCCTCGGGCCATCGCCCAAGGCAGATCCTTTCCCCAGCACCTCTGCCCCTCTCTGCCTCTGCCGGCTCTGCTTCACAGGCCCAGGACGGGCTGTTCAGGCCCGCACTCGTCTCGCAGCCCACCCCCCCACAGTGCTGTTCTGCTTCACAGCCCGCAACTCGCAGGCTTCATACCAGCGGGTCTCGGGGTAGGGACCCGTGCACTACGACCCTGCCCAGGAGACTCCCGGAGGTCACTCCCGGAAAGACACCCCAACCGTTTGCCCCGCCCCTGGCCCTGAACCCCGCCCTCTGATTCCTCCCAGGTGGCTGGAAGCTGTGGTCCTTGTGGGGCGAGTGCACGCGGGACTGCGGGGGAGGCCTACAGACGCGGACGCGCACCTGCCTGCCGGCTCCCGGCACCCAGGGCGGCGGCTGCGAGGGGGTGCTGGAGGAGGGCCGCCTGTGCAACCGCAAGGCCTGCGGCCGTGAGTGCGCGGATGACGCGCGGGCGGGTTGGGCCTGGTGGACAGGTTGGAGGGCCGGGGTCCAAGAGGCCAGGGGAGCGGGGGAGGGGCCCGGGGCGGGGCCAGGGGAGACGGGGCGGGGCCAGGGGAGGGCCGGGGCCAGGGAGGGGCGGGAGGGAGGGACCTGGGGCGGGGTGGGACCGGGTAGAAGGGAAAGGAAAGCTCCAGGGCAAGGTCAGGTGGAGGAGGGAGGAGGCCCGGGGCGGGGCCAGGGGAGGGAGGAAGGGACCCGGTGAGGGGCCAGAGGAGAGAGGGGCCCGGGGCGCGGTGGGACGGCGTAGAGGGGAAAGGAAACCTCGAGGGCAAGGTCAGGTGGGGAGGGGCCTTGGCCCGAAAGAGGCAGGGCGGGGACCGGGCTTGGCGGGGTGGGGCCTGGTGTGGGGCGGGGCCAGAGGGTGGGGCCTAGCCAGGGGCGGGGCCGAGGCCTGGTCCAGGTGGGGCAAGGACCGGTGGGTGAGGACACAGGAGGAGGGGTGGGGGTGGGGGTGGGGGTGGGGGTGGGCGTGGGACCCTCCCCTCCCCTCCCCTCCCCCGGGGAGGCCTCCCCTCCCCCGGATCCTTCCTCCCCGCCCCTCCCGGACTCCCGCCCCTCCCCGCCCCGCCCGGAGTTAGGCGGAACTAGGAGGAGGAGCTTTCTTCTCCCCTTCCGGATTGGGAATTTTGGGGTGCTCGCAGAGGGCCGATGGTGGGGTTGCCCCTTTCTCCTCCACCCGGGGAGCCCTGGTCAGACCTGCTGGCCCCAGCCTGATCCTGACTCCAGAATGTATTTCTCTAATAAGTCTCTAATGTCGTTATGCATATTTTAGCCGTTTCCATACTGTTAAATCAAGTTATAATGAGACTCATTCTTCGAGTGGTTTATTCCCTGAAGAACCTTTCCTGGGGAGAGGAGCTCATCTCAGGAACCTGGGGAGGGCTCTGGGGTGTCGGGAGGCCAGGCCATGGGAGATAGAAGCGCTGGTGGGACGCTGAGCAGGAGAGGACAGCGGCCAGTCAGACATGGTCCTGTGGGTGATGCCTGCAGACTCTGGAGGAAGAGAGGGAAGGGGCACAGGGCAGGGGAGAGGGGACCCGCGGGGGAGGGGTCTCATGGTGACCACACAGGGGCTGGTGTCAGGCCAGGGTGTCCTGGTTCCAGGTTTCCCAACTATCCAGTGGGGCCAAATAACCCTGGGTGTGACAAGCCTGACCCCAGCCTGGCCGGGGACTGAGGGACACAGGGCCCAGAGCACCCCTCCCGAATTCCGGGGTGGTGCTGCAGGCGGTGGCAAGGACACTGACCTGAGCCCGTCCTGCAGCGGCCAGCCGCACCAACTCCCGAAGCCAGTCCCTGCGGTCCACGGATGCCCGGCGGCGCGAGGAGCCGGGGGACGAGCTGCAGCAGTTTGGGTTCCCGTCCCCACAGACAGGTGAGCCACGGGGTGGGCAGGGCTGGCATGCCTGCAACTGGACAACACACTGCAAAGTGGGAAAGGTTGGTTTCAGGGAACAGGGTCTTTGGCCAAATATATGTCATTAGTTCCTGCTAATTCTAGGTAATAACCTTAATAACCTACGTTTAGACTCACCTCTCAGGTGCCAAGCGCTAGTCTCCAAGCAGACTAGCTTTAGGGGATTGGTGTGGGGCGAGGGGGCCTGTTCGGGGCTAGACCCAGGGACCCAGCGGTGGCACAAGGCCACCCACAGGGGCTCTCAGCCTTGTAGGGGAAATGGCAGGTCCTGAAGGTCAGCCCGGGTTGGAACCTCCGGGGCTTAAGATCCTAACCGCCGGCCTGCTGCCCAGCACGGTGGCCCTCCTGGGAGTCTGACCACAGCCTCGGCACCCAGGCAGTGGCAGGCCTGCGATGCTGTTGGTCTGGGCCCGCAGGTGACCCGGCGGCTGAGGAGTGGTCCCCGTGGAGCGTGTGCTCCAGCACCTGCGGTGAGGGCTGGCAGACCCGCACGCGCTTCTGCGTGTCCTCTTCCTACAGCACGCAGTGCAGCGGGCCTCTGCGCGAGCAGCGGCTGTGCAACAATTCAGCCGTGTGTCCAGGTGGGTCGGGGAGGGCCGGGCCGGCGCCCGGGGGCGGGGCGGACGCGTCCCACCCGGGGTTGCTGAGCCCAGCCGCGACCTCCGGTCCCCTCCGCAGTGCACGGCGCTTGGGACGAGTGGTCGCCTTGGAGCCTCTGCTCCAGCACCTGCGGCCGTGGCTTCCGAGACCGCACGCGCACCTGCAGGCCCCCCCAGTTTGGAGGCAACCCCTGTGAGGGCCCTGAGAAGCAAACTAAGTTCTGCAACATTGCCCTGTGTCCTGGTAGGTGAGAGGGAGGGAGCTGGGCTGGGGGATGGGCAGGCCAAGGAAGGAAAGGGGGAAGGGCCAGTGGGTCACTGGCCAGTCCCAGGAGTCCAGGACCAGCTTGCCGGGGTGCTTAGAGGTTGGAGAGCCTCGGGCGTTCAGCTCATGTGTCACGGGTGTTGGGGTGGCACCCCCCCCAGGTGGTCACACCCATGTCCCAGGCTTCGTGGTGGAGTGGCAGGCCCCTAGAGGTGTTCACACCTATGACCCAGGATGCATGGTGGAGTGGCAGCCCCCTGCAGGTGTGCACACTTGTGACCCAGGCTCCTGTCCCACCCTCACAGAGTTGGGTGGTGAGACCCTGGGGGTATTCAGTTCTCCCCCGTGGCCCAGGCTGGATGGTGCGGTGGGGGGCCCCTGGAGGCGCTCACACCGTAACCCAGGCTGGGTACTCACGCTGGCTTCCTGTCCCCTTTCTCCCCCGGGCCGGGCAGTGGATGGAAACTGGAACGAGTGGTCAAGCTGGAGCACCTGCTCCGCCAGCTGCTCCCAGGGCCGGCAGCAGCGCACTCGCGAGTGCAACGGGCCTTCATACGGGGGCGCCGAATGCCAGGGCCACTGGGTGGAGACTCGAGACTGCTTTCTCCAGCAGTGCCCAGGTCAGCACCGTGCCCTGGGGCCTGCGGGGGAGGGGGCACCTGGTGGGCATGTGGGGGGGTCAGTGGGACAGTGGAGGTTGTTGCAGGGGCGGTGGGGGGGGGCTCTTGTTTTCTTTCGCTCCAAGTTGAGCTCTGCTTCTGCTCCCCGGGTCTCAATTTCTTTTCTCCTCATGGCTTCCTGCTGCTACATCCTGGGTCCCTGTGCTGCGTCCCCACCTGTGTGCCCCCTTGCTGGCTGTGCCCTGCAGTGGATGGCAAGTGGCAGTCCTGGGCATCGTGGGGCGGCTGCAGTGTCACGTGTGGGGGTGGCACACAGCGACGGGAACGTGTCTGCTCCGGTCCGTTCTTCGGGGGAGCAGCCTGTCAGGGCCCCCAGGATGAGTATCGGCAGTGTAGCGCCCAGCGATGCCCTGGTGAGTGTCGTCCCCTCCCATCTCCCTGGCCGGGCTCTGGGGAGGGGCACCCTGAGCAACTGGGTGGGCTTGGGGCTTAGCTTTGCTGGGAAGGGCTCTGCCTTGGGACAGTAGATGTTCTGGAAGGGTCGTGGCCTTCTCGAGCCTGCTGCCCGCTCACGGTCCCCCCTCCCATACCCTGCCCCACCTTCCCATACCCTGCCCCACCCACCGCCTCTGGCCCCTGGGCAGAGCCCCATGAGATCTGTGACGAGGACAACTTCGGGACCGTGGTGTGGAAGGAGACTCCGGCAGGAGAGGTGGCTGCTGTCCGGTGTCCTCGCAATGCCACAGGTGAGGGCCGGGGGGCAGGTGGCTCGGGGCTCCTGTCCCACCTCACAGACAGGCACTGACACACGCTCCGGGCCGGCCCCAAAGAGCTGTCAGCTCGTGCCCGTGGGTGCCAGGGCAGCGTGGCTGTGCCCCACACACCCAGACCCAGAGTCCTGAACGCTCACCGGGGGCCAGCATCCGCACAAAGCCCATGGCGAGGGGTGTCCAGTTATAGGGGGAGAACTGCTGCACAAAGAAGTTGACACACTTGCGCTGGGCTTGCAGGGCCAGTAGGTAGGAAGCTGACTCTGAGTGCCCGTAGCCTTAATTCCCAGCAGCCCTGTGGAGGGTTTTGGGGGGTGTGGAAAAGCGGGATGTGCCCCTAGGGGAAGGGGCTTAGCTGCCCTGAGGGCTCGGTCTTCTTTGTCCCTCTTATTTGAAGGAATGCCAGCAATTTGTGGACCCTTATTACTGTGTGCCGTTCAGGAAGTGACTCGCTCTCTCTGAGCCTCCACTTTCTCTCTGTAAGAGGAAGGTGTTCGGGGCTCTCCTGACAGGGCTGTCCCTAGGAAGGGGTGGGGTGGTACACACAGGGTGGGCCCAGCGGTGGGGCCCATAGTGGGGTTGTGTATTCCTGAGCCCCGCCCCGTTTTGTTTACGCCTTCCTGGGAGCATCCTGCAAACGCAGAGAAGCAAAGTTAAGAAAACGCAGGTTAACAAACGCTGGTCACACGATGGCGTGATCTCTGGCCTTTGGTCTGCAAGTATGACCACGTTCCCCCTTACTGTGATCCTGTGCCACGCTGTGGAACAGGTGTCCCTTCCCACCCGGTGGCTCGTGGGGGGCAGTTCTCTGTGGTCAGCGCCCCTGCTGTGCTGTGGGTGGAGCTGGGCAGGCCCCCCGCTGTTGGCTCTCCCAGGGGCTCTGGCTTGAGAGGAGCTGCAGGAGAGGCCCCCCGACCCGGCCGAGGCCTCCACCTCCACACAGGTGGGGTCCTGGGCCCCTGGCCCAGCAGCTGCCTTGCGGACGCTGCCGCTAAATGTGCTGAAGGGAAGAAACACGAAGGCCAGGCCCCGTGCGGGCTCTGCTCTCCGTGGGAGGCCGCCGGCCAGGCCCCGCTTCTGGGGGCTGGAGGGTTTGTGCCTAGGAGCGGTGGGTGGGATTTCTGCGCTGGAGGCAGAGATGACCCGCTGTCTCCCCAGGCCTCATCCTGCGGCGCTGTGAGCTGGACGAGGAGGGCATCGCCTACTGGGAGCCCCCCACCTACATCCGTTGTGTCTCCATCGACTACCGGAACATCCAGATGATGGTGAGACGGGGCTATGGGGAGTCCCGCCCTACCCGCCACTCCTCTGCTCTGTAACCTCAGGCCCGGCCCGCTGGCCGGCCCCCATGGTGTGGCCTGTGGACACAAGCCAGCTATGGCCACTGGCTGGGGGTGTCAGGAGGCCCAAGGGAGGGGGTCCTTGGGACCTGCCTTGCTGCGTCCTGCAGAATCATGGTATGCAACCCCCCCATCTCCCCAGACCCGGGAACACCTGGCGAAGGCTCAGCGTGGGCTGCCTGGGGAGGGAGTCTCCGAGGTGATCCAGACGCTGGTGGAGATCTCCCAGGATGGAACCAGCTACAGCGGGGACCTTCTCTCCACCATCGATGTCCTGAGGAATATGACAGAGATCTTTCGCAGGGCGTACTACAGCCCCACCCCTGGGGATGCGCAGGTCTGCTCCCAAAGGGCAGCCCTGGGGAGGGTGTCTGGGAAAGTGAGTAGGGAGTCCCCGACTCCAGCCTCACACTAAGCCCTGACCTGGCCGCCTGCTGAGCCCTGACCCCTGTTACTGAGCCCTGACCGGGACGCCTGCTGAGCCCTGACCCCTGTTACTGAGCCCTGACCGGGACGCCTGCTGAGCCCTGACCTCTGTTACTGAGCCCTGACCTGGCCGCCTGCTGAGCCCTGACCCCTGCTACTGAGCCCTGACCTGGCCGCCTGCTGAGCCCTGACCCCTGTTACTGAGCCCTGACCCCTGTTACTGAGCCCTGACCGGGATGCCTGCTGAGCCCTGACCCCTGTTACTGAGCCCTGACCGGGATGCCTGCTGAGCCCTGACCCCTCATTACTGAGCTCTGACCCCAGAGCACACTAAGCCGTAATTCTAGGGCCTTATTCTCTGCTCACTGGCCCTTTCTCCTATTCTTTGCAGAACTTTGTGCAGATCGTCAGCAACCTGCTGGCAGAAGAGAACCGGGACAAGTGGGAGGAGGCCCAGCTGGTACGGACAGCAGTTTGGGGCCGTGGTCATCGCAGCAGGGTGGGCACAGGCGTGCCTGCTTCCTCCCTGGGGCCCCGGCTAGCCCAGGTGGGGCCCTGGGTTCGAATCCCAGCAGGACCTCTGAGCTGGTGTGACTCCCCATCCACCAGAGGACGGTAGCTCACCTGGGGGCTCAGTGGTGGGTGTGGGAAAAGGTGTTGGCCACGTGGTATGTGTCGGGTTCTCTGGGACGTGGTCAGACTCCCTTCCTCCTGGACTGATCTAGAACCTGTCACCATTCCTGACCCCAGGACAATAGTCAGCGTAAGGACCGTGGGTATCCAGAGACCCCTGCCTTGTCCCCAGGCTGGACACCCCCCCACGAGCACGGCAGCCTCTCTGAGGTCAAGGTTCTGCCCCGCACAATGGCGGTGGATCTCAGAGGTCCAACCCTGCTCCCCGAGTTGGGCCCGGAGCCTCTTGGTGCTAGGGGATGGGCGACAGGTGCAGGAGCAGAGGAACGGGAGGGCGGTCCCAGGCTGGGTGGGCGGCTTCAATGACACGCTCATTTCCCTCTGTGGTCCCCACTGGCTCTGAGGCTCCCTGACCCCCAACCCCACCCTGTCTCCAGATGGGTCCCAATGCCAAGGAGCTCTTCAGGCTGGTGGAGGACTTCGTGGGTGTCATCGGCTTCCGTATGAAGGACCTGCGAGACGCGTACCAGGTCACAGACAACCTGGGTGAGCCCCTGCCCGCTCCGCTGACCCCCCGGCCCTCCCCATAGCCCTGGGCGGCCCTCCCACCTCGGTTTCCTTGACCAGACGCCCTCCTTGGGCCCTCCCTGCGCCTTCGCACAGACGCGGCCCCAAACCCCGTGTGGACTATGGCCCGATGGGACCCCGGAGAGGGACCACAGGGTGTCTCAACCCAAACAAGGTCCTGCAGCCCTGACGCCTGGGACACAGCAGGAGCCCCGGGCCAGAGCCGGCCCTTGCTGGCACCTGCAGTGCTCTCCTTGCACTGGGACTGCCCGGAGGGTCCAAGGCAGGACCTTGCAGCCAGCACATCCGTGCTCTCCACCCCCAAGTGTCTCGTTAGCGGGTCTCCGGCGCCACCCTGCGCAAGAGCACTGACCAGTCTCTGAGATGGGACAGCCACCAGTGCTTGCCTCCTGGGGATGCGGAGAGCCCCGATCACCCCACCCATCCTGCCACACACCTGCAGCTAACGGATTCGGTGGTGGTCGTCACCCCACACACCCCCACTTACCTCACACCCCAGACCCACACCCCATCCACCACACACTCGACACCCCACACTCCCCGCACCCCACACTCACACCGCACACACCCACACCTAAACACCATCCTCTATACCCCACCCCACACCCCCATGCCCTACACACCCACACATCCTTGCCCCACAGACACCTACATACCCCACACCTCTCACGCCCCACGTGTATGCACACACAGCACGCACACTTCATATACCTACACACCCCGTATGTCTACACGCCAACAGCCCACGTCCCCCATAGCCCGTATACCGGGCACTCAGAGAGATGGGCCCCATCTCTGTCCCTAGGTCCTCCTATAGGGATGGTGCCCTGGTCTCCAGAGTGGACCACATGGGGTCTGCCTGACATTCGTGGGCTGGGGGGAGGGGGACTTGGAGACACTGGGACCCCCCACCCCGAGTCCTGTGCTCTCAAGCCCGTGTCTGCCACTTTGCCCCCAGGGATGCCCTGGGAGGTGGGGTGTATTCCCTTTTGTAGAGCAGGCAGGGAGGGGGGCTGGGCCCCAGCACCCCAGGGAGGAAGGGGGGCCATCAAGGGGACACTGCTCTCCCTGGGGACCCCTGCATGGCCACAGACCTGACCCCAGAAGCTGCCTTTGACCCCTGTGGGGCCACGGGGGCTGAGTCAAAGCCTGGGTCCTCACCGTGGCAGGGAGCTCCTGCTGGGGCTGGGGGTGGGGGTCCTTTGAGGACTTGGAAAAGGCCAGAAGATTGCCCAGTCGGGGGTCCCTTCTGAGCCACGAGCTCCCAGGGCCAAGGCTCCTGGTTACACAACAGCTGTCTATGTGTCTCTGTCCCTGTTGTCTCTGGACCGGTCCCTCTGCCCCAGTCCTCAGCATCCATAAGCTCCCGGCCAGCGGAGCCACGGATATCAGCTTCCCCATGAAGGGCTGGCGGGCCACGGGCGACTGGGCCAAGGTGCCGGAGGACAGGGTCACCGTGTCTAAGAGTGTCTTCTCCACGGGGCTGGCAGGTGAGGGGCCCCAAACTGCGGGAGGGGCCCTCACAGGACACTCAGGCCCTGGGGTCTGAGGGCCCACCCCCCCAGAAGTTTCCTTCTGGAGTTTGGCCTGCTGCCTCAAGGGCCAGGGCAGCCTTCATTTCTTCTCCGTGTTCCTGAGGTCGCCCTCTCCTCCAGGAAGCCCTCCCTGCCCTTCCTGCTTTTGGAGGCTCCTAGGCAACCTTTGCTGAATGCACCAATGGACCTGGTCCTGGCAGGGAGGGAAGGGGTAGGCCCAGGAGCACACAGGAGCCAATTCTGGTTCCCGGGAAGGGAAGCGTGCCCTGCCTGGCCCCCAGCCCTCAGGGGTCACTTAGGGGGACCTAGGCAGCCACCCCAGCTCTCCGACTGTGGTGCTGTGTGTATGATGGGGGTGGACACGACCAAGGAGCCTGGGCCTCCTCCCCGGGGACATGCACTTCCCGCACTGGAGCGAGGCGCAGGCTGCAGCGGGCGGGAGAGGGTGACCGCCGTGCCCTCTTCCAGAGGCTGACGACTCGTCTGTGTTCGTGGTGGGCACCGTGCTCTACAGAAACCTGGGCAGCTTCCTGGCCCTGCAGAGGTGGGAGACCAGCCGTCCGGGAAGGGATGCGGGCACAGCATGGGCCGGTGGGAGGTGTTCAGGGGAGGGGCCGGGAGTTGGGCCTGGGCCCAGGGGAAGCCTCGCCCCTGCGGCCCCCTGACACGGCCTGCTGGCTCTGCCCCAGGAACACGACCGTGCTGAACTCCAAGGTCATCTCGGTGACCGTGAAGCCCCCGCCCCGCTCCCTGCTCACACCCTTGGAGATCGAGTTTGCCCACGTGTACAACGTGAGTGCCCCCACGTGCGCACGGCTGTGCGTGTGTGCTTGACTCCTCCCACCTGATCCCGCGTGGATCCCGCAGCCTTCTGGGGTCTCACTTTCGCCTGCCACTCGCATCGCTGAACGATAGAGGGGAAACAGGCTCAGAGAGGTGTGGTCATCTGCCCAGGCTCACACAGCGGTGGACGTGGGAGGCAAAATTCAACCCACCGTGCAGCCACGGCCCAAGCTCCAGCGGCTGTGCCCGGCCCTGGTCGGCCTGGTTTCCTCGGAAGAGCCATCCCCTTCTGAGAAATGAGTCTGTCCCGGGCCTCAGAGTCCTGCCGTGCCCTTCTCCTCGGGGCTGTCCATCGGGCCTCAGAGAAGCCAGGGCCAACATGTCCTTTGGACCCGTTGAGAGCCTGGAAGCCCCGGGTGTGAGCGGATGCAGCTACCTAGCCCGGACATAGCAACGCCAGGCCGCGAACGCCAGGCCAGGGCCGTGACGAGAGCTGGCCCTGCTCTTTCCCACCGTGTGGCCTTGGGCGAGTTGCTCGGCCTCTCTGTGCCTGGGCTCTCTTCCTTGTCAGATGGGATCTGTAGGCTTGGTGGAGAACTAACTCATTCCCACCAGTGTCCAAGAGTGCCCCGGACCCTGCCGCTCTCCCTCCCGCCCAGGACAGAGCTGTCTGCTGAGGCCCAGCCTGGGCCTACCTGCAGGGCCCCGCGGGAGGTCTCCCTGGTATGCCAGTTTGTATTACGCCAGACTGGCTGCCTGGGCACCCGAGATGGGCTTCGGCCATCGTTGCCCAGCCCCACGTGGGGAGGGACGAGAGTGGCTTGAGGGCTGGGCCAGTGCCTTCCCCGCTCCGGGCCAGTTTCCTCCTCATCAAGCTCCATCTCTGGGGATGACAGCACAACCAGAATGCCCACCTAGCACGCCTACGGGTGGCCTCCCGCAGTGACCCTTGGGCGGGCCTGTAGGGAGGGCACGTGATCCTAACCCCCCCCCCCCCCGCTCTCTCCCAGGGCACCACCAACCAGACCTGTATCCTGTGGGATGAGTCGGATGTGTA
The DNA here is from genome assembly GCF_024610735.1 of Ursus americanus. Lineage (NCBI taxonomy): Eukaryota > Metazoa > Chordata > Mammalia > Carnivora > Ursidae > Ursus > Ursus americanus. The sequence goes on along the minus strand of NC_142135.1, from coordinate 1,832,806 downwards.
AGTTCACATGGACTTTGTGGCCTCGGGGCCTCCAGGGTGGGCTCAGGGGAGGCTGGCCCATGGGGAGGGTGCAGTTTCAGGTTTGAGGCCGTGTCTTCCCGTCCATCCGTGTCTCGCGTGATCCCTCCCTGCCACATCTGGCTCTGAGGCAGCTTGGAGCCCACCCAGCCCGCCTCCCACCCCTCCCAGAAAAGAGCTATGCGAAGGGCCCAAAGTGGGAGCGGCCTCCAGAGGAGGGGGGTCAGAATTTGGGGACGTGGGGCGGGAAAGAGCTTGGCGCTGGATCCTGCTGGGTCAGGTAAGCCTGGTGGGAGCTAGGCCTTCCCCATTGGGGAGGGTGTGGTTGGGAGGTTGGGCGTCATTGTCACCACCCGTCGCTGTCAGCGCCGGCGTCAGGTCTATCCCTTAGACCTCCCTGCACCCCTTCCCCGGGCCGGCCGGGAGTGTGAGTGTGCACAGCCTGGCCCCCTGAGCCGGGGGACACGCAGCAATCCTTGCGCTCTGCGCAGGGCAGGGATGAGTGTGTGTCCTGGGAGGTCAGGAAGGCTCCTACCACGGCTGACACTCAGAGAAGGGGGTTGAGGCAGAAGAAGCACAGTTTGAGCAAAATCATGGAATTTGGGGAGTACAACTGGGATGTGAGGTGTGGCCAGGAAGAGCGGGTGGCCGGGGGACAGGCAAGATGGGGCTAGTTTGTGGGGGCTGTTGTGTCAGGAACTATGGAAGTTGTTGGGATGGGATCATCATCTACCCACCCCCCATGCATCCCCCATCCATCCCCATCCACCCCCACCCACCCCATCCACCCCATCCCATCCCTGTCCACCCCCGTCCACCCATCCATCCCATCCATCCATCCATCCAACCCCACCCACCCATCCACCCCCATGCATCCCCAGCCACCCATCCATCCCCACCCATCCACCCACCCATCACCCATCCACCCCATCCCCATCCACCCCCACCCACCCACCCATCCACCCCCATCCATCCCCATCTACCCCCGTCCGCCCCCACCCATCCATCCATCCATCCATACATCCACCCCCACCCACCCACCCATCCACCCCCATCCATCCCCATCCATCCCCGTCCACCCCCGTCCGCCCCCACCCATCCATCCATCCATCCATCCATCCATCCCCCACCCACCCACCCATCCACCCCCATCCATCCCCATCCACCCACCCATCCATCCCTGTCCACTCCCATCCATCCATCCCCCACCCATCCCCATCCACCCATCCATCCATCCATCCCCCACCCACCCACACACCCATCCACCCCCATCCATCCCCATCCACCCACCCCATCCACTCCCGTCCACTCCCACCCATCCATCCATCCATCCATCCATCCCCCACCCATCCCCACCCACCCATCCATCCATCCATCCATCCCCCACCCATACCCACCCACCCACCCATCCACCCCCGTCCACCCCCACCCATCCCCATCCACCCATCCATCCATCCATCCCCCACCCATCCCCACCCACCCATCCATCCATCCATCCATCCCCCACCCATACCCACCCACCCACCCATCAACCCCCATCCACCCACCCATCCATCCCCGTCCACCCCCACCCATCCCCACCCACCCACCCATCCACCCCCATCCATCCCCACCCACCCACCCATCCATCCACCCACTCATTCTCCAGTGATTACCGATCACAGACAAGGCACTTCTCTATCAGGTTTTGTCCTCAACCTTGTCCTGTCTCCAGTGAGGAGGGGCAGTAAAGCAGGACTATATAGATTCCTATGAAAATGTCAGGTCATGCCACATGCCAAGAAGTGGAGCTAGATGGACCTGGTGGCAGGTGGGGTGAAGTGCCTTTTAAAGCAGGTTCATGGGAGCCTCCCTGAGGAGATGATGTTTGAGCAGAGGCCTGACCTAGCACCGTGCACGTGGGTGTCTGGAGACAAGCATTTTGGCAAAAGAGACTGGCGGTGCCAGGGCCCTGTTCTGAGGGCACGCGGGGCCTTTCGTCGGGGTCCACTGGCCTTTCTCGCTCTGGGCCTGGGGCGGCAGCTGGGCTGGGGGAGGGCTGGGCGACCTGCAGCCCTGGCAGGTGGTCCTCTGGCTTAGGTCGTTGCCCTGCTTTTCTCTGGGTTTTACAGGTGTCATGGCCTCTTGGTATAAAATGGGGTGTCTGAAAGACAAATGAAAGAAAAAGCAAGGAAGCAGGCCCACATGCTTGCCGTGGCCCAGCCAGCCCCTCGGAGTCTGCATTCCCAGTCCGCCGGGCTGTGCTGTGGCTTCTGGTCCGGCCATCGGGCCCTTCCCCGTGGACTAAAACCCCCTCCCCCCAGGGGCTGTCCAAAGGCTGCCTGCAGCCCGGGCACACGGTTCACCCCGACTGGAGGGGCCTCCCCTTTCTCCTGACAAACACCAGCACCCTTGCTCCGCCAGCTCCGCCCACATTTCTGATTGCTTCCTTGACGCCCCATCCCAGCACAATTTAAGCTCTTGGAAGTAAATTGCTTTCCTGAGAGGTGGGATTCATCCCCTTTGGCCTCCCTGGGCAGCAGCTGTGGGAGCTCTGGCCAGCCCCGTAGGTCCAGCTCACTGTCCTGGGGGCCCTCGTGTGGCCGAGGAGGACCACATGGCCGACCCTGTGCTCCAGGAGCCTCCACTCCCCATCCTGCAACCAGGTCCCCACTTCTCACCTCTGGCCGTGAACTCCACCTGTCCTTCCTCTCTTAGCTGCGGGAGGCCTGCCCACAGTCCCAGCGTGCCCCACCCACCCCTGGTCACCTCTGGATGTGCGGGATTGTTAAGGTTTCCGTACCTGGGGGCCCAGGGCCCCGAGGACAGAGGGAAAGCGCCAGTAGCTGTGCTGTGTTTGAGGTGCGCCCCGGCAGCATTCGCACACAAGCCCCCTGTTGGGTCTGGGCATGGCCCTGGGAGCCCAGTGGCCCTGTGTCTGCCGCCTCTGAGAAAGCTGCGCCTCCTAAAGGCCTGTGACTCAGCGGACCGCTCGAGAGTGGGGACTGAGGCACCTGACCCATGACTGGGCAGCCTGGGACCCACGGGGGAAGATCGGAGGCTGCGTTGCTGTGGTGGAGGGAGCTGGCTCTGCCCCCCACACCCACCCCTGTTCTGCCCTGGACACCTCCTTCCATGGCTGGGGGGGGGAGCTCCTCACCCCATGAATGGGCTCAGAGGAGCCCAGGGTTTCCTAGGTGACCTGACATAGGGTCCAGGGACAGGGCCCCAAGTCTGCTTCCACCTGTGACCCAGGACCTGCGTCTGTGTTGGCATGGACCTGTGTGTGTGGAGGGGGGAGGGGATGAGAAAGATTGTCACATATGTGCAGGACTGTGGGTGGAGGCTTGGGGGAGAGGGAACCAGTGACCATCCGCTGAGAAATAGTGATTTTTCCATCCATGACTGTGATCCCTAACAGAACCCTGTCCTGATCTCAGAAGGAGCCTTGGCACAGGTCACCTGCTGAGCCCTGATCCCTGGTCACATACTGAGCCCTGATCCCAGTCACACACTGAGCCCTGATCTTTACAAAATACTCAGCCCTGACCCTGGTCACACACTGAACCCTGACCCTGGTCACCCTCTGAGCTCTGATCCCGGTCACACACTGAACTCTGATCCCGGTCCCACTCTGAGCCCTGACCCCGGTCCCACTCTGAGCCCTAACCCTGGTCACATGCTAGGCCCTGACCCCGGTCCCACTCTGAGCCCTGACCCCGGTCCCACTCTGAGCCCTAACCCTGGTCACATGCTAGGCCCTGACCCCGGTCCCACTCTGAGCCCTGACCCCGGTCCCACTCTGAGCCCTGACCCCGGTCCCACACTGAGCCCTGACCCCGGTCCCACTCTGAGCCCTGACCCTGGTCACTGACCCCGGTCCCACTCTGAGCCCTGACCCCGGTCCCACTCTGAGCCCTGACCCCAGTCCCACACTGAGCTCTGACCCCGGTCACACTCTGAGCCCTGACCCCGGTCCCACACTGAGCACTGACCCTGGTCCCACTCTGGGCCCTGACCCTGGTCCACTCCGGGACCTGATCCTGGTCACTGACCCCGGTCCCACACTGAGCCCTGACCCCGGTCCCACTTTGAGCCCTGACCCCGGTCCCACTCCGGGCCCTGACCCCGGTCCACTCTGAGCCCTGACCCTGGTCCCATTCTGAGCCCTGACCCTGGTCCCACTCCAGGCCCTGACCCCGGTCCACTCCGGGCCCTGATCCCGGTCCACTCCGAGCCCTGACCCCAGTCCCACTCTGGGCCCTGACCCTGGTCACACTCTGAGCCCTGACCCCGGTGCCACTCTGGGCCCTGACTGTGTGTCTTTTCTGGAATCCGTTGAGCATGTTCACATATAATTATACGTGTGTCATATGCTTGCAGGGCCACCTCCTCTTCTAGACACATGCGACAGTTGACCATGTGACATGCTCGTCTTAGAAAAACTGAGTCAGAGGCTTCCACCCACAGCACAGACCCTCCACCTGCCTCGCCCCAGTTACACACACATTTCCACACGAAGCCTCCACACCCACACTTGACAGCTCTGTCAACACCGGGCCCTTGCAGCTCCCTGGAGCCCCGCTTGCCCCAGATGCCCGCGTCAAATGGTCGAATTCCCCCTCCCAGCCAAAGACCCCAATCACCAGCTCCGGAACCCCAGCTGGCAGCATGGCTCGGTGCCCTTCCCCCGCAGCACTACAGCAGCCTGGCCCTGGCAGTGAGGCCCAGGAGCGGGGGTGTTAGGGAGGGGAAGGGGGGGTCCCTGCAGAGCTCCCAGCCGTTCGGGAGGACGGTGGAGGATGGGGAGCAGAAAGGACAGACTGGTGGTGACAGAGCTGATGAGGGCCCAGAGCACATCCTGGGCCCGGGTCCCGTGGTCCCGAGAAGCCAGCTCCTGGCGTCTCCCCCACGGCGGCTGCCGAGTTAGAGCGTAGAAGGCAGAGCTGGTAAGATTCTGGGAGACCGTCCACTCCGCTGACTTGCAAGTGGGGAGCTGGGGCCCCGCGTGCAGGGCGGGGGCAGGGACTCCCCACCTGTGCTCCTCCTGCGACACCAGCGTTTTGGGGGTGCGTGCTGGGGGCCAGCCCTGTGAGGGCCCTGGGAAGGGCAGGTCTCCGTGCTCCCGGGCCCACACGCACATCGGCCGCGCAGCCTCTGGAAGTGCCCCGGGTGGGGGGTCTCTCACTTGGTGGCTCTTTGCGCCCTTCCTCTCTGAAGCGGAGCCCGCAGGGTGGACGCTGGGACAGGCCGGCGGAGGGGTGGGGTCCTGCACACTCTTGAAGCCTGACCCTACCCCAGGCTCTTCAGACATGCTTCCTGGCTGACTCACACAGGCTTGCATCTGCAGAGGAGACAGGCCCAGAATGCCGCCTCGCCAGCCAGGGTCGCCCTCGGGTCTGTGCTGCTGACCCCAGCCCTGCCACACAGGGACGCTTGGGACCCAGGCCGGGCCCTCCCCTGGGGCCCCCGCCCGAGTGTGTGTCCCGGTCCCTTTAAGAGCCTTGCCCCCATCCTTGGTTTCCTTGGAGAGGGCAGTGAGGGGCAGGCGGTGGGGGGGGGGGGAGCGGAAGGGAGAGTTGGCAGGGTCCCTAGGTCCCTGTCAGCGGCTGGTTCCCAGGCGGCGTCCTCCCACGAAGGCTGGTTTCTGATGGGGGCAGAGGAGGCGGGCAAAAGGGAGATGGGGGAGAATGGCCAGACCACCCCTGCTCCGCAGCCCTAGACTCTGCCCCAGGCCCTTCCCCAGTGCCCTTCCCTTCTCTGAGTCTCCCTCTACTTTGTCGTTGGGGGGGGCAGGGGGCTGGCGCAGCCCCGCTGGAGACTGCCTTCTCCTGCAGGGGCTGCTGAGCCCAGGCCTGCCCGTCTCCTGGCAAGGCTGGGAGCTGGAGAGGGCAGACAGGTCACGAGGTCATGGCACCCCCCCTCCCCCCCGCTTCCTGGCTGACAGCCCGGCTCCCCCAGCCACTGCCTCCACCCCATAGTCCCCCTCGCTGCCGCCCCCCTCAGGACAGCGGGGCTCTTGGCCCATCTGTGCCTGTCCCCTGTGCCCAATTCTGCGGAGGCCTCAAATACCACCTGCTCTGAGAGGCCTTCCAGCCCGCTTTCCTGCACCCACAGTTCTGTCCCCTCCTTCCAGCTCAGACCCCAATGAGCAAGAAGTCTGTGCATTCGTGTGTTTCCTGCCTCCTGTGTGCCCCTCCCCCTGCAGAATGGGGGCCCCAGGGCAGGGCGTGGGTCTTGTCCACTGTCCATGCATCTCCCCTGACAGGGACACACAGTGAGCCCCCAGGAGGTGAACAGAGACCACTGGACTATGTCCCATTTGAGGGGGCCCCTCATCCTCAGGGGACTGGGGATTTACCCGTTCACTCCTTCCCTGCATCCAGTCTGCCCAGTGGGGTCTGAACTCGGTGACAGGGTCCCACTGTTGAGGTGCCCCCATGCCACCCACCCAGCAGGGTATCCACCAGGGTGAGCTCACCCCCTCACCACTCACATTTGGGATGGGAGGGGTTCCCCAGGAGGGTGGGGGCCAAGGAAGGTGAGTCTGCCCTGGACATGGCTCCAAGTTGTCCTCACTGGAGTGCCCGCTTGGCCTGGTGTGTCCCCAGGCTGGGGGGGGGGGAGATATGTCTGTGTGGGTCCTCTAGCCACACTTGGCTGGTTAGGAGAGCCCCTCGCTCCAGGTCAGGAATCCCTGGCTCTGCTCACGCTGGCCGTGCAAGCCCTGGCCTCAGTCTCCCTGACTGTACAATGGACAAGTGCCCACCAGCACCCAGTCTGGGAAGGTGTCACCAGCCCCCCAGCCCCCACCGGGCTCCTCCCAGGCAGAGGATGGCACTGCCAGTTGTGGCCCAGAGCTGGCCCCGGCCCCACCGCCCACCCCTCCCCTGACCCTCTCCCCTGCTCTCCCCTCTTACTCTGCTGGAAAAGCACGCCAGCCGCTCCTGGCCGGTGACAGGCCTGGGGGGCAGGTCTGGAGAGGGGGCTTCGGCAGAGGAAGGGGGGTGGTCTGGCCAAGAGCACGGTGGGGTGTCAGAGATGTGCACAGGGCCTGGGCGTGTTGGTGCGGAGGGCGCATCTGGGGGTGGGGGCCTTCCCTGGGTGGAGCGTCGGGGCACACGGGCCTCCTGGTGCTGTGTGTCCAGCTGTGAGCAGGTGCCCCTGCGTCTGTCCTCTGGCATCTCCACACCCGCAGGTGGGCGGGGATGTGGCCCTGGGAGCGTGGCGTCCACAGAGACACTAGGGTCAGGGAGGGGAGGCCCCTGAGCTCTCAAGATCCGCTGGCAGAGTGGGACGGGCGCCGGGTGGCGTGGGACCGGCTCGGTGTCAGGGGACGCCCGTGGGGTGGGAGATGGACAGGGTGGCTGTGGGTGCAGACTGAGTCAGCTGTGTTGCTTGTCCTTGGTCATGGGGCCGAGCGGCCAGAGGCCTTGGAAGAGGGGCTTGGACTGGGCTGGGCCGGGGCCATCAGCACCCGCACCCCACCGGCAGCACCCCCAGCCCACGGGCTCTGCCGCGTGAGCCTGTGCCAGGCTCTGGCTTGGGGAGGGGGGCAGGCAAGGAAGAGGAGCCTGGAGTTGCCCTCAGGGAGGAGGGGGTGGACCCACAGGGAAACCAGTGCTGGGCGCTAGGACGCTGGGCGGTGCCAGGAAATGGGGGAGGGGGAGGAGGGGCTAGGGGGCTGCCCCGGGGTGAAGGGGGAGCAGCGGTTTTGTTGGGCTGTGTTAGTGCAGGAAGGGGTGCACGGGGGCACAGCAGGGTCTGTCTGGGCAGCACACAGAGTTGCTTTAGGATGCCGGCAGGGGTCCCATTCACCCGTCCGTCTGTCCTTCCATGGGCACCGTGCCGGCACTCTGCATTCGTCGTGGTGCCCACCCATAGGGCGTGCTCACCCCACCAGCACTTCGGCTCCACTTCATCCCCCTAGGAGGAGGGCTGAGCTGTGCACGGACATCTGTTCCTGCAGGGACAGCCCTGCCCGGCCCGCCCGCTCAGACCCTGTCCTGCCTCTGTCCCCGTTCTCCCGGGAGCCTCGCTGCCCACTGCCTCCCAGGCCCAGCCCACACCACAGGCTGCTGGGCCTTTGCCCACGCGATCCTGGAATTGTCGTCCACCCCTCTCTCTCCAAGGCCAGGCCTGCATGTCCGGAGTGCCCGCCCCGGGCCTTGCCATGAGCCGGTGGCTGAGCAGGTGGGAGGTGCAGGGCTCTACCTGCAGCCGGCCTGGCCTCAAATCTTGGCCCCGTTCCTTACTAACAGGGTCACTGTGGGCGAGCCCTTTTGCCTTCTTGAGACTCAGTTTCCACATCTGTAAAACTAGGTTGCTGCAGTGCTGAAATGAGGTGATGGGTGTCGAGTACAGGCCATGGAGTGGGCAATGGTCAGCAAGTAGGCGCCATCCTTGCCCCTCCTCCAGGAAGCTTGTGGGAGAAGTCCCCTCGCTGGCCTGCACCGTGCCCGGTGGGGAAAGCACCTGCCTCGGGGCCCAGGGTGAGGGGCCAACACGGGCTGGGGAGAGGCTTCCTGGTTCCCCAGCTGGAGCCCACTGGGAGGCAGGCAGCAGAGGCCCTCTGGGCCCAAGCGCAGCACGTGCAAAGGGGCTGAGGCAGGGGTCCGAGGGCTGGACTTGAGGGGCGTGTGGTGATGTCCTCCCTTGAGACGCTTGCTTCCCTCTGCTGCGGGTGCGACTACTCATTTTCTGAGGCAGAAGGCCTTCATCCCACTCCCCAGGCAGCCGGGGGCCTTGTGCCCCTGCAGGTGGCACTGGGGACCAGTGACGCTCATCTGCAGGGAGGTGATGTGGCTTGTGGGAGGGCGCGACGTGGAGCAGACGCAGGAAGGACTCCCCAGGGGTCAGTGAGGCCAGAGGGACTGCGGCTGCCCATCCTCCCCTCTAAGCCTCAGTACCGAGGCGGCAGGAAGCAGGGCATGGTGGGATGACCTGGAGGGTCCCCGAATCTCTGGGCCTCTAGGAGTCAGGCGAACTGTGAGATGTCTGGAAGGTGGGGTGGCGGTCAGGGGTGTGGCAGGCAGTGGTGACGGTGTGGCTACCTGCGTGCATTCTGTCATGGGTGACGCGGGACCTTCTGTAAGACAGGTTCCGTCTACACAGCGCCCCAGGCACGGCGGGCACTGAGGAGTGCTCGCTGGTGAAAGCCGGCATCAGTCCTGGCGATGGTCACGGTGCTGGTTCTGAGCAGGTGAGGTGGCCACGGTCAGGACACTCACGGTGGCGGTGACGCCAGTGACCGTGAAGGCACCGCGATGATGGGACGGTGCTGTCGATGCTGTGGCGGCGATCGTGCAGTGGATGGTGTTGGCGCCGTGACGGGTGTGACAGTGGTGATGGCAGTGGCACCGGGTGTGTGACTGACGGCGCGGATGTGGTGAGGGTGCTGCCGGTCGGTGCTGGTGCGATTACGTGATTACGTCATTCTTATGGGGGTGCTGGTGGTGGCGGTGACATGGATGGAGTAGCGCGGTGGCGCTGGTAGTGGCGTTGCTGATAACGTCATGGCGGTGGCAGCAATGGGTACGTTGTTGGGGCGTCGATGGTATTGTCGGTGGTGACATTGTCTTGACCTTGGTGGCTTCAGGGGCGGCTGTGAGGGTGCAGGTAGTGGCGACAGGGGAGGCGGTGTGGTGGCGGGCTGAGCTCCGAGGGAACACAGCCACGGCGCGGGCGGTGAGCCAGACCACAGCAGTCAGCGTCAGATGCCCCCCAGAGCGGAGAAGACGGAGTGGGAGAGCAGAGTGAGGCCGGGAAGGCTGTGGCAACTGGGAGGGCCTCTTGGAGGTGAACGGGCTGGGCTGGCTGTGGCGGGTGGCCAGGTTTGGGATCAGTTAGAGTCAGGGGACGGAGGCAGGCCGGGGAGGTGCTTCCTGAGCGGATCAGTGAGCGCACCCGCGGAGGGTGTGAGGGCGTCGAGGCAGTGGCCCCCCAGTCGGCAGGGGTGGGTGACAGGATGGGCAGAGTTGGCCGGAGGGGTACCGCGGGAAGTTCCAAGTGGGGTGATGGGCTCAGGTAGGGTCCCAAGGGTGCAGGCCTCTGAGCTGGGAGGGGTTAGCGGGTGGAGCGGGGTCAGCAGGATCCCGGCCCTCCCACGTCAGATCACTTTCTTGCAGGGCTGGGGGGGCCCAGGTCCCACCCTCTCCCCGGGGGCCCTGGTCTGCCCAGGGGGGTGGAGGGGGTGAGGACAAGAGCCCGGACCACGGGGAGGGCCAGGTTTCCAGGCGGGGACAGGCCTGTGGCTGGAAGCACTGACTCAGAGTGTGGCTGGCGCCAGGTGGGAGCGAGGAGGCTGGCTGTAGGCACGGTGAGCAACGCGAGGAGCCACGGAGCCTCCAGGCATGGAGTCACGACGCTCAGACCCTGTCCACACCGGGAGAGCCAGCCCCACGAGCAGGAACGCAGGCCTGAAGGGGCGCGGGGCCCACCAGGCAGCTCACTTAGCAAGACCCGAGTCAGGCAGGTGTCCCACCCCCAAGGTCCACAGGTCACAGACATCAGGGTCCCCTCGGGACGACAGGTGTTGCCCCCAGGCCCTGAACCAAGATAGGGTGGAGCTGACCTGGGCCAAGCCGTGGGGAAGCAGACACGACCTGCCCTGCGGGGGGTCTCACGACCTGGTGGCCAGCTGAGGTCTGGGCACAGAGGGGAGCTCAGGGAAGCTTCCCAGGGGTGGCAGTGGTTCTGGGGAACCCTGAAGGACCAGGTGAGTCAGCCAGGGGACAGGAGGGCATGTGGTCAGAGGCACTGGCCAAGATCAAGGCCTGGAAGCAGAACACGGCGCCTGTGTTCTGGGTCACCAGTGGTTCCATCTGGGCTGGCGTGTGCAGGCGGGTCCAGCAGGGCCAAGGGAGCCTGGGAGTTCTGATGAGCTCTGGCTGCTGGGTGAGGTAGGACCCAGGGAGAGGGGTCCCAGCACAGAAGCAGGGCAGGACCTGATGGAGGGGCCTGGTGCAATGCTCAGGAATTGACAGGCTATCCAGGCAGGCTCCCTGGAAGAGGAGACTCAGCACAAACCTTGATTTATGGCTCAGAAGTCAATAGGCGGAGGTGGGAGGTGGGCCTCCTGACGGACGAAGTGTGGTTTAGCAGGGCCTCTGCCTAGGGTGATGGATTTGGGGAGCACAAGCGGAGGCCAGCCCATTGAGGATCTTGAAGACCAGGCTGGAAAGTTTTGAGGGGCCTCTAGAAACCCTGCCTGCAGAGACACTCTGCCCGCTCCCGGTTCCCCATTGGGGTGTGCTGTGCCCACTCCGGCTTTTTTCTGTTGCGTGGGAGGCTACCTATGAGTCATTCACACTCCAGTGGGAAGTAGCCCATCAAACCCCGGGGACCCTGACGGTTCTGGTCCCGTAATAGAGCCGCTTCGTGGGCCGGCAGGAGGCATCGTGAGTGCAGCGAATGCCCTGGTTCGGTGGGTGGACGGGTGGACGGGGGGGCGGCGCTCAATGCACCCTCTGTGCTACTGTCCCCTGATATACCACGAGCGTGCCGGGCCCATGGGCAGTGCGTCCCCATGTCCCCCTCAACAGTGTGCCGGCTGAGGATTTGTGCCCACATCACAGGGGAGGCAGCGCCCAGCGGCTGGGAAGGAATCTGCCCGGAATGGAACCAGTTCCCCCTTCTTGGGCTGGGCACTGGCCAGGTCGTGGGGGGCAGGGGTGCCACGGGCTGAGCCTCCTCCCAGGGTCTCTGAAGCTCCGTGGCTCCCACCCACCCTGGGCCGCAGGGAGGTGCCTTGGTGGCACTGCCTGAGCCAGGCTGGGGACCAGGCCCATGGCTGATGGCAGCCAGCTTGTCTTCTCTGAGCTGCTCTTGCCTGGGACATGGGGACAGGCAGCGGCCCTACACTGAGTGCAAAGTGGGAGATAAGGTGGGGGTTTGTACTGGGAGCTGGGGTCCGCAGCCTGAATGTGGCCAAAGGGGAGCCCTTGAGGGGCAGAGTGGTGAGGTCAGGTCAGGGAGGCTGGACGGGTTCCTGGGGCCCTGGGGGTCTCTCCGTGAGGAGGGGGCCGTGGGAAGTCTGAGCAGAGGACGACAAGTCCTGGCACGTTTCCTGGCACCTCCTGGGAGGACGGGTGTAGGCTGGTGGGGCAGCAGACTTGGTGGGGGTCCCAGCAGGTTAGTGCCATAGAGGGGTGAGCAGCAGTCAGCCTTATGCAAGGAGCTGCTGCCTGGTCGGCTGTAGGTGTGGGGGGGAGCAAGGGCGGAGGTGTCGAGGTTCCGATCGTGGTGGAAGTTTAGAGGGGCAGAGGGGCTGGCTGCCCAGTCTGGGCTAGTGCCCCACTGGTGTGCTGGCACCAAGGCGAGCAGGCTGGGCCTGGTCCTGCCCTTCCAGAGGAGGGTGCAGGAGAGGACCCTGAAGCCGTGAGCAGAGCAGAATGTACGGTGGGAGGACCCCAAAGATGGAGGCTGTGGGTCAGGGACGGCCTCACTGGGGAGCCCGTGGTGGCCTGGAGGCGAGCCAGCCTGGACTCCCAGCAGGTCAGGTGGTGTGGTCAGTGAGGCATGGCTCTGCCCTGGGAGCCCTGGTCTGATGGGGGAGGCCCGGCCCTTTTATGGGAGCCCTGATCTGGGGGGTCCAGGGGCCCCCTCAGCCTCCCCTCAACTTCGGCAGGGCGGGACTCCCGCTCTAACCCCTGGGTCCCCCTGCCCTCCTGGTCCTGGCAGGTGCCCCTGGCCGGGCTCCTTCTCTCGCCCTGGACCTAGTGAGGGAGGAAGAGCAGGTGTCATGACCCAGATTCCTCAGGCCTGGGCTCGGGGAGGTGGGGGGCTGGCTCCATGACCCAGATATTCCAAGTTTCGGAAGCTCAGACGAGAGGCAGCAAATGCTATGCACAAGAGGAGAGAGTGACCTGTCTGTGTTGCAGAGATGGGGACCGGTGTCCCTGGAGCAGGGAGGACTTCGGTCAGATGTGGGGAAACTTCCAGATGTTGGGGTATAAGAGGATGCATCCTAGAGGTTTTCCTGAAAGGACTGAGACTTCCCTGGCCTTTCCCAGCTCAGGGGGTGCGTAAGATGCCAACGGGCGTGCTCGGGTCAGGGCCCACCCGTCCGCCTGTCCTGCAGCCCGTCAGTCCTTGGCTGATGTGCAGCACAGCCGGGAGGCTTGGCTAACCACCTGAGCCCCCTGCATGGACTGAGCTCTTTCCCTGGCCCTGGGGGGTGGAGGGTGGGGAGGGACGCTCAGGCAGGTCACCTCTCTCTGCTCCGTGTCTCAGGTTATCCTTGCGGATCCCTTTCAGGTCTGTTCTTCAGAATCCAGTGGTCCAGAGGTTGTAAGCCGGGAGCAGGTGTCAGATAAGGACGGGTGCTTATCTGCTGGCCCTGCTGCTGTCTTGCTGTGTGGCCTTGGGCAAGAGTAACCCCCTCTCTGAGCCTCCGTTGCTTTATCTACAACAGTGGAGCTGAGGGCTATTGCCAAGCTTCAGTGACAAAATGCACCAGAAGCCGGAAGCCGTTATCACTGAGGTGTGGGAGGGAGCAAGGAGAGGGTCCCGGTCCCTGTGCTGCGTGTCCGGCGCCCGAGCGTGCTCCCCTGACACGGGCGACAGCAGCCTGTGGGAGTCAGGGAGAGGTGGGGCCAAGGGCGCCCGCACTGCAGTCCTGCAGGGTCACGGTGAGCCCCCGCCCCCTCGGTGCAGGTCCAGGCAGGCACCTTCCAGAGTGACCACCAGCTGCCTGCCTCTGGGACTGCCAGCCCGAGCAGCCAGTTCTCTGGCCCAGGGGTGGACGCTTTCCTGTGCCCTTTGTGGCCTGAGGCTGCAGGGCAGGCAAATTGGGCAGCAGCCCCCCTGTCCATCCCCTGCTCTGGGAGGTCAATAAGCTGATTAGCGTCCTCCTCAGGAGCCCTGCGGGGCCGGCCACCTGCCTGGGCTGGCATTCTCCCAGGAGGTGGCCTGCAGCTCTCAGCCTGGCGCCCTGCAGACCCGCCAACGCTGGCTGGAAACCGACCAGGCTGCCGGCCCTGGCCAGCCTGGCTCCCCTCCCCCCAGGCCTCAGGGTGCCGTCCCCTCCTGTCCTCCCAGGCAGGAGAGCCGGGTTCCGGATGCCCCCACCCCCTGCTTTGCTCAGAGGAAGGGAGCAGAGGCAGCGGCCATGCCTGAGTGGTGAGAAGCATAGCTGTGATTTGAACCCAGGACTGGCTGGCCACGGACTCCTGCTCTTACAAGCAGCTCCAGGGCTGATGTCCCCGGCGAGCTGTCAGCTTGAGAGAGGAGTGGTCTGTAGGACTCTTTCTCGGGGCGGGCGCTGTCGGCATATTCTGGTCTGTGCCGCGTTGGCTGGCTCAGCGTCTGGTCAGCAGCTTGTGCAGGTGGGGCGGTGGCCGCATACACAGCTCCGGGCATGAGGACAGGGCACTCCTGGTGGGAGGGGGGACACAGGGCAGTGGCGGGGACTGGGGTCGGCCAGGGCTTAGCGCTCTGTGTCCCTGTCCTGCGTGGTGCTGGGGGATGGAGAGAGAGAGAGCTGGGGTGCGCCAGGGCACCCCAGCGAGGCCCTGATAAACCTCTGGCCAACGGTGTGGGGAGGACCAGGCTGGACCTGGGGTATCCCTGCAGTTTCAGGACTCTCCAGGACCCCACACTCCCTTTGAGTTCCTTCCGTGGTCCTGGTCCTGGTTCTGGTTTGTGGTTAGTGGTCTTTCCTTCTCCGGAGGAAGGAAGAGGAGAAGGGGTCTCTGGTGGAACCTTACCAGGCTTTGACTGTGGTTCCGCTCCGTGCCCCTTTGTGACTCCTGGCTACCTCCGCATTTATTTATGGAAGGCCCCTGACACGGAGCTTTGAGCTCCCCGATCAGGGAGCTTTGGGCCCCGATCAGGCCACAGTGCCTGTGAGAGGGACATGCTCTCTTCCCCTGAACTCTAGAGACAGAGCAGGCCAGCTGGAGCACGGGGTGGGGGGTAGTTCCAGGGCCACAGAGCCCCGATGCACCCCGCAGAGCCTGCACCCTGCAGAGCCTACGGCTGGCTCCTGGGCCTTGAAATTCTGCCTTGCTGCCACTGTGACCTCGGCTAGCCCCCTTGGGCCCCAGTTTTTCTCCTCTGTATAAAGGGGGCAGGTCCTTCCCTGAGGGAAGGGAATCAAAAGAGCAAGGATGTCCGGGCTTCCGGCCCAGCCCAGAATATATCCCTTCTCCCCGGGGGCCTGAAGCTCAGAGCGGGGGTTGTGTAACATCTCCAATGCAACAGAACCCGTCTGGGGCTCTCAGATCCCTGCAGCTGGTGATCCTGAACATTCCTGGAGATGCTCACACGTGCACACAAGCACCGTGCAGGGTGCCGCACGGGTGTGTGCTCACTTCATCCTCCCCATCAGAACTCAAGAAGCAGGAGCTAGCGGTGAGGGTAGGGGACTTCCCGAGGTGACACAGTGAGGAGGTGGCCAAAGCTGGTCGTTTGCAAACCCAGGTGTTGAGCAGAAGTGCCACTCCCAGGTGTGTGTGTGTGTGTGTGTGTGTGCACGCGCGCGCCGGGTCAGGGCTCCTGTGGGGAGAGCACTGGGCAGGGAGCTGCTCAGCCCCCATCTGCCAAGCCTGCAGAAGGGCTAGGGTGAAGCAGTCCTGGTGCCGGCCCTGGAAGGCACTCGGCAGCCTCCTTGTGCTGGGGCTGAGAGGCCATGAAGCTGCAGCTTGATTCTAGGGCAGGTCCTGGCAAGACCCTTACTGCAGAGACCTGGAGTTTTCCCCTGAAGTCCCGAGAGGAGGCGTGGGGTCTGAGTTATCTGGGGGAGAGGGCAGGCCTTTTGTGGCCCTGGATTCACAAGACCACTCCCAGCTGTGGATGCCGAACTGCAGGATTTCCATCTGGCCTCTTTAGACCTCCTGGAGCCCCGTCCCCACACCCCTAGCCAGTAGCCCCCAGGCCCAGCACCCCCCCTCGCGGCCCTCCATGGGCACCCTCTGCAGGCTGAGACGAGGCAGGCCCAGCGCAGGGCCATGTGCGTGGCTGGACACCCCTCAGTTCCTGGACAGGCCGGTCGGCCGTGCAGGGTGGGGGACTTGGATCCACGGGCACCGGTTTGCGGAGCGGCGGAGTCTTCCAGTCCTGGCGTTGAAATGGAAAGGCGCAATCATGGCTCTCTAGACAGCGGGGAAGGCTGTTCTGTCCCCCGCCTGGGGAGGCGGACGCCAGGGGCGACCAGCCCGCGGAGGTGGATGCGGGGGCGGGGGCGGTCCCAAGGTCACCCGCGCGGCGCCCGGCTCCGGGGCGGAGGCGGCACCCCCCCCCCCGCACCCCTCCCGGCGCGCCCCCGCCCCGCCCGCCGCCCCCGGCTCCGCTCGGCTCGGCTCCGGCGCGGGCTCCGGCTCCGGCTCCCGCTCGGGCTCCGGCGCTGGGGGGCGCGGCGGGCGGGGCGCTCGGCGGGCGCGGGGCCAGGGCTTGGCGCCCCGCGCTCCCGCGACTCGCTCTCCCGTGGCTCGGCGGCGGCCATGGGGCGCGGGGCTCCGGGGGCCGGCGGCGGGGCGGGTGCGCGGCTGCGGGCGCAGGTGCGGGCGCGGGCCGGCGGGGACAGGGGGCCTGGCGGCCGGCAGCCCGCCGCTCACGCCGCCCCTGTCCCCCCCACCAACCCCGTGTGTCCCGCCCCCCAGGCCCTCCTCCCCCGCCCCCCCGCAGCTCGGGCCCTGGTCGTGGCGCGGCTGCCGCACGGTGCCCCTCGACGCCCTCCGGACGCGCTGCCTCTGTGACCGGCTCTCCACCTTCGCCATCTTAGCCCAGCTCAGCGCCGACGCGGTGAGACCCCGGCCGGGACGCGCGCGGGGGACGCGGGGGGCGCGGGGTGGGCGCTTCCGGCGCAGGACCGGCGCGGGAGGGGCTGGACCCACCCCTGCCCGGGTCGGTGCGCCTGGCCGCCCCCGTGGCCTGGCGGCCGGCCGGCCGCTAGAGAGGATGGGTGGGAGCTGGGCGGGTGGCAGTGTGGAGTTGGGGACTGCCCCCACCCCCGGGACTGTGCACCCCCCTCCCCCAGGGACCGATGGGTGAGTCTCCCCCACTCTTCTTGGGGGCTTGGGACCTTGGAGGGAACGGATCCTCAGGGGAGCCAGGCAGGCTGGGCCCAGTCTTTTGAGGACTGGGGGAGGGCTTGGCCTGGCAGAGCTGGCATACCCCTTCACTTGGTCCGTGCTCCCCTGAGCTGGAGGACAGGACCCTGGCCTGCCAAGCAGAGGGAGGGGAAGGAGCTGCCACCTTGCTGGGAGACCTTTCCCACCCTCCCCAAGTGGAACCTGGTCTTTGGAGGCAGCCATGTCCCCAGGTCTGTGTCCTGGGGTGGCTGAGGGTGCTGGATCTGGCCCAGGTCCACAGCTCTGCTGGGGAAGGCCCCATCATCTCAGGGGCCTCCTTTTTGTTCCCGTGATTCTTGTGGGGGCTGCTGGTTTCTATGGCGACGGCATCTGGGGCCAGCTCCTGGGCTGGGGCCCTGGGTGCTGGGCTTGGCCCGCTGGGACTGATGGGCTGTCTCGTCCAGGGCTGAGCTCCACTCACGGGTCCTAGGAAGCCCCCCCACAAGCCACTGAGCGCCTTTCCCCCCACCCAGGAAGGAAAGGGGCTGGGGTCTTCGCTCACTGAGACCCTGGGTCCAGGCCCAGCATAGAAGGATCATTGAGCAGCAGATGTGGAAGACAGACTGGGGAAGGGGATGCAGCTTTCCTGGATGGTTGGGGTAGCTGGCCCTCATTGAATGGGGGCAGCACAGCTCTGCGTTCAGGGAATCCTGGGTTTGATGTGAAAAATGGCTCCAAGCCTTTCTGAGAACGTTCTGCCCACCATTTCTTTGCCCAGTGGAACATGGGTAGGGAGGGCAGTGTTGTCAACCAGGGTCCCCCATGGGGGCAGAGCTGAACAGGACCTTAGAGGTCATTGCCACTGAAACTTTCCATTGACAGGTAGGGAAACTGAGCCATGGGGAGGGTGACTTGCTCAAGGTCTTGGGCAAGTCGATGGACAGGGGTCTGTGCTCTTGGCCCTGACTCCAGTGCACTCTTCCTCATCCCACTGTCCCCGTGACAGGGCTATCGGTGTTGTCGGTTCTGGGGGAGGGCCCTGAAGGCAGCAGCCAGGGCCATCCTGGGGGCTCCCTGGAGGAGGTGGCTTTCTGCATAGGTGGTCATCAGTGCTAAAGTAGCCGGCTTCTTCTGCACAGGGGAGCAGCCAATGGGGCTGGGGGCTTCCTGAGTCCCTGCGAGGCCAGAGCCAGCAGAGCAGGGCCCAGCCTGGGTCCCCGGGTGGGTGCTCATCCTTCAGAGTGTGGAGGAAGGACGAGGGGCAGGGGAGTGTTCCCGAGTGGGGTGTGTGCCCAGGGTTAGTGTGGCCAAGGGTTGACACGCAGGCTTGTCCCACACACACCGTGACTCCAGCCTGGGGCTCCATCCCTCCGAACTTCCGCCTCCTCCCCCGTCGGACAGCAGTGGTCGTGTGTTACTCAGGGTGGGCCTGAGGGGCGGACCAGGTGAGGGGGCCCTGCTGAACCAGGGTCTGCAGCATGGGGGCCACTGCGTGCTGCAGGCCATGCCTTCCCGAGAAGGTGGCCCCCCGGTCAGGGGCTTAGCTCCAGGTCAGCTCCGGCACGGAGGCCGGGCTTGGTGAGCGCCGGGTGGCTGATGCTGGTGAAACCAGGAGCTGAGGCCTGGGGCCCAGGGCCTCTCCCAGGAGACTGGCCTGCACCGGGTGCCGCCAGGGCTGAGCATTCGGAGGCCGCTGTGCCAGGGTGGGCAGGTCTCAGTCTGTGAGGAGTTTGAGGTCTTGTTTTGTAGGGGGGTCGGCAGCTGCAGTTGGGGGGCTTCTGGTGTCGGCCCCTGCACCCTGTCGGTGTACGTGAAGGTGGGACCCCCTCCCCGTATCCCAGAAGGGGAGCTGAGGCCAGAGTCAAGCTGCCCGGCCGCTGGGAGCCTTGGTCTCCTCATCCATGGGATGGTATAGTCGTCGGCCGGCCGAATTCCGGGACCCCTCTGCGGGCACGGGTGCGAGCTCAGAGCCAGAGTGCCAGAAAGACCACCTGGTGCGGGCCAGCCGGCCAGCCTGCCGTCGAAGTGCACACCGCCCTCTCCTTTCCTGGCCGGCTCTGGGGCTGACCCCAGGGGCACTGAGTGGGAGGGCCCAAGCACGACGGTGAGACCGCTGTCATGCAGTCTGTGAGGGGCTGCCCGGGAGGAGCACGGGGTCTGCATCCAGACAGGCCGGCGGCAGCCCGGGGTGGAGGGACCGATGCTCTGGGGGCACCCTGACAGCTTCCTTCCTGCCCTGGGGGCGGTTTAGGAGGGGAGCGTGAGCAGGACTTGTACAGTGGGGCCCTGAGGGGTGAACAGGAGTTCACCGGCTGAGCTTAGTAGAGAGGAGTGACAGTCATGCCAGGGAAGGTGAGGAAGGCACAAAGCAAGTGGGAGACAAGGTGGGGCTCAGAGGGCAGGGCGGGGTGCAAGGCCAGTGCCAGGGAGAGATGGAGCTGCATCCCGAAAGCGGTGGGGAGTGGGGTGGCTGGGGGGGCGGTGACAGAGGATGGTAGTGGGATTGGGGTCTCGGAGGGATCCCAGCAGGAGTGAGGGCAGAGTACCCCAGCCGGCAGTGGGGTGGTGGTAGAGGTGGGCTGGGCCTGGGGCGAGACGGGGTGCCACCTGCCTCTTCCCTGGCTGAGGTTGGATGGGGGTGGGGATTTGGGTCTGAGCAAGTGGGGGCATCGGGAATCCTGGGGACTGGAGTGGCCACAGGGGACTGGAGTCCAGGACAAGGGCCAAGAGTTGATGGTGAAGATGGGGTGCTGTGGCCGCACCCCAGGAGCCAGGGAGGTATGAGATCCCAGGCAGGGGCATGGACCCAGGCGTCCCCCCTTCACTGCCGCCCGAGCTGTGCGTGGACCCGGAGTGTCAGATCCCAGCTGTGCCACTGACCGCTGGAAGGTTGAGTAATGGCTCTGAGTCACATCTGTGAGGGGGCGATGCTGCCTGCGTCCATGCTGCAGTGGGACTGAACTCAGCGAGTGATGACAGCACTGCGCACAGCCTGGCGGGTAGTGGCGCCCGAGAGGCACGGCTGCTGCTGCTGTGTGCGTGGCTGTGATGGACCTGAAAGGGCAGCCCCAGCCTCACCAGGGTCAGGGCTCAGCGTGTGACTGGGAGTCAGGGCAGTTTGCCTGGGAGCTGTGAGCCATGGGTGGTGCTGGAGCAGTAACGGGAGAGCAGACGTGGGGAGGAGGAGATCTGTGTTTAGGACGCATCGGATGTGTAGAGGGCTTAAGAGAGGATTGAAAGTGGGGAGTTTAGGTAGTAGAAACTAACGGTAACCGTAGAGACAACCAGAGAGGATCCCTGGGTGTGGGGCGGGGGGGGGGGCAGTACCCTGGGGAGTCTCCAGGCAAGATGATGGGGCAGAGAGATGAGGGGCTGGTTCAGATTGAACCTTCCGTGAGGGTCTCTGTGAGGTGCTGACATCTAAGCTGAAGCCAGAGCCAGCCGTGTGAAGGTCAGAGGAAGAGCACTGGGCAGTGAGGGGAGCATGTGCAAAGGCCCTGGGGTGGCACCAAACTTGGCTAGGGAACCGGTCTCCGGCAGGAGGCCGGCTGGCTTCTGCCCTCTCGCTCTGTGTGGGTTGGGGCCAATCTCTTGCCCTGGAGGTCCCCACTCCAACCTTCCCAACAAGAGCTAGCGTTCCTTGGCACCCCTGCCCACTCATTCTGTCTTCCCTCCCTTCCCCACATCATCTAGAACCTGCGGGGCCGGGGCTGTCAGGAGTGACGGATGAGCCAGGTGGAGAGGAGGAGAGAGTGGGCGGGCAGGTGGGCAAGCTGGCGGGCATGTGGCTGCCAGGCCGAATGAGGGCACATGGAGGCAGATGGCCACAGAGGTCGGGGCCAGAGCCAGCCACAGAGCGGGTGCGAGCCACTTGCTCGGCCTCCCATGACCCACGTGGCCAGCCGGGCTTCGAGGTTACCCAGCAAGTTCAAGGGTGCGGGCCGCAGCCCAGAGCCCCCGCTTCCCCAGGTCCTCCAGCTCCCTGCGTGGAAACACAAGTTTGCGCCCGAGCCGCACCCTGGGCCGTGCCTCCAGGGACCGCTGACTGCTTGGCGACCTTGGCTGACTTTCTCCCTTCTCCCGGAGCCTGCCTTCCCTGTCTCCTCCATTCATCTAGCACTGCACTGACTGTGTCCGAGCCCGAGGGGGCTCAGGAATGGGAGGACACCGGGCCGCAGGGACGGGAAGTCGCCCCCAGCAGCGGGCCCCGGGCTGGAACCCAGCAACACCCAGAAGGGCTTGGGGGCCAGGAGGGGGCGTTTCCAGCGCAGGGAAGGGCAGTCCATGCCACAGGAACAGCATGCACGTGGGTGGAGGGCACAGCATGGCTGGCGCACCGCGCTGGCAGTGGGTGGGGGCAGCAGCGCAGGTGGGACGGCCGTGGAGCACCCCGTTCAGGAGCCCTGACTCTAGGGGCCTAAGGAAGGTAGAAGGCGCCAGTTCGGGGCAGGATAGTTGGGCCGGGCCTTCCAGAAGCCAGTGAAGTGGGAGGGTCTCCCTGGGCAGCCTGCCGGGATCAGCAGGGGTCAGAGAGCTGCTCTGAAGGGTGTCAGCCTAGTCAGACTTGGAGCAGGGACAGGAGTGCCCCCTTTAGGGTGAGGGAGCCCCTGGAAAGCCCCGTGTCCCCAGCAGAGCACCTCCTCCCTCAAGCGCAGAGGCCGCAGGCTGGGGAGGGGCTGCAGAGACCGCCATCAGTCCCTCCGAGTGTCCTTGGTTTCGTTGCACAGGAGCCTTGCTCCCTCCTCAGCAGGTGCGTGCTGTCCTCGTGCTCGTGCCCTGCCCACCGTGCAGCGGCCCCCGGCGTGGACTGCGGGGGTCAGGCAGCGGCAGGGCCTGAGCACGTGACGCACGCGTGAGCGGGGATCAGCTGGCGCTCAGGGCTACATGGTGGGGAGCGGCTGGGCCCATCGTCCAGCCCGAGCCCCCCCACCCAGAGGCACCACCGCATGGCAGCTGGGAAGGGTGTTCTGGGTGGAGGGACCACCTCTGCAGTGGCGGGAGCAAGGAGGCGGCAGCGCCGGAGGGCGTCTCACCCGACGGAGGCGAAAGGGGGCCAGGCCGGGCCCAGTGGCCTTTGGAGCGTTCAGAGGGTTGGGGAGGGGGTGGACGGGCAGGGGGCACTCAGAGCAGAGCAGGGGTGCGATCTCTAATGCCGTTTTACAGAATTCTCCGGCCAAGCCTGGAGAAGAGCCGTGAGGGGCTGGGCCCGGTCGGGGGGCAGGGGTGCAGCGCAGGGATCTGGCGGAACAGAAGGGAGGGCGAGGGAGGAGTGGAGAACAGGGGTGCTTGGCGGGGCTGTGGGGCAGCAGGTGCTCGGAGTGGGAACTGGCTTTGAGGCAGTGGAGGCCGGACGGATGCAGCTGGCTCGGAAGGGCCCTTCCAGGAAGCCCCGTGTCCTGCTCTCGGCGGGTATTCCGGAAGCACGCAGCCTGGGAGAGCTGTCCCTGAGGTGGGGCTGGCACCCCATGACCTGTCTGTGACACGGGGAGATGGTCCTCCCCTGGAATTGGGGGCGTCCGTGAAGTGCAGACAAGGTGTTCGTCGCCCGGCTTGGCAGGGGCTCTGATTAATTAGACCAGTGACCGGGCGGGGGGTGCACACAGACCCAGCCCCCCCAGAAGCACAGGCCCGCAGGGGGCACGGGGCGGGGCGCGGTGGAGAGGGCGGGCTCCCCCCCCCCCCCCGGCACCGCCCCGGCCTCACTCCCGTCTCTCTGCCCCGGAACCCTCAGAACATGGAGAAGGTGGCGGCGCCGTCGGTGACGCTCATCGTGGGCTGCGGCGTGTCGTCCCTCACCCTGCTCATGCTCATCATCATCTACGTGTCCGTGTGGAGGTGGGGCCGGGTGCTGGGGCCACGCGCGGGCCGGGGGGGGGGGGGGTCCGGTCTCGTCCCTTCTCCCCTGAGGGCGGCCACGGGGCTGGGCTGGCCCAGAGCTCCCGCCCAGTCAGCAGCGCCATCCGCCCATCTTCCCCTGCCCACCGCTGTCGCGGACGGACTGCGCCGCCGCCCCCCTCTCCCCTCTGTCCCCTGCCTCTCCGACAGCCCCCAGCCGCTGCCCGAGTGCCGCTCCCTGGACGCCGAACGGTAGTGACGGGGTGGGGCACGGGCGCCCTTCTGCTCCTGCCCTGCACTGCTGCCCACAGAAGGTGGCCACGCTTTCTCCTACCCTCTGAGTGGGCTCCCCGCCCAGCACCCCACCCTGGGACCTCAGAGCCCCACCTTCTGTGTCCTGCCACGGGGGCGTGCAAGGCCACAGCCTTCTCTGAGCCCAGGGTCGCATCTCAGGGCAAGAACCTCTACTCGCACCCCTGCCCCTCACTCCCCTCCCCCAGGCCACAGGGCCTCATCACAGGACCCCCGGACCGCCTCACCAGGCCCGGTTGGGGTGAGGCAGCGGTGTCCTGCTCTTGGGGGGAGGGACGTGTATGTACACGTGCAGGCCTGAGCCCGGCCCGCGCGGCCAGGATGGGCTCAGCGTCGGGGTGTGTGAGGGCGAGTGTGTGCCTGCGGGACGGGCCTCCCCTCCCTGCCCCCAGAGCCCTGCCTTCAGCTGCTCGGAGCAGAAGTTTAGCACAGGGAGTCTGCATCAAGGTCACCCACCCATGGCAGTGGAACTGATGTTGCTCCCCGAGGCCAGCAAGGAGGGATCGATGTGTCAGTGGGGGCAGGCGGCCTGTGTTCCCCAGCTCCCCCTCCTCATCCTGCCCAAGGGCAGAAGCCGATCCAAACCGCCCAGCCCCCCACCTGCCCAGCCCCTCCCCGGAGGCTTCTGTTTCTGGAGACCTCTGGGGCAGGGGGTCTGGGACAGCCCCTCCAGCCCTGCCTGCTGCGGTTCTGAGGGGTTTGCCCATGGCTTTCGAAGCACCTCCTTCCCGAGCTCTGCTGGCCAAGTCCCTGCCCCGTGAGCCACAGTCAGGACCCCATCCCAATGGTCCCCATGAGAAAATGGAGACCCACAGAGGAAAAGTGACCTGCCCAAGGTCACATCATGGCCCCTGAGGCGCAGCCCTGTACTCTCTGCTCACCACCTGGTGGGATCTCAGCCCCCAAGGCCACTGGGATGCTGCACTGGGAAACGGGAGCCAAAGGGATGGTGGCTAATGCTTCCTGCATCCTGCCCCTTTAATCTGAGCCACAGCTCCGAGCAGCAGGTGCTGTTCCCTCCATCCATCTCACAGACGTGAAGACTGAGGCACAGAGGGGTTGGGCCACCTGCCTGGTGTTACACAGCCAGGATGTGGCTGAGCTGGTGCAGGCATAGGCTCTGAGGCCCACCCTCAGAACCACTTTGTCTTCCTGTGTCAAAGTCGGGATCAGACAGGGTGGGAAGGCTGGGGGCTAGGGGGACAGCTGGGGTGAAAGCCAGGAGCAGGCAGAGACTGAGACCCTGGAAATGAGCTGTGTTCAAGAGATCCAAAGACAGGGAGAGCATCTTGCACAAAAAGGAGAAGCAGTTCTAAGGATAAGCCACCCCTACAAGGAACAGGTGGCTGTGCTTGGCGTTTTCCCATGGCCCTCCCTGGCACCTGACTGTGTGCCAGAATTTAGTATGTGGTGGAGTGGAACAGGTGGTGTTGGTGATGGTGGTGACGATCATGGTGGTGATGTTGGCGGTGGTAGTGGTGGTGATGGTGGTGATGATGGTGATGGTGGTGATGGTGATGGTGGTGATGGTGGTGATGGTAGTGGTGGTGATGGTGATGGTGGTGATGGTAGTGGTGGTGATGGTGGTGGTGATGGTGATTATGGTGGTGGTGGTGGTGGTGATGGTGGTGATGGTGGTGATTATGGTGGTGGTGGTGGTGATGGTGATTATGGTGATGGTGGTGGTGGTGGTGATGGTGGTGATTATGGTGATGGTGGTGGTGGTGATGGTGATTGTGGTGATGGTGGTGATGGTGGTGATGGTGGTGGTGATGGTGTTGGTAGTGGTGGTGATGGTGGCGGTGGTGATGGTGGTGATTATGGTGATGGTGGTGGTGATAATAGTGGTGACAATGATGGTGATGTGGTGGTGGAGGCAATGGTGATGGTGGAGGTGATGGTAGCAGTAGCAGCAATGTCTGCAGGGATAAGGTAGTGCTCTAGTCTTGATACGGCCACAGGACCCCAGTGCCTGTGGAGATGAGGCCCCGTTGGGCACTGAGCCCGCTCTGTCCCATAGGTACATCCGCTCGGAGCGGTCCGTCATCCTCATCAATTTTTGCTTGTCTATCATCTCCTCCAATGCCCTCATCCTCATCGGGCAGACCCAGACCCGCAATAAGGTATGTGATCTCTGCCCTTCTCTGCACATCCCAGTGCACCCAGGCGGGATGGGGTGATGGTGAGGACCCCAAAAGGATCCCAGGGAAGCTTAGGGAGGAGAGTTCTAGAGCCGCATGGAGTCCTTCATTCTCCTCCTCTGACTGCGGCTGGACCCTGGCCTCGGCGTGGGGACATGGTGTCTGGAGTTCTCCGGCTGGACTGGCACTTCTAGATGGGCTGGTTCGAGCCGCCCCCGGCCTGCCACTGAGGCCTGGACTGTCGTCTTGTCTGTGTATAGCCATGCGTCCTTGGGGGTGACTTGCCCTCCCTGGGGGTTGAGTTCACCACCTGCTGGGCAGATGGGCTCACAGCAGTGCCTTCGGGCGGGCTCCTGCGGGCACGTGCTGTGTCTCCAGATGGGTGAGGATGAGGGGGCCAGGAAGGTCTCTGTCCTTGGCAGTCTGTGGACCCAGTGGCACACCCCCCCCGGGGGGGCAGGGACACCGGATGTTCCACAGGCCACCTCGAGGCAGTAGACCAGGTGACCCTTCAGTGGCTTTGTGCCAGGGGCTCTGACCACATGACCACTGCGGACCCCGGGCTTGGACCTCTCCTAGCCTCACCGAGCCCCTCCCCCGGGGCAGGCCTGGGAACGGGTGACCGGGCACCCGCCCCGCCTAACCCACCCAGCTGCCCTGTCCAGGTGGTGTGCACGCTGGTGGCCGCCTTCCTGCATTTCTTCTTCCTGTCGTCCTTCTGCTGGGTGCTCACCGAGGCCTGGCAGTCCTACATGGCCGTGACAGGCCGCCTCAGGAACCGCCTCATCCGCAAACGCTTCCTCTGCCTGGGCTGGGGTGAGTGGTGCCGGGCAGGGGGTGGTGGACCCCCCCCGCCCCTGCCCGCTGTCCCCGCCCCTTGCGGCCCTGTCCCCCGCCCCCCCCCGCAGCCCCTGCCCACTGTCCCCACCCCTTTGCGGTCCCATCGCAGCCCCCCGCAGCCCCTGCCCTCTGTCTCTGCCCCTTATGGTCCCATTCCCCCCCTCCCTGGTCTCTGCCCACGGCCCCGTCCCCCCTCCCCGGTCTCTGCCCGCTGTCCCTGCCCCTTGCAGCCCCTGCCCCTTGTGGCCCTGTCCCCCACCCCCTGCCTTGCCCTTGTCCTCCTGGTGCCTCCATGGGGTTGCCAGGTAAAATATGACGCCAAGTTCTATTTGAATTTCAGATAATGAGTTATTTTTTAAGGATATCCTCTTCAATGTTTGGGACACACTTACAATAAAAATGAGTTCTTTTGTATCTGAAATTCAAGCGTGACGCGGCGTCCCGTGTCTCGTTTGCTGACCTGGCCGCCATGCCTGCAGTCCTGTAGGCCCCCACCCTCATCCAGCCCCTGCCCCTCTCTCCCGTGCTCGGGGGACCCTGTTCAGGGTTCGCTCCCACCTCGCCCCATCCTCAGGGCTGGAAGGAGGCAGAGGGCGGACAGGGGCTTGGATGGTGGGGGGACTCGCTGCCTTTGTTTCTGGTCCTTCCACAGGGCTCCCCGCGCTGGTCGTAGCCATTTCTGTGGGATTCACCAAGGCCAAAGGGTACAGCACCATGAACTAGTGAGTCGGGGCAGGGCGGGGATGGGGTGGAGGCCGCTCGGCTCCCCCAGCCCCTCCCACTTCTCTAGAAGGTGACAGCTGCCTGGTGCCCGCCTCGCAGAGGAGAGCCAAGGCTGGGAGAGCTGGGGGCCCCGGGGCTGGAGGCTCTCTCCCTCCCCGGCTCCTCCCTGGCAGTGGGCCGCAGGATGGAGGAAATGGGGGCTCAGGGCTGCTAGAGCTTTTCCCCTCCTCCTTAGGTATCCTTGGACAGGTCTGTTAGCCTCGGTTTCCCCTCTGCACCGCTGTGTCCACCCTGCATGACTATGGTGACAAGGGGGCTGTGTGGCCCCAAGGAGGGCAAGGCAGGTGGTGAGGGGCCTATTTCACAGATGAAGTCGGTGAGGCTCTGAAGGGTCAGCTGGGCCAGGCAGGTCCAGGGGCCTTGAATGCCAAGCCAGGAAGCTTGGGGTCACCCTAAAACCAGTGTGACTTCCCAGGGTAGGGGGAGAGGAGCCAGAGGCAGGAGAAGGGGCCGGTGCGGGCTTGGCTCACCGTGGAGCCCCAGGGGGACAGGCCATGGCTGGGCCCTGGAGCAGTGCCCCACTTGGGCAGCAGGGCCAGTGGACATGAATGACGGTCCAGTTACTGGAACCCACAGGAGGGAGAGTGCCAGGAGGTAACTGTGGGCACTGCCGCAGAGCTGAGAGGGTCAGGGGTGGATCAGGGGAACGCCAGGGATTCTGAAGGCTGAAGAGGAGTTCGTCCGATGGCATGCGGTGGAAGGCTCGGGGCAGGGGAAACAGCACGTGAAGACTGCAGTGTCTTCACTGGGTCCGGGGCTCCCGCAGGCCGCCATGCGTAGGGTCCAGGAGATTTGGGGAAGTGCGGAGCCAGTGAGCACATGTGGCGTGTGGAGGGGTCGGTCAGACGTGTGAGCAGAGGCCTGGGTGACCGGGCCGTGGGGCCTGGGTTGAGTGGACAGGTGGAGGGCCAGACCAGGGACCCAACCTAGAATTTTGGCATCGTGTCCAGAAGGGTCTGTGCATGAGATGGGGGAGGGTGCAGGAGGAGAGTTGGGGAGCCAGCTTGGGGCGGTCAGGACACCCTCATGTCTGCCCTGTGCTTGCTTCCCCCTCTATAAACCGGGGTCCACGGGGCCGCGCGGGGGGCGCTCCCGAGGGCTCAGAGGCCAGAGCGAGCTGCGGTGTGCCGTGCGTGGGAGGGCCTGCTGGTGTTGAGCTCCTTCTGCTCCCCAGCGTCTCACCTGCCTTCCCGGGGGGGTGGGGGCGTCACGCCTGGCCGCTGACCAGCCTGTCTCCCTCCCCAGCTGCTGGCTCTCCCTGGAGGGGGGACTGTTGTACGCCTTCGTGGGACCGGCCGCCGCTGTCGTGCTGGTACTGACCCCCTCCCCGCTGGCCCAGGCTGGGGCCTTGGGCTGTACCCATTGCCCCTTCAGGGTGACCATGGTCAATGAGGGGTGGATGGTGTTCCTGGCCCCCCTGACCTGCCCTCAGGGTACAGGGTGCAGAGACTGGGCCACAGTGGGGGCCTTCTATTTCTGTGAGGACCTGCCAGGAGATCCATGTGGGTTCACGGGGTGAGTGGCCGGGGGAGGGGCTCGAGTGGACAGGTGGCTGACGAGGGCAGCAGGGCATGCCTGCTAGCAGAGCCTGAGGCTGGGGGGCTGGGGCGGGACCCTTGCTGCTACCGGCCATCACGCTCTGGAGAAGGAAGCGGCTGCCTGTTCTCTCTCACCACGAATTCCCAAACGCCTTCAGGGTGGGATGCGAAACAGTGCCATGGGGCACACAGGGTTCCTGTCCCGGAGTTCAGGCTGGGCAGGGGGAGCCGGGCACGGCTGGGGGCCTGTACCTGCCCAGCCTGAGCCCGTCCCTGTCCAGCCCTCTGCCCCTCACGCAGGGTCACGCACCGCCATGTGGTGGGGGCCCCCCGGCACAGGCACAGGCATGGGGAGGCTGGACGGCCCCCGGTGGGCAGCGGGCCTAGCCCGAGGGTCCTGGCTCCTTTATTCCTCGAAGGGAGAGGCCTCCGTGCCCTGCATGTCAATGTGGCCCTTCAGAGAGCAGGCCAGCTCGCCATTTTAAAGAGGCGACCCAGGAGCAGGGGAGGCTCAGATGATGGAAGCAGGAGACCCCAGCCCCCACGTCCCCTCCCAGGGTGTCTGGAGGGCAGGGCTGGGGCCGATCTGCTGTGGCCCCCAGCCCAGGGCCCCCTCAGTAACATGGGGACACGCAGGTAAAGACCGTACAGCGCCTGCTGCGGGCAGGGCGGTGACGGCTGGTGTCCTGTCCCCTTCTGGCCCTGGCCTTGTCAGAAAATGAGGTCACCCAGGAAAGACGCCTCCACCCCAGTCAGGCCCTCCGGCACTGGTGCCCGCGTCTGGGAACTTTCCGTTCGCACGGGGATGAAAGGCAGGGCCTGACCACTGTCGTGTGCGGAGTCAGGGGCGCTCAGAGCCGTGGGGCCGCAGGGAGGCGGCCTCCTCCTGCCTCTTATCCGGGGGGCCTGGGGCCAGGCCTTGGACCTCAGGCAGCCTCTGCACAGTGGGAGCCCAGGGGAGGGCACTCGGGGGGAAGGGGGCAAAGGAATGAGCCGGGAGCCTCCCCACCCAGGAGGAAGGCCGGAGAGGGGAAGCCCCGAGGTCTCCAGGGCCACTCCAGGGCCAGCCCCTGGGGACAGCTGCTGTTTGCCGCAGGTAGCGGCTTGCGGGCCGCGAACGCCAAGGAGCACTTGTTAGGGGACAGGTGCCCGGCAGGAAGGGGTCAGGAAAGATGCTGTGGCAGAGAGCGCAAGAGCAGTGTGCCCCCAGGTAGAGCCAGGATGCCCCCGAGACGGCCCTTAAGGGGGGCCCTAGTGAGGGGTGAGCTCCCTGTCATGGGAGGGATATAAGGAGCAGGGGTGCTGAGAGGTGGGGGGGCGGCCACAGGGCACGCCTAAGGGTGGATGGCAGCTAGATCATCTGAGGTCTCTTCTGTGGTCGGAGCAGGGGAGTGTGCTGGGGCCAGGCTGACCTCTGACCTCTGGACAGATGTCAGCCCAGCTCCACGAACTGCTGCTGACCATGGTGGGGATGGCAGATGGGCCTCTGGGCTATTCAGTGCAGGCCACCCTGGGGGGTCCAGCCTGTAGAGAGAGCCCCTCACATCACCCTCGGCGCCCCCACTGGGTCATGCTGGCCCCTTTTCGTGTACAGCCCCGCCGGGCAGGGCTTCCAGCTCCTCGTGGAGCAGGTCCCACGGGAGGGTCACATGGGGGGCTTGACCTGGAGCACCTTGCCCTGGGTGGGGTCCTGTGGCAGGAGAACCCCACCTGAGAGCCAGGGCTCTGGGGGGAGCCGGCCAGGCCCGGGAGACGGTGCTGGGGGGCTGGCGAGCCTATGCCGGTGGCTGTCCTGGAAGCCCCACCTGCTGGCCTGGGGAGCGGTGCCGCAGACCGGGTGCTGCTGCGGGTGGGAGCCCTGGTGTGGAGCGCCGAGTGCCCGCCCCGTGCCCCGCCCCCACGGCCGTGCCCCGCCCCCACACCCACTCCCTCTGCCTGACAGGTGAACATGGTCATCGGGATCCTGGTGTTCAACAAGCTGGTGTCCAAGGACGGCATCA
The DNA here is from genome assembly GCF_024610735.1 of Ursus americanus. Taxonomy (NCBI): domain Eukaryota; kingdom Metazoa; phylum Chordata; class Mammalia; order Carnivora; family Ursidae; genus Ursus; species Ursus americanus. The sequence continues at coordinate 1,802,348 of NC_142135.1, read as the reverse complement.
CCGACAAGAAGCTGAAGGAGCGGGCAGGGTAGGACGGGGCCCACCTCACCTGCATTGAACTGAAAACTCAGCCCGCTCGTCCCCACCAGGCCCCAAGCAGGCGCAGAAACTGAGGCACGGGAGTCTGGAGGCTCACGGCCAGTCCTGGCCTTCCTCTGTGCCTCAGTGTCTCTGTCTGGCCTCTGGCAGGTCCTCAGAAACCATGAAGCTGGTTGTTTTCAGAGGCCCTGCCCCCGCAGGGACCACTGGGGCGGTGGGAGGGAGCCCCTGGCCTCCCCCTTCCCTACCCTGGGGTCGGGTGACCCCGAACAAGGATACACCTGCCCACCCTTATGGTGCCTTGAGCAACAGGAGGAGAGCACACGGGGCAAATAGGGTGTTCCTCCCGCGTGGGGAGGCTGAGCCGAGAGGGCAGTGCGTGGCCAGAGGGCACACGGTCCCGAGCAGCTGGGCGGTGCCCAGCAGGGAAGGCCAAGTGGGCTTGGGACAGTGCTGCTCCTCCAGCCCCCCAGAGAATGGGAGCCATGAGGCCACGGACGGGGGCCACATCGGGCTGAGACAGACCCCTCTCTCCGTCCTGCCCCAGCCCTCTGAGCCCTCCCCACCTCACCTCTGCCTGTTGCTCTGTTCGTCCCTCTGCCCTGGCTGGTGTCTGCATGGGGGTCCCGCCCCGCTCCACTGCCCTCTGTGCCCGTCCTCGATGTCTGTCTCTGTGTCTGTCTCCCTCCTCTTCCTGCGCCTCCTGCTTACCCTCGCTTCAGGACACCATCCCCTTGGGTCCCTGATGGCTTCTACTCGTGCTCAGAAGCCTGCTGCGCGGCTTTGGGGGATGCGTGCGATCTGGACAGGCGGGCCTCGCCGTCTGTGGGCCTGGGTGCCCCACTCCCTGGGTGGCGTCCCTGGCAGTGGGGCTTGACGGCCCCCGCCCGCCCACACGTGTTCCTGGGAGGCCCCGGGCCGCGCACGGGGTCGGAGCGCTGGAGCAGTTCACACGCAGCTCCCGCTCGGCGCGGCACTGTCTGGTTTGCTTCCCACAATAACCCCCGAGGTCGGCTCTTGTGTTCCGTTCCCATTTGTACAGCCCAGTGGACCGAGGTTGAGGCGGGGTGAGCGGCTGGTGGTGTGGCTTTGAGCCAGTCAGGCAGGCGCTGGAGCCCAGCGTGTCCGTGTGGCTGGATGCCTCCTCGGGCCCGTCCTGGGTGTGCAGCGGGTGCCCTGGCTCGGAAGCGCTTCCGGCTATGCCCGCGGGGCCGTGCAGAGCCCTGCTCCCCACACGGACAGGAGGCACCCTGCTCGCCGCTGAGCTCTTACTGGCACACACACGCACACACGCAGGGCCCGTGGCAGGGCGCTGCCCAGCTAGCTCCCCAAACCCCAGCGCACTGGCAGGCGGAGCCCTCGCCCCCTGGCTGGGCCGGTGCGTGGTCAGGACAGATTCACAGAGACCAGAGGGAAGTGGCCGTGGCCTCCCCCTGATATTTCTGCTTCTTCGTGCAAACATGGGCAGATCGGCTCCCCCTCTGCTCTGCGCGGGCACGCACGGGTGCCAGACCCGGACCACCACCATCTCCCTGAGGCTCCCTGCTTCCCCTGGGAGCCCCCCCACCCCGGGTCCCCCACCCAGGACTAGCCTAGGGAGGCGCGGGTGGGATCGCTGCAGTCAGTGAGCACTCTGCCCCCGTCCTTGCGAGAACAGTGTCGGCTCTTGTCTCAGACTTTGAATTTCACTTCCGGTCAGCTGCCCCGGGGCCCCCTCGGGTGAGCCCTCAAACGTGCCTAGTGTGGAACCCTCTCTCCAGCCGCCAGTAATGCCACGTTAGTGCCTCTCGCTGCCGGCGCGCCCGCCGGGCTCCACTCTCCTCTGAGTTACACTCTGTTTTAAGCTTTTCCTGTCCTGTCACCTCTGCCGTCCGCTCTAGGGGTCCTCCCCTAGCCAGCCCTTCGCCAGACTCGTCCCCATCCAGGGGCCTTGGGACAAGGTGGACCCAAGGGCCAGTGCGGCCGGAGGGGATGGGGCCGGTTCAGCGTGAGAACGCGCTCGGCTGGTTGGTCATTGGCCTGCGGTCGTGCTGGGGGCTGGGGTGCGCTCTGTGTGAGTGTGTATGTGTGAGCGTGTGCGTGCGAGTGTGTACATGTGTGAGCCTGCGTGGGTGTGTGGACAGTCGTGCACCATGGCGGCCGCGGGATCAGGATGGGACGGGTCCGCTGAAGCGGAAAGCTGTGTTGGGAGGGCCGGGCGGGGACAAGGCTCTGGGAGTACGCGCTGTTTGCTTCACACGCCAGGCTGTGCCCTGATAGGCCTGTCACGAGAGCCTTGGGGGACAGTCCCTGAGAGGTCAAGTGGCAGGTTGGAGGCAGGGGCCCCGCCCACCTGGGTCCCTGCTCCCGCCCCTCCCCCACCCCACCACAGGGGCATTGGACTTTCCAAAGGGCCGGGTGGTCCCACTGCCCCCTGGCCTCCCCGCCAGCTCCCCTGCTCCCCACCCATCACCCCCCAGCTGGCACCCACTCCTCCACGTGGCCCTCTGCCCTCCGCAGAACCCTGCAGAGGCTGGGCTGCGGGAATTGGAGTAATTCACGGGTCTCCAAGCCCCAGCTGTCTGCTCCCCGCCTCAGGCCGCAGACGTCAGGCCCCAGGCCCGGGGGAGGATGACTCAGAGCAGGACGAGACTTCCCTGGGAGAGCTGTGCCCCGCCCTCCTCCTGCTCAGAACGCGGCCAGAGAAGGTCTGTTTCCGGAAGGGAGGAGACAGACGAGGGAGCCCCACCCTCCATGGGGAGACACAGAGGTTTGGGGTCGGGGAGGGCAGTGCGCGTAGTCATGGAGGGCCCCCTTCTCCGGGCATCCAGCAGGTGCGGGGGGAGGCAAGCCTGGGTGCCAGTACCCCTGCTGGGGCCTCCGCCCTGGAAGGAGGTGAGGAGGGTCTGTGACGTTTGGTTCGGAAGCTCGTGCAGCGGCCAGAAGAGAAGAGGTGTGGGGGCTTCAAAGCACCTCCCGGCTCCGGCTGGAGCCGTCCTGAAGAAGAAATGGGGCTGGGGCGAGGCTGGGGACCTGGGTTCTGGAGCGGGGGGAGGGGGTATGGAGGCGGGCCTGTCTTCTGCACCGGCGCCCAGACAGGGCACAAAGGGTGCAGAAGCAGAGGGCACAGCTCTGGGGAGAGCTTCTGCCCCCGTCCCCTGACCAAGGTCCTGCTGGTTTGGGGGTCCTTCTCCAGGCCGGACTTCAGGTCCTTCCATCCTCTCTCCCACCAGCTCCATGCCCCCAGCTCCTTCCCGGTGGCCCTGGCCCCTGCCTGATGTTCCTTGTGCCCCTCCCCCCGCCCACTCCCCACTTCTCCTGCCCCACCTGCTCCTGCCTCATCCTTTTGACAAGGATGTCCTGTAAGGAGGGGAGCAGGTGGTCCTGACCTCAGCCCCGACCGCGGCGAGGACAGTGGCCCCAGCGGCTCCTTGGAGCCCCTGCATGGCAGTCACCTGCCCATGGGGGCAGAGCGCTGGAGGTCATCATGGTGGTGAGGGCGGGGTCAGGTACATTTCCCAGACACCCCACTGCACACCAGCCGTCGCGCTGGCACTGTCTGCCCTCACCACACCTTGAGGACATGGCACAGTGACGGCACTGTCCGGAAGAGGCAGGCTCAGAGCGGCCACGGCATAGCCCGTGGTGGCACAGAAGGTGCCGGGGGCAGAGGGCAGTGCCTCTGGGCAGCCCCTCCCCTGGGGACCAGCAGAGCAAGGCCTGCCAAGAGGATGAAGTGCCTGTGGGTCTCTGTTCTTGTCTCTGCCTCCCCCCTCCCCCTGCCATGTTTGTCTGTCATCTCTCTCCTCTTGGAGCAGCTCTCTGGTTCTCTCTCTTTCTCTTCCCGTCTCTGTCCAGAGCTCAGAGGCCTGGCCAAACACCTCCCTCCATGGCCGCCTTATGGTTGGGACCCCGGACCCCTGGCAGGGGGACCTGAGGGCCCTGGGAGCTGGAACCAGCAGGTGGCCCCCAGCTCCTGCCTCCAGTGTGCCTCCTCACCTGTGCCCTCCTGGACAGTTAGGAACCTGGGTCTCCCAGAGAGGTCCCTCCCTCCCTGCTGCCCAGCCCCCGGGGACCACCCTCGGAATCTCCAGTCTCCTCTGCCAGGAGCCCTCAGGCCGCTGGGCGGGTTGGGGCAGAACTCTGCTCCCTAGGAGGGGCCACGAGGCTGGTGGGCCCAGAGGGGAGAGGCGGGAGAGGAGGTGAAGCCCAGCGGGGGAGGGGGGCGCCCCCGGGCGGGGAGGGTGGGGAGGGCGCCCGGGGCAGTGCTGACACAGCCGCCCGCTGCACTGTCCACAGGGCCTCGCTGTGGAGCTCCTGCGTCGTGCTGCCGCTGCTGGCACTGACCTGGATGTCGGCCGTGCTCGCCGTCACCGACCGCCGCTCCGCCCTCTTCCAGATCCTGTTCGCCGTCTTTGACTCACTGGAGGGCTTCGTCATAGTGATGGTGCACTGCATTCTACGCAGAGAGGTGGGCCTCGCGGGCACGCCCCTGCCAGGCCCTCTGCGCGGCCGACACCTGCAGCGGCCCTGCGGGCAGATCCTGGGACCGGGCGGGAGGTGGGGGCGCAGCTTCCAGGCCCCTCACTTCTGCAAGGCGGGGCTGCCAGAGCGGTGGCTCCTTAGTGAAAGCGCTTCCTCCCAAGAACGCCCCCCACGCGCCCCATGCTGGCTCGGACTGGGAGGGCGGCTCTCTCCCCTGGGGTGTTTGGGACCCAAAGCCACTGGAGACGTAGGTGGCTTTTAGCACCACTGAGACTCCTGTCCTGGAGCGCTCTGGGTCTGTCTCGGAGGGAGCAAGAGAGGGCAGTCACCCACCCGTGCCAGCTGCCCAGGAGCAACAGTTAGGGGACCTGCTCTGATCTCAGGAGGCTCGAAATGTGGGTAACAGTGCTCTTGGCGTGGATGCACGAGGTGCCATCGCGAGGCTGGATGAGGCCAGGTGGCCTCGGAAGCTGAAGGGGCACGAATGGGTGGACAGACACGTGGAATGACCTCCCCTTCCCCTCGGAACCTCCTAGAAAGATAACAAAGTGATTTTAAAGCACTTAGATTCAAAAGGATGAAAAGAAGCGTTTTGCCGCAAACCCTGGGCTTTTGGGGAGAGAAGAACAAGGGGTCATGAGCTCAGCCCAGCCGAGGAAGCTCGGTCCGCAGCCGGCAGTGGGGGTGGCCCAGCAGCAACTGCTTCACAGCCCAAGCCAGAGCGCTTCTAGAAGTGGGACTCCCGGGCCCTCGGGACGCCCAGGGAAGGTCTGTAGCGGACGACTGGCGGTCCGTTTCGGTAGCAGCATGGACCCCTCCTGGGCTGGCAGTGCTGCCCCCACCCGGCCTCCCCCACCTGCGGCCCCACCGTCCCCCGTGGGGCCCTGGACTGGGGGCGCCCGGCACAGCTGAAAGCATGCTGAGACGGGGATGCGTGAGCCTATGTGCTGGCGCTTGGGCACCGCGTCGCCTGAGGCCCCCAGCTGGCGGACAGGTGAGCGCCGAAAGATGGGAGGACAAGAAGCCCACGTTTCTGGTGTTGGGACGGCCCCATTGACAAATTCCAGCCCACAGCCCCTCCTCCCACTGCGTGGAAATGTCCTGGTGGGTCATGAGCATTCTCTCTGAAATCCTGAGCACCCGGAGAGCCTGTGCCTGAAAAGTTACAGAGCTGAGCAGCCGCGGGCCCCAGACACAGACCCGAGCTGGCGTCCCCAGAGAGAGAGACCGCCCCCGCTCCCCAGCCCCGCACCTGCAGGTTTCTGGTCCTGGCCGTGTTTACTCGCATCCGCGGTTCTCGCTGCGGGCCGCCTACTGCTCGTCTTCCACACACGGGCCAGCACAGGCCTCCTCGCTTCGGTGGGCTGTGGCCGGATGTCACACTCCTGCCCGGCTGTAAGGCCCCGCTCATGACCCTCGGCTGCTGGCTGCTGGCTTCTGGGAAACGAGAACAGCAGGCTACCAAGAAGGGGCATGCAGAGACCAGGAGGGAGCTTTGTAGGAATTCGGACCCGGAGGCAGAAGCGGGAATACCCGGAGCGTGGGCCCACCCCCGAGGAGAGTCAGGTGCCCCGGAGACATGGTTTCCCAGGAAGGCTGGACTTCCCCATCAGCCTCTGTGACCTCCTGGGGTCCCACAGGTGGGGTCTGTGCTACAGGGACCCTGCGGCCAGGGGAAGGTTGGGAAAGGGCCCCCATCCTCTGGTCTCTGCAGGGAGGGCTCCAGGGGGCTGTGCTGAGGAAGACAGGCCAGCAGGGGGCAGACAGGGGCGATGCCAGGCAGCTCCAGCCAGTGCGATGGGTGTGGAACATTTGGCAGGTAGACGAGTAAGGTGGTCATCTGAGTCTCCTGGGGAGGGAACCGAGGGGGTGAGGCTGGCCAGGTGGCCTTCCTGGAGGAGGAGGCTATGAGGCACTTGGGGAGACCATTTGGTGTTCATGCCAGTGGAGAAAGTGGTTTCCCATCTGCCATCTCCTGGACCGTGGCCTGCCTCCACTGGGCAGCAGTAGGCGCTTCGAGATGTTTGCTAGGCGGGCGTGAGTGCAAGGATGGGAGGAAGGCGCACCTGCACAGGCGGCCCGAAGGCTTGATTGCTGTCCCCGGCCCTGAGGCCAGCAGGACTCCAGCACCGCCTCTGAGTAGCTGTGTGGCTGCAGGGAAGGGGGACAGGTCCCCAGGTCTGTGCAGTGTCTGGGTCTTGGAGCCAGGAACCCCGGCGCACCCTCCTCCCAGAGCCCCCCCCACTCAGGATGCCTCCTCCAGGAAGCCCTCCATGCTTTCACCACCCCTGTGCCTTCCGTTATTCCCTTTGCCTGTCGTGGCCTTGAGGCGTCCGCTCCTTGAGGGTGGGCACCGCTCACTGCTGTGCTCAGGGCCCAGAGCAGGCAGTGCGGAGAAGGTGCCAGCCTTTGCTCCTTGCTCACGCGGCCAGCTCTGTCCGTCCTCCGTGGATGAGCTTTGTGCTGGCTACTTGGGTGGCCCCGGACGCGGAGCCACCATCACCCCTTCCTGAAGAGTCTGTGGGAGACCTCCATCGATGGATGTGCCCCACAGACATGCTGTCCCCCCCAAGGCCCTGTGGACGCTCAGGGGGCGGGTCTCCAGGGGAGCGAGGGCGGGGCCCCCGGCTGGCCCGGATGGTGCGGACTCCGGTGCCTTCTGCAGCCTGACGGGGGTCTGTACGGACACATCCAGCCAGGAGGGCTGCAGCATGCTCGCAGGGGGTCCGGAGCTCCTCGACTTTGGAATTTTCACACCCATGAAGGGCACAGAGAGAATCTCCGAGAGGGAAGGGGGGCGAGGCCCCGCACAGAGGCCGCCCTCGCAGAGATGCCCCTCTGTGCTGCTTGCCCTTGCCTTCCCGCCACCCTGCGAGGATGCAGTCCAGGGCTGCTGGGGACCGCTCTGCTCTCTCTCCCCAGGTCCAGGACGCCGTGAAGTGTCGCGTGGTGGACCGCCAGGAGGAGGGCAACGGGGACTCGGGGGGCTCCTTCCAGAACGGCCATGCCCAGCTCATGGTAGGGCTCAGAGCTTGGTGCCCCCCACGGTGCAGCCTCACGCCACTTAGAGCTGCTCTGGGCTCCAGCAGCCCTTGGGAAGAGCTCCGAGCCCAGCTTGAGGCTGGGGACACTGAGGCTCACCAAGGTGACATCCCCGGTCTGGGGGCGGGCAGGACCCAGATGGTGAGAGTCTGGCTGGGGCTGGCATCAACGCACCCCACCCCCACTGCCACAGTGCTCTTGCCCAGATGCCAGCCTCTGGGGGCCGTCGCCTCAGCTGCTGCCCTCCCCCTTCTCTGCACTTCCCACACCCCCTCATTGCCCTCCAGCCTGGCCAGGATGGGACTGGGCTCACTTGGTCTCCATCGGGGGACCAGCCCTGGCCTGTCCATGCACCTTCCACCCCGCCCTGGCCTTGTCCCCAGCCAGGTCCCCTTGGGCACTCTGGCATCACGCTGTTCAGCCTGAGGTGCGACAAGCCCCTCCCACCCTGCTGCCGGCCTCACAGGTGTCTGCTAAGATGCCCCCTCCAGGGAGCCCTCCCTGATCCCCCGCCCCCATTCCTGCCATCAGGCCTCCTATTCAGGTCCTGGCGGCGCCCTGGCTGAATCCCCCGCGCTGTTGCTGGGTGCTGCTGCCTGCTCCGCTGGGTGCCCCCGGCGCGGTGAGCCTGGCAGGCAGGAGGTGCTCACTCAGTCCTGGGGTGCCCAGCCTCCTCCATGAGGTCGTGAGCGTCACAGGCAGGGCTCCGCAGATGCCGGCCGTCAGACCTGAGGAGGCTTCTTGGATCCTCAGGGGCGAGGGCAGGGGTCCCAGACCCCCAGGCACTGCTCCTGGCCTGACCTCTGACCTTCTCACAAGCCAGCCTCTGCATTTGCGGAGAGGGAACCTCCAGGTTTGAGATGAGGACCCAGCGCCACAGCCCCTGGAGAAAGCCACGCCCCCGCTGGCAGCGGCCTCGCTGGCTTGCCCCGCCCACTGGGGGGGTCTCTGCGCGGGGCTGCGTGGCCCCCTCTTGCCTGCCCCAGCTCCAAGGCTGCGGTGGGGCCGGCGCTTTAGCAGGGGCCTCGGTGGCTGCTCAAGGGATGGCTGGTCTCACCCTGGCACGGATATCCGTGTCCGAACCCCGCTCTGCCTGGCTGGCCGTCCTCCGTTTCCTCGTCCCCAGGGCTGTGGTGAGGACTACAGGTGCCATGGGGCAAGCCCCCCACACCCTGCACACCAGCAGGGGGCGGCCTGGGCAGCAGGGGGCTCTGGTGCGAGACCCTTTGTGCCCCCTGCCCCATCGGGGGATGTGAGGGACAGAGTGAGGGGTTCTCGTACTCGAGTCCCAGGGGGCCGGCGGTTGGGGGAGACTGAGCCAGGCGCAAGAGCGTGAGTGCACTGTGGTGGGACCAGACTCCCACTTCCCTGCGGAGCCACAGACGCCTGGGCAGGAACTGCCAGGCACGCACGTACACACACGCACACACGCGCGTGCACGCAGGAGCAAGAGTGTGCAGGGGCGGGGCCCCCCAGCAGGGTCTGCTGGAACACATGAGCACACGGGCACCCTTGAGCTCGTAGACCCCGTTAGCACTCAGCGGCGTGCACGCACATGTGCACGCACACGCCCCTTCGAGGTACAGCACCGCTCACTGTGTCCCGCCAGCCCAGAGGCAGCGCGGTGCGGGCAGCAGCCCAGCCCCGCTTGCTGGCTGGCAGGCCCTCACCCCACCCCGCCTCTGTCTTGCAGACTGACTTCGAGAAGGACGTGGATCTGGCCTGTAGATCAGGTGAGCGCCTGCCAGGTGAGAGCGACAGGTGGTCCTCGCCTGGGTCCACTTTCTTCTTTTTCTTTTCTCTGTGTGTCTGTCTGTTCATTCGTCTGTCCTCATCCCACCTCTGCCTGCCACAGCCCACACGGTGAGGTTGGATCAGATCCTCCCAGATGGTGGGGATGCTGCCCGGAAGGCCTGGTCTGCACCGGGCCTGCGCCCCCGCCCCCAGCCTGGGCCCGCACCAGCCACTTCCTGCCTCCCCGCCCGCAGCCCTGAGGCTGCGGCCAGGGTCTGGGGAAAACTGTGCTGGAGCTCAGGCTCAGCAGGGGTGAGGCCCGTGCTGTGCGGGCGGAGCTCTCAGCCCTGGGGCAGACCCTGGGCCCCGTGCGCTGGGCCTGGCCCTGTCCTCTCCCCGCCATGCCCCCTGCCTCAGCAGCCACACCCACACTTCTGTTCTTTGCTTTCCACGCTCTTCGTTGGGGCAGTGAGGCTGGACGAGCTGTGTGAGACGGGAGCTGCCCGCCTCCACCCTGTCGCCCACCTCGCCACCCACCCCTGCCTGCCCTCCCTCAGGGCCCGCGCTCTGTGTTGTCTTCATGTCTTCATCCCCAGTCCAGCCACCGAGGAGGGTGGGTCACGCTTTCGGAACGGGAGACGGCAGTGGCAGCGGGGGGAGAGCAGGGAGAAGGAGCTACCACCAAGCTCTGGGCTAAGGCTGAGCTTCCCGGAAGCAGGTGGAAAAAGGAACTCAATTGCCCAAAGAAAGGGAGCCCCTCAAGGGCCATTGTTCTGTGAGCCAGGCCTCTGAGGCAGTGACAGGCAGGATCTTCCAGAGCTGTGGAAAGCCAGCTGGCCACCCTGCCTTGCGTCTGTCCGATATTTGGGAAGCATCTTCTCTAGAGACAACCGTGGGGGCAGGTGCTGGGACAGCCCCAAGTTGGCAGTGTCAGCTGCTGCCAGGTGGACCCAGGAGGGCTTTCTGGAGGAGGTGGCCTCTGGTTGGGCTGACTGGGGAATTGGACAGAATGGTCTTCCACCTCCCGTCTTGGTCTTACGTAGTCTAGGCAGCCTTCTTGAGAGGTGACCCCAAAACTCAAGGGCCTTCAGAGGCTGGGGCCCAGCCCCATTCGGGTGGTCCTGGCTTCTCTGAGCTTCCGATTTGTTCCTCATCAGTAAGCTGGCCCAGTGGGGCCTGCGGCCTCTCAAGCAGTTAGTGGCTGGGGGTGGGGGTGAGGGGGCACACGAGCTGGGGGTGTGGGGGCCTAGAGGAGTCAGATGTGGGGCTGAGTAGGCGGGAGACCTGCAGCTGGGTTTGTGCGGGGTGGGGTGCACCCTGCGTCTGTGGGGCTTAGCGCTCACTCAGGAGGGACCCTGGAAGGGCGCAGGTTTGGCGGTAAAATGGCAGGTCCCCCACTGGGGTGCCCAGAGGAGGTCGGCGTCTAGAGGCTGGAGATGAGAGGGGGCCCGGAGCTTCCGAGGGGATGGCGAGTGGCCGTTCGCTGGGAGGGTGTGTGCTCATGGGGCAGCTGCGGGTGTTCGAGGGCTGGGCAAGGGTGTGGCAGGATGCCTGTCCACCTGGCCAGCAAGGAGAGGGCCCTGCGGTCACCGCAGGCTTCCGAGGACGGGCCCTGAGTGGGGCGCGGGTGGGCAGCTCGGCCTGGCAGCTGTGTGCTCTCCATGGGCCAGTGAGGCTGCAGTGACTGGTAGGAGCGGGGCGGGTGGTGGGCCAGCAGGAGTCTGGGTCAGGGGTCATGTGGTCCCATGCCCCTGCAGCCGAACAGAAGTGGGGCAGCGAGGCATACGGGGCCCGGCTCCCCAGGAGCGGGCTGCCCCACCCCAACGCCCCGTGAGGAGCTGTGTCCCCGCTCTTCCAAGGAGCAGGGGCTGGCTCCAGGGCCGACAGGACCCCCAGCTGCCGGGGAGAGCGGTGTGCGGGTGGTGGTCATTTGTCCTGTCTACGGGGGCACACAGAAGCACCCCATGTTCCAGCCTTGTTAGAAAAGGCGAAGGAAACCCAGCTGCCGCAGCACCAGACCCCACACAGTGGACCCCCGCTGACCAGGGCAGGGGCGGCCCGCGAGGGACCTGGGCACCGGGGACCACAGCTTCAGGGCCGTCGGAGGGGGCGTGCCCGAGCAGGACCTGGCCGGGGCACCCCCGAGGCGGCCCTGACCCCCTCGCCTGTCCCCACAGTGCTGAACAAGGACATCGCGGCCTGCCGCACAGCCACGATCACGGGCACACTCAAGCGGCCGTCGCTGCCCGAGGAGGAGAAGCTGAAGCTCGCCCACGCCAAGGCGCCCCCCACCAACTTCAACAGCCTGCCAGCCAACGTGTCCAAGCTGCACCTGCACGGCTCGCCCCGCTGCCCGGGCGGCCCCCTGCCCGACTTCCCCAACCACTCGCTGACCCTCAAGAAGGACCGGGCACCCAAATCCTCCTTCGCCGGTGATGGGGACATCTTCAAGAAGCTGGACTCGGAGCTGAGCCGGGCCCAGGAGAAGGCCCTGGACACCAGCTACGTCATCCTGCCAACGGCCACAGCCACGCTGCGGCCCAAGCCCCAGGAGGAGGCCAAGCACAGCATCCACATCGACCAGATGCCCCAGACCCGCCTCATCCACCTCAACATGGCCCCCGACGCCGGCCTCCCTGCCCGCAGCCCCCCCACCCGCCAGCCCCCGGAGGCCCCCCCGGCCCAGCCCCCACCTCCCCCACCCCCACCACCCCCACCACCCACCCTGGAGCCAGCGCCCCCCAGCCTGGGGGAGCCCGGAGAGCCCGCGGCCCACCCGGGGCCCAGCTCGGGGGCCGGGACCAGGAACGAGAATGTCTCCACCTTGTCCGCGAGCTCGTTGGAGGTGAGGGCAGCCCAGGGGCCCCGGGGGCAGGGCGTGCGGTGGGCGCTGCTGGTTTGGGCTGCGGCTTAGCAAGTCCGGGCTGGGAATGCTGGGGCCGGCGTCCCGCCTCCCCGCTGCTGGAAGGAGCCCCTCGACAAGAAGGGGAACGTGCTGGGGAGCTGGTTCGCAACAGGGCACGCCCTAGGACAGCCAGCCCACCGTCCTCCTTCTGTTCTCTAGCCACGCTTCCCCTGGCCCTGCTGGGCCCTGGTGACCCGGAGCTTCTGGCCTGTGCCACAACGGGGGTCTCTCCCATTGCAGAGAGGCCCATGGAGCTGGACTTGAGCTGGCTTGAATCCAGCCCCTTCCGTGGTTGGGGTCAGGGCAGCAAGTCCCTCCTTAGACCAACCTGAAGCCTAGACTTGACCCCCAGCCCACCCAGCCTGTGCAACATGGGGCTCAGAGACCGGGTGGGGGGAGCATGGCCGAGCACCCTCAGGGAGCCCCGCCCTCCCCGGGGCCCTGCTCCCCCTTCCTGGCTCCCTGCCTCCGTGGCCCCCCAGCTGTGCCGCTGGCCTGCATCCAACTCCCCTTGTCCCCAGGAGCACGTCCTGGGCAGGCTAAGCCCGATGCCCTGGCCCAGCGCTGGCACCGGCCCTACAGGGATGGCCCAGGGCACTGTCTGGCTCATTAAGCGGGGACAGAAGGTGATGAAGATCTTCCTAGGTTCACTCCCACTCTAGGGTGGAATACCAGAGCTGCCTGTGACTGTCCCTGCCCTCTGGGCCCCCCACCTCCTGTCCACCCTCTTCCTGCTGAGCGCTCATGCTGGGCCCCCACCGTCTCAGGCCGCGGTGGCCTGCAAGGGGCCTGGGCTCTGAGAACCACAGCTTCAGGGCTGTCAGAGGCGTGTCCCCCAGGGCTTGGCCGAGACCCCAAAGGCATGGGGCCAGGGGCTCCCTGGTCCGCCCCATCCTCAGGCAAGGAGAGGCCTGGATCTGTGGCCCGGGAGGTTTTAGGGAACCGCTTGCAAATGCGCACAAACCCCTTCTCCCCACAGCGGCGGAAATCGCGGTACGCAGAGCTGGACTTCGAGGTGGGTCCTGGCGTCCCCTCCCCCACATGGCCGGGCCGGAGGGGCTCTGTGCCCCTCCAGCAGGCAGGGAGGGGCAGGGCAGCTCCCCTCCGGGCTCAGGCTCCGCCGCCCCTCCCGCCCCGCAGAAAATCATGCACACGCGGAAGCGGCACCAGGACATGTTCCAGGACCTGAGCCGGAAGCTGCAGCACGCGGAGAAGGACAAGGACGCGCTGGGCTCGGACAGCAAGGTCTGGAGCGGGCGGGGCCTTGGGGCGCTGGGTGGGGTGGCGGTGCGCGGGGGGCTGCTCCCGGAGAGCCCTTCTCCGCCCCCCTCATTCATTCGTTCTTTCCTGCCACCTTTCCCGGAGACTGGCCTCACCTGGCCCATGCTAGACCCTGGAGGGCAGGGCAAGCCAACGGGCCTTCCTGGGCAGGGGGGAGGCTGTCTGGAGGGAGAGGTGGTACACTGGCTGCCTCCCACGGAAGGCCACGGCCGAGGGAGCGGTGCCGGGCAGCTGCCCCCACTGCAGGCCGTCCCCTTGTGCCGACCCCACAGCGGGAGGTGCTCTGCTCCTGGGTCTCCCCCATTCCCCACCTCTCCGCTCTGAGGCCCCTTCCCCTCTGTTCTGACTCTTGTCTTTCCCCGCTCCCCGTCTGATTTTGCTCTGTGGCCTCCCTCGTGGTCCCTCCGTTCATCCACCGCCCACCGGCCAGCAGCCAGAAAAGCCGCAGACGCCGAACAAGCGGCCCTGGGAGAGCCTTCGGAAAGCCCACGGGACGCCCGCGTGGGTGAAGAAGGAACTGGAGCCGCTGCCGCCGTCCCCTCTGGAGCTGCGGAGCGTGGAGTGGGAGAAGTCGGGCGCCACGATCCCGCTGGTGGGTCAGGACATCATCGATCTCCAGACTGAGGTCTGAGCAGGTGGGCGGCGGCCACGCACCGGGCCACGAGGAGGGACGCTGCTCTGCCCGCTCCTGCCACGGGACGGGTACAGACATGCTCTCGGGCTGCAGGCCGGGCCCGCGTCCTGGCCTCAGGGCGCTCGGACGGCGGCCAGGCGGAGGCCCGCAGTGCTGGGACCAGAGCCAGAAGGGACAGGAGGCACCGGCGGCCCGGGTGGGCACAGGGCTCCAGAGGCCGGAAGGTGCCTCAGACTCTGCCCTCCTCCAGCCCAGCGCCGGCGGGCAGGCGGGCGGGCCGCCGCGGACAGTGGCCGGGCCAGATGCGGCCGGCACCCCCAGGATGCCTCCCTGAGCTGCCGCAGCACAGGGCCAGCCTGCTTGGCCCAGCTGGCCTGGCACCATTTTTTAGACACCCCTACCCCTCGGGAAGCAGCCAGCCCCCCCCCCACCTTTCCAGGGCCCGGGGGCCCGGGGCCCCTCCCCAGACCCAGGTGGAGAGCACAGCCCTCTCTCTCACCTGCGCCGACCCCAGGGGCAGGACTAGAAGCCCACTCCGGGAAGAGCAGGGGTGGGGAATCTATTTTTTCTCTCCTTTTCTTTTCTTCAATAAAAAGAATTAAAAACCCATGTTGCGTCTGTGTGGCCTCCCTCTGCGCAGCCCAAGCCACAGCTCCGGCCCGCTGGGGTGGCTTCTGCTGAGCGGCCTTGGTCTTTCCACCTGGTTCCAAAGGGCTGGGGAGGCCTGGTGGGCAATGGGGCTCCACCCCTGCACCCTGCCTGGGTATCAGGAGCCCATAATGTGTGGACCTTGGCCCCCAGGCCCGCAGTGGTGTGGCCCCCAGGGGTGCTTTGAGGGAACTGATGGGGACCCTCGGATGCCGGGCTCCCTTTCTCCCCCGCCCCCAGCCTTTTAGACCCACGGGGACTGTTGGTGTGCGACTTCCCTGTGCCCGGAGCCGTTGCTGGGGGAACATTTGGGGACTGAGGCAGAGGATGTGGAGGGAGGGAGGGAGCCTTGGGTGTCAGGGCCCCCCTTCTTCCAGCTGGCCTTGGTGTGCCCAGGATCTCCTCCAGGACTCCCGCCCTCTGCTTCACCCCTGTCCCACACACCCCCATCTTGACCCTGGGGCAGGCGCGAGGAACACATGTGGACACGCCCAGAGCCCTGCCCTCTGCCCCCTCCCACCTTGGCCCGAGGCCCACAGCTTGCCCAGTTTCTGAGCCTGAACTTGGAGATGCCCATCCCCGCGAGCTGAAATGCCTGCCTCTCCTTTATGTTTCCAGCAGGAGGCAGCCTGAGCCCGCGCAGAGAGCCCAGCTGGGCGCTGCGAGGCTGGGGGGGGGGCGGCGCTGAGGCTGGGAGGAGAGGTGAGGCAGGCTCCTCCCCCAGGCTGCGCTTCCCACCGCGGGCAGCAGAGGCCGCTGGCCCAAAGAGGGGGTGCACAGGTGGGCTGTTTGCAAGCCCCCCCAGCACCCTGAGATTACGGCCCCCCAACCACAGCGTTCCAGATGAACACAACGCCAAGCCTGCTGAAAAGTGGGGGAGCTGCCTGACGCCGGTTCCCTTGGCGACCGGCCCACCACTCGCCTTGACCGCCTCGGGTCAGGACCACAAGTGACTAAGGCTGGAGAGGGACCACTGGTGACCAGGCGTGGCTGCTGGGGACTGAGTGACCACAAGCACCTGGGGGAGGTGGACAGCCGGGAGGGGATGGAACGGGCACGCAGAAACCCGCCTCTCAGCCACGGTCCTGAACACTTCAAACCAGCTTTGTTGGTGAGATTGGGAGGCAAAAACCTAACGCTAACCGAGGCTTGTTCAAGTTCATCTGAGTGCGAGATGCACCCCGGACGCTGGCCCGCGTCTTCCCCACCTACTGATGTGCCCTCCCCCCAGAGATGCCTCGGACTCCCAGCCCCACTAGCCTGGGGGTGCAGATGAGGGCGGGGGCCTGTGCCGGCTCCCTCATCCCCCGCATATGCCGCTGCCCCCGAAGGGAGCGGGAAGGTCCCGGGACAGGGGTCCAGGTGCGCAAAGTCCCTGTGAGGGCAGCGCCAAGCGCAGGGCTCCCACTGCCCTTGTGGAGTGAGCTCACCCCCCCCCACCCTGCCCACAGGAGCTACGAGAAAGCTGGAAGGACCAGATCCTGGTGGCCCCAGGCCACGTGCTCCCTGCATGCGGTGGAAGGAGCTTGGGTGGTGTGAACCGCGCTTTCAGGGTCAGCCTTCGAGTGGCCTCGGCCTCCTCTCCATCCTAGCTCCCGCCAAGAGGGCCGTGTCCTTCCAGGAGCGGCCACATCCTCGGTCCTGCCCGGGCCCCGCATTCACAGCTGTTCAGTGCTCCACAGCCACCTGGCATGGGGACAGCGCCCAGAAATCACTGTTCTCTCTCCCGCCTGTGGCACAGGAAGCCCGCTAGGGGCGTTCCCACTGGATTTGTTGAAACCGCAGGGCCCTGCTTGGGTCTGCCTCCACCCCCTTCTATGGCGAGCCCCACACTGGGCAGGGCTCCGGGCCAGAGGCCACCAGATGCCCAGAGCTGGTCTCTGGGTGGCCCTCTGTGTTCATCCCGCTGTTCTGACAGCTGTGTTCTGGGGGCTGGACAAGCCACGGTCCTGACTGATGCCCTCTCCAGACTCGGGTGTCTGAGTGATGCTTCCCTGGGGGCGGGGGGGGCACAGGTTGTGAGCCAGCTCCCCGGCCCTAATCCTGGATGCTCCCCTCAGTGGGGAGGTCACCCAAGGGCAGCTGCGGGCCTCTCTCTGCTGTTCCTTCCACCACAAGCCACTCCTTTCCCTGGCCCTTGTTTTCTGCATCGTCCGGGCACCTTTGTACCCGTGCGGTCCTCCTCGGCACTCCGAGACTGCCTCCCGGGCCGCCCTTCCCCTGCCGTCAGGAGGACCACCATGGCCTGAGGATGGGGCTGGCCATGGCGGTGGTCACCGTGGTGGGCAGGAACGTGGGCAGCCAAAACTGGTGGGGACACTTTCGTGGCTGGAGCTGGAGCTCGGGGTGGTGGTGGTGCCTCTGGGATGGCAAGGGGGTGTCCCCACAGAGGGGGGCCTGACGGACAGGACAGACGGAAGGTAGAAGGAAGGGTGCGTAAGGACAATGACGAGGGCCTGCGTCTCCTGGGGGGCGGGGCACGCTGCAGGCAGCCACACCCCTGTCACCCAGGCAAGCAGCTCCTGCGCCCCGTCTCTCTCTCTCCCTCTCTCTCTCTGTCTCTCTCATAAATAAGATCTTAAAAAAACAACCCCGGGGTCCCTAGCTATTGTCCCCACCCCCATCCCTGTAGGTGTCTCGGCTCCTAACCCTGAGGAGCCTTCACCCCCAGGCCTGGGAAGGGCGCCAAGGCCCTGTGGGGAAGGCCTGGCACACTGGTCAGGGACGGGAGGGGCCGCACTGGCCTCCCCCTACGTTACTGCTCTGCCCCCTACTGCCGATGACCAAGGGAGTTCTCAGGCCTCCTGCAGAGTGGGGGTCCCCACCTGGTGCACCTCTCCCCCCACTGGGGTGTCCCACGACACTGGCCAGGTCTGCTCGGGGTGGCCCATGGTGGGGGCCAAAGGTGGGCAGGCTGGGGGCGGAAGGCCTTGACCTTGGGCAAGCCCCGCCCCTCTGGGCCTCGGTTTCCCCTCTGGCACTGTGGCAGCAGGACTGGGTGACAGATCCCTTCCAAGGCCAGCAGTCGGTGGCCCCGCGGCTTCTTGAGGCATGGGGAGCAGCGGGCTCCCCCAAGTATTTTTTTAAGGCCTAAAAATAACCAGGAGGGGAAGGGTGTCTCTGAATAGCTCAGGAATGTACCAGTCAGTGCCCCAATCGGAAATGCCTCCAAATAAGGCTCTGGCAGAGCCGGAAGCCCTGAGACAGTCACTGCTCACGTCAGCCTCCCAGCTGCGCGCTGCTCCGGAACCTTCCCTCCCACCCCGGCCAGCCCTCAGCCCAGCCCCAAGGGTCTCCCCCAGAGAGCAGTCAGCCCAGGGGCTGGGCATGGGGCGGGGGTCCTGGGAGCCCCCTTGCACCACAGCCCTTTGGACAAAGAGTAAAGAAGTTACAGTTATGGACTCTAAGGTTTACTTGTCTAGAAACTTCATTTACACGTGTGAGATCTTAGGACAATCCAATTCAGACCCCTTCCCCCAAATCCCAGAAGACGGACGTGCGGGGCCCCCTTGAAGCAGGTAGGGTGGGCTTTCGCGTGCTCCCTTCTGGCACCCCTGGGCGTCCCAGGGAGCGGGTACCCCAACTGGCAACGGGGGGCAGCTTGGAGCCCTGCTCAGACCAGGTGCAGGGCGCGGGCGTCCCCAGCTGTCCCAGGAAGGCAGAGGCGGCGTTGCTGGACTCAGTATGGCTCTCTGGGAACACCATATGGATCCGGCCCAGGAAGGGAGTCGGGAGGAGGCAAGACGCGGCACCCCCACCGTTGCATCCTCCCCTCTCCAGCACAGGGAGTTCCCTGGGGGGCAGGTGGCAGATGGGGTGGCCTGGAAGTCAGGGTTCCAGGACGGTGCCCCTGCCTGTGACCTCAGCGGGCCTGTCCCCTCGATGGTTTTCCTCCTCTACCAGCCTGTGCCCCCCCCACCGCCCCGGCCTCCTGTCCGCCTCTATGCCTCCCAGACTCTTTCCAGGCTCGGGCTCCACCCCAGTCCCTCTAAACCTCCTGGACGGAGGAGAGTGGGTTTTGGGGGGAGCAGGTGGCAGAACAGGAAAAAGAAGAGATGGAGTTGTGGTGGAGGGGGGACCACTTCACTGGAGCAGAGGAGGGAACACGGCCTGGTGATGGTGCCCTGAGAGCAGGGGTATGACCACCCACCCCCCCGGCCCAGGCTTCCCAGAGGGCGGGGCCAGGCTGAACCTGGAGATCAGTGGCCTGGCACATGGGCACCCAGGTGGGCGTCTGAACCCAGCCTTGAGGCTGCAGAAGGCTGGAGAGCCCAGCAGGGGCCTACCTGCTCTGGAGAGGGAGGCTCCATGCTCAGGCCCCACCCCTGGGGGGATTCTGGGGGCCAGAGTGGGCTCTGGCCCACCCAGGTCACCAACAAGTCACGAGGAGGGAGGCATGGCCAGGGTGCCACAGCTGGGGCCTGGACTGCCACATGGCCAGCCCTAGGACCCCACTCCCCCTGTCCCAGCCCCAACCCAGGCCCCCATCAGTCCCTAGCAGTCTCTGCCCATGGCTGCCAGCTGCTTCCCTGGTGTCACCTTCCTGAAGCCTTCCGTCCCCGCCCCGCCTTTGGCTCTGAGTTTCTCTAGAGTCACCATGCATCCTGCATCAGGTTCTGGGTGGGGGTCTGGTCCACCCCAAACCCCGGCATGCATGAGAGATCTGTTCCTCTGACAGCTGAGAGGGCTCACGGGGAAGGAGCCCTACCACACCATGCTGGGGACGGTGTGCAGACCGCCCTCACCCACCCCGGGAGCAAGGCAAGGCATGGGGCCGTGGGTGGACAAGGGGGACAGTGGAGTGAGCGGAGCGGGCAGGGCAGAGAGGGGGACAGCGGAGCTAGGCCGTGGTCCAGGCCGAGGAGGGGAAGCATATACCAAGGGCAGCGAGCCACCAGGCTCGCAGAGACCATGGGAGAGGCACTCCTGGCGGGGCTGACACAGGACCCGAGAAGCACAGGACCACCGGACAAGTGCTGGCACTGGTGAATGGCAGAGGCGCGGTGATGGCGGGCGTCGGTCACAGCCTGCCGGACCCCCACGGGGTGGTATTTCTACCCCCCTTCCCCGAAGAGAAGACTGAGACACAGAGAGGGTGAGCGGCTTGCCCAGGGCTGCGGAGGGGCCCAGGCGGCAGCAGCTGCACTCTGGTCGGAGACACCACACCGCCCGCTGGGCTGTACTGACGGAGTATCGTCAGGAAAACACACGGTTGTTTCCGCTGCGTCACTGAGAGCAAAGCGCGAAGTGGGATCCACGCTGGCATACTTGTTCCGCGGCCTGGGCTCTTCTCAAGCGCCCACCGGAGGTAAACGCGTCTGCACCCGTAGCAGGCCCGACACCACCGTGGGCAGCGGGGCGGCATCCACCTCTCTCTGCACAGATTTACCTCTCCCTTCCCCTGGGCCCGGGGCGCGGACATCCGCTCTCCCCAGCAAGGTGCAGTCTCCTGGCCCACCCCCTGCCTCCACCCCTCTCTCTGCAGGCCCCCCGAGTCCAGGGTTCTCGTCTCTCCAGCCGGGGCCACGTCGCCCTCGTCTGGGCCTTCATTTCCTTACTCAAACACGCAGGCTTTCTACTTCTTCACTCCTGGCGTGTTATCTGTTTTTAGAAATCCATCTATTTCAACTAAGTTTTCAAATATATTGGAACGAAATTGCTCGTAATATTCTCTTACCACCTTTTTGGTTTCTGAAGTGTCTCTAGTTGGGTCCCCTTCGCACCCAGCCTTTCGGTCTGTGCAACGTTTCGCTCATTCAGCGTCCTATCAGCTGTTGCTGCAAAGAACGGACTTTTCGCTTTGTGGGCCCACGACTCTCCTCTCTCATTAATTTCCGCTCTCATCTTTGTTATCTCTTCTTTTTTGGGTTTTCATGAACAAAAATAATTCCTTAAGCTAGCCGCTTACCACATGAACTTTTAGCTTTCAACATTTATCTAGTATAAGTCTTTGGGCTACACATTTCCCTCACGGTGTTGCTTTAGCTCCGCCTGACAAGGTCCGTATGCATCATTTCCATCATCATTCAGTTTCAATGGTTCTTATTTATTTACTTATTTTATTGAGAGGGGGGCGGGCTTGTGAGTGGGGGGAGGGGTAGAGAGAGAGGGAGGGTCTTAAGGAGGCTCCATGCCCAGCGTGGAGCCCAACATGGAGCTCGATCTCACGACCCTGAGACCACGACCTGAGCCAAAATCAACAGTCGGATGCTTAACCAAATGAGCCACCCAGGCGCCCCCAGTTTAAATGGTTTTTAAATTTCCATTATGGTGACTTTCTTTGATGTGTTATTTTATATGATTTGGAAGCCCTGAATCACGGAACTTGGTAAATCTGCGTTTTTGTGATTTCCACTGTCATTATAATGCTGTCATGGAAGGTAGTCCGGGGGAGACCTGCTGGTATGTACCAATTAAAAAACATCTTCCACACATATTTTCTAGTTGCTGAGCACAGGATCATGTCTGTGGTCCTTCCATGAAGCCCATCCGCCCCATTGCTCCAATGTGCCTGTGGCCAAGCACTTTGTCTCTGCGTGACCTACCGAGAGCTGAGAAAGATGTATTGAAAATCCTCACTATATGACAGCGGACTGTTTTTCTTTTTGGAGTCTAGCCGAGTTTGCTTTGTTCATATGTCCCTTTATATGGGAACACAGTTCAGAACTGATCCATCGTCCCAGCAAATCAAGTCTTCCATTGTTCTGAAGTGACCATCCCTCTACGTAATAATGTCTTTATCTTTTGGCATATAGTCTATCTTGTTTGATGCTAGTATCAATACCCTATCTTTTATTGAACAGTGTTTAAAATCCCACCAGAGAAGCTCTGTCTCGAGCTGGTTTGTAACCACGCTGGGCATAGCCCCAGCTGTGTGTGCACCTGCCCGCTCCTCGGTCTCATCGAGCCTCCACACTCGTCCTGCTCTGACGGCCCTTCAAAAATCGTCTTTCTTGATTTCTGAAATACTTGCACTTTTATAATCTTTAACCCATCCTTACCTTTTATTGGTCCAGAAACCATACAGGCTCTATTGCTTTGCAGCTTACCTCTGAAATGTGACCAGTTATTTAACTTGATAGGGTCTAAAATTTATCAAAATATGAACACCCTTTTTAAACAATACAAGGACCTCAGAACATTTTACTCATTCTCTTTAGATTTACATGGTCTATTATTTTAGCTCTGTATTTTTGAACTCCATAAATTAGACATTATTATTTTTAAAAAACAGACAATATTTGGTTGCGTTTACTTATGTGTTGAGCAGTTATTTTTCTCACCACTTAAGAGGGTTCTGCACTTAGTTCTGATTTGTGGGTGTGCGTTGGGGTGGGGGTCCCACCACCAAGCGGCTCTCCAGTTCTCAGCGGACCCTGACTGGTATCGTCCCAACTCCGACAGGGCCTGGAGATGGCATCAGACCCACAGCGAGAGGGCTCCGTCCCACCAGATGCCCCCCTTCAGAGGCCACCTGCCAGTCCATCTGGTGACCTGTGCTTCTGACCAACCAGCGACAGACCGGAGGTTCCCACGGCCTACCCCCACCCCCACCACGGGTTTGATTCATTTGCTCGAGCGGCTCACAGACTCAGGACGCGTCACTCACTGGGTCCCTGGTTGATTGTAAGAGGGTGTAACGCGAGTAGCCAGACGGCAGCGATGCGCGGGGCCAGTGCGGGGAAGTTCACGGAGCTTCCGTGCTCTCTCTGGGCGGGTGCCACTCTCCCAGAAGACCGACCTGTTCACCAACCTGGATGTTCTCTGAACCCACTCCTTCGGGGTGTTAATGGAGGCTTCCATGCATGACGGATGAGATCATTGGCTATTGGTGATCCATTCAACCTCCAGCCCCAGAGGTCAGAGGTGGGACTGAAAATTCCAACCCTCTAACCCCAGGGTGGGCTCCTGGGGCCAGCAGCCCCTTCTCCACGGGAGGTCTAAGAGTCGTCTCATTAACATAACAAAAGATGCTTCTCCAGTGTTCCTCACTTAGGAAATTCCAAGGGTTTTAGGAGCTCTGTCCCAGACAGGAGAACCAAGACCTTCATCTAAGCTTCCTCTAAATCCCATCACACCAATCCACCTTATATTTCATGCCTCCCTTCCCCCTGGAGTAGGTTCTCCCAAAGTCCTGTCGACGGTAATGCTCTCTCTTCTTCCACAGGCAGAAGACGGAGCTGCCCCTGCTCCACAGCCCACGTCCCGCAGCCCACGGCCCACCACAGTCCCAGTCTTGTTTCTTTCTTCCCTTTTGTCCCCATAACTCTCCCACTAGCCCATAAACAACCACTCTAATGTAACGCGTCTTTTTTGTTTATAAGTGCTTTTTGGGGAAAAAAAAAGTTTGTAGGTTTTTTTGGACTTTTTGAAATAAGTTTAGGCATATGGAAGAGTTGCAAGAATAGTACAGGGGTTCTGTACCGCCTTCGCGAGCTTCCTCCCATGTTAACGTCTTCTAAAGCCGCGGGACCCTCATCAAGGTGCGTGGATTTTAAATGTGTGTAAATTATATGTCTCATTCTGTGTTTTACTTTTTCCCCTCTAAGCACTTTTTTAAAAAAGATCCATCTGGGTTGCTAGGTGTGTATCTGATCTGTTTTCATTTTTCTTTTTTCTCCACATGATTCATTTTGATAGAAAAATGCTCCCGAACGTATACCCTAGGCAACAAGACGCGGCCCGTCGCGACCCTGTCTGTGCGCGGTAACTGACACTGACCTGCGCCGGAATCTCCTGTCTTAGTCCCCGTCACTGAGGTACGATTCATGTGGTTACGACTCACCCACCTTGGGCGTTTGAGGAGCTCTGCGGAGCCCGCACACCCGCGGACGCACCTCGGCGATCGGGGCGGTGGGACAGAGAGCCGCTGGCTTTCCTGCTCAGTGTCGGGGAGCCCCCCCCCGTCAGCGTGGGCCCTGAGGGCGCCTTCCCCTGCCTGTGGCCTCTCACCTTTCCCCAGCAGCTCTGGCAAAGCTCAAGCTTGTAACCTGACAGAAGTCACCCGCTCCCTCTTGATTTCACGCGGGGCTTTCGGTGCCAACCCCACCAGCGCTCGCCGTGCGCCGTGCCGTCTGGGTTGTCTCCCGGGCGGTCTTCTGGGAGTTTCGTGGTTCTGCATTTCACGTCCAGCTCTAAGATCCACTTGAGTTCCTGTGACCGGTGGGAGGGCTCGGTCAGGATTTCTTTTCCTTTTTGAACATGACGTCCCCTTATTCCAGCACCACTTGCTGGAAAGACCGTGGTCGCCCCCTGAACGGACTTGCTCTCCGTCAGACACATCGGTCGGCTGTCACTGGGTGGGTCTGTTTCCGGGCCCCTGTCCTGTTCTCCTCACCCATCTGTGCCTTCTTTCGCAGGTACCGCCCCGTCTTGACGTTTCATCCCTTTTCTGTCTTCGATTGCTCCCGAAAGATTCTACTTTTCCCCGCATCGCGCGCTCTCATAGGCACGGTGACAGCTGCTCATGGAAAGTCTCCGATGGTTTCCACCTGTGAGCCACCTTTGCCCCCTGTGCCCGCACATGAGACATCAGGTTTCTGCACAGGTCAAGCCAGTTTGGACTGCACCCCGGGCACGTGGATACCTGGTTGTGAGACTCTGGGTCCCACTGAAACCCCGAGAAGAGTACGGACCTGGGGACTTGTGTAGGCGACCAGATAGGCGGGATTCGTGCCGCCAGTCCCACCTTCTGTGAGCAGTGGTCTTAACATCAGCTGGGTTTTAAACTCCTTCCCCACCTTATTCAGGTCCGTCTCGCATGGGCACGAGTGGCCAGTGTGGGACCAGAGCAGGTCTGCCCGTAGAGCAATGCTGACGTCTCGTGCGTGCTGTTTAGGGCTGCAGGCAAACGTGCCCAGAGCGGGGTGAGCCCGGCGCGCACACACACTTCCCATGCCAGCTCTCCCAAACTCCCTCCTCTCTGTGGTTTCCCAATACTTCTTGGCTCTTAGGGGACCTCCACCCCCCGCCCCAGCCTTCTGGCCACAGAGTCGGGCCTGTGGCTTGCCACTCAGCTCTGCACCTTCTCCAGCTGCTTCTGTCTCCCGACCAGGTAACAGGACAACAGAAGGAGAAACACAGACACGCAGCGGCAAACCCCCCCCCCCACCGTCCTCGTCCTTAGAGTCTGTATCACCAGCTGGGCCGCTGCCACCTCCTCCTTGTCAGAGTCGCTGGGGCCTGGAGTAGAGAACAGAAAACAAACAGGAAAACAAGGGAGTTCCCTCCCTCTTCCCGGTCATGTTAGGACCCCCACTTCCAGCTCCTTGGGCAGAACAGAGGTCTTTCTCTCGAGGCTCCATCTGCACATGCTCAGCACCCAGGCCTGGGGTTGTCTTGAGTCCAGGCCCGGAGACACCAGCTCGGGGGTGCTCTGCGTTCTACACTCCGGGGGCTGGCATTTACGAAGTGTGCGGGGGGCTGCTCCACGCACGGCGTCCGCGAGTCTCAGCTCCACTCCGCGGAGAGTGAAGCGGAGGAGAGGCGAAGCGGAGGACGCTTACCCCATGACGCCCAGAGCCAGAACCAGGTCTGACCCGGCTCCTCCTCCTGTTTCTCGGCCCCCGTGGCCTCTGCTGCCGTAGTTTCTTTGCCCACTTCCACGTGATCGCCACGAGCGGGGCTCTGGGGTGCATCCTCCCACGGGCCCCTACTGTACCTGTAAGAGACTGCTTTCTTCCGTAAAGGCAGGAGGGGACCGCGAGGTCATGGGACGCGTGCCGTCAGAGTCCTGGCACTCTCCACAAGGTCCGCACCTGGGTGGCGCGCTTGGGACGCACACATTCTCACCACCACCGGGCAGCCACCAGCTTGCTAGTGTTTGTAGGTCAGAAGGGCATAAAGCCAAGTGTCATTTTGTTTAATGTGTGTTTCCCAAATGATTGATGAATTTCTGCCTCTTTCCAAATGCCTGCTGGCTTTGGGGGTCCCTCCTGTGTGAATTCCTGCTTCTATCTGGGGCCTGTCTTCCTGTGGGACCGCTGCCTCGTCCTGACGGGTCTGTCTGCTCTAGATAACAGCTGCGGCTACTGCGAGTCCCCTGTGCTTTCAGCGGTCTCCTCACTTTGCCCGCAGCGCCCTCCACCGCACACAAGCCCCGCTCCAGGGGCGGGCACTGCCTTCCCTTCGGCGTCGGCCGCCGTCCCGTGTTCGCAGGTCCGCGCTGATGGAATCGGGTACGTCCATTTCTGCCTCGCGCTTTTGTCTTCTGCAGCTGGTTCTCGAGGCCCCTCATCGCCCACGGATCCTAAAGACGTTCCCTTTTTTACTCTATTAACAGTAACCCCTGTCCCTGCATATTTAGCTCCAGAGACGGCTTCTGGGAAGGGCTGGTAGGGAACCGGCTTAGCTTCTCTCCAACGCGATCACTGAAATAGCCCACCCTTGCTCTAGGACCGTCCCGCCGTCTTTCCGCCGCCTGATCGCGGTGTGAATATGGAACTGCCCCGGGGTCTCTGCTGCTCGGATGATCTCTTCTCAAGGCAACACATGCTCTTTATTTTATTAATGTGTTTTCTGCTGTTACCGCATCCTAAACTGACCGCCATGACTTGACAGGTCCTAACATTTGGGAAGAGTCCGCGGGTGGCTGCGTGCTACATCCCGAGGCTGTGTTTTTGGTGCTTCTGTTTCTGATGGTTACAGCTCATCCTATCCCTCCCTGACCACCCACACCCAGTTTGGCTCATTCGAGTAGTTTCTGTGTGTTGGAGTCTCTTCCGCCCGCTGACCAGACTGCTGTCGCGGCTCTTGGTCCCTGGGGCTCCGTCTGCTGTGCTCCGTCCCGGGCTCCCCCAGCTCCTGCAGGCTGACGGCCAGGGGCCGCCCCAGAGCTACGCCCTCAGTGCGTGTGTGTCCGAGCGTGTGCCAATCCCACGCCCTCACCTGCCCGTCGGCCGTGCCGCATGCACGGCTCCGGGGACAGTTAACAGGGCCTCGCCCTCTGCAGTCGTCCGTGGGCCGCTGGATCGCGGTCAGCCCAGGGGTCCTGCGCCTCCCTCCCTCCGGCAGCACAGCCTTCTTCCCTGTTCTGTCCTGCGCGTCTCCGGGAAAGGCGTGTGCCTCCCATCGCGCCGACACGTGGCGCGTCCTAGGAATTCCCGATGCAGCTCTCCCCTCGGTTCTTTCCCCGCCCGTGTCTGAGAGGAGTGTCGCCCACAAGGCCACAGGGATTCAGATGTAGCCTCTGTACGTTCCTGGAACTCCATCTGATTCTTCTGCAGATCAGTTTGGCCATTTCTGGTAAGTCTTTACCTTTGGTCATTTTTTGGTTGTCTTTTTGTCTCTTCAAATATTTCACATGTGAGTATTTGGCGCAAACCGTACTCGTTAATTCCAGTCTCTGAAGATCCCAGGAGCCTGAACGGCGGAGCTTGCTCTCTCTCGGGGGCTTCTTTCCTCACATCTGCAAACTTTTCTCAGGAGCTCAAATACAGTTTCACGCCCCCCGTCTGAATGCTGAGGGCATAAGGTGCAAACTCCCTCCTGCCACTGCAGCCCCTTCCAGAGCCCAGGCCAAGAGCATCTGGTCCAGCGCTCCCTCCTCCATAGCTTGGGGGGCGTGACCCCAGCCCCCCACTCCAGCCCCCACCCGGCCCCCCAGCCTCTGGGGTCTCAGTTGCTTTCCACCCACCACTCTGGTTGTCAGCTCAGTTTTGGATACTTCTGCTTTTTTGCTTTTTGTTTTTAAGCCTTTAGAGGTTTCCCTTACGTTCTTCAGCACCAGCAGTACATTAAAAAGTACATTTACTATCATCTATCCAAGATCTACTTGTGTTTTCACGGGACGCTTCTTTGGAACACTAGGCTGCACCCTGCAGACTCTGGCTGGCTTGTGTCCCCTCAGCCGACCCCCAAGTGCCCTGGAGCAAGATGCCATCCCTCCTACCGTCCTCATCCCCTCTCCGAGGGCGCTCCATGTTCCAGCCTCCTGCAAGGCCACACCCCCGCGCCTCCTCTCTCTGGCTACTACACACACTAGAGACTCTTTGCTGGACCCCCTCTTCCATCTAACCACACAGGGTCAGCTTCCTTCTCCTCCCCGGACCCCAGCTGCCGGGGTGCCGCGGACTCCTTCCCACAGCTCGGACTACTCCTCACCCCAGGCCCTCCTCCAGCCACCAGAGGCCCTGGTGCTCCCCACCCTGCCTTCCTGCCCGCCCCGCCTTCCTGCCCTGCCCGCTTGGCACCACTGCCACGCAGAGCTCAGATGGCAGGAGCAGGGCTGTGCCAAGCACCCAACAGTCACTGCTACAAGAAGAGCCTCCGGCTGCTGGGAAACGCCGTGGGGACAGTGCGGGCTTCTCTCCTGCCCGACACCCCCACGGGCTCCACATTTCCAGCAGACGCAGGCCCAGACCCGCAGGCATCTGCAGCTCCCCAGCCTGCCCCCTGCCCATCCTTCCTGCCGTTCCTCTCGGGCCCTCGCCTGTTGGCAGCTGGCTACAAGGCGGGCTCTGGCTGCGTTTGCGCAGCACCCCTGCTGAGGCGGGCTCCAGCGCAGTGCCTTCCACCCCTGACCACTCACTGGCAACGTCCTCCAGGCTGGCCTCCAGCTCGCCCTTCTCCTTCCGCTGCCCTCGCTTTCCTGGATGGAGTCTTGGGGGGTCCTGGGCCTCCGGACAGCTGCCAGGGTGCACCTGCACAAGCAGGCCTGCGGCACCTCGGGAGGACGAGAGCCGCATCCCAGGCATCGTCTTCACTCATTGGCCTGACTCACGTTCACCAGGCGACTACCACATGTCCAGAACTTTCTGAGCAGCCGCGGATGCCATCCCCAGAACAGCCCCAGGGAGGAAGGGGGCCACAGGACACAGCTGAAGGGCCTCTCCCTGGGGTCTGGAGCAGGAGGGCAGGCTTTGCAAAGCCCACCTGGGCACTGGCTAGAGAGGGCTGAGCAGGCGGGCTGGCGAGCAAGAGGAGGCATCGGGCTGGGCAGCACAGGAAGGTGGGGACCAGATCCCAAGTGTCTCAGGGTCACGGATGGGGCAGGAGGAAAGGCTGCAGGAGGAGAGGCTGGGGGGCCTAGATCGGGGAGGGGCACATGGGGAGATTGCAGACTCTGGGGAGTAGTGCTCACTGGATCTGGGAAGCACTGGGAGGCGGGGGTGGGGTCAAGGCCGACCCCCAAGGCTCTGGGCTCAGCAGCAGCAGGAGAGGCTTTGGCTCATGTGGCTGAAGGACAGAAGCAGAGCTGCTAAGGACCCTGCGTCCTGCACGTCCGGGTCTGGAGTGGAGGCCACCTAGCCTCAGAGGAGGCGCGGTGGGAGGGTCCAAGGCAGGGAGACCCCAGGGAGGCCAAAGGGAACTCCGTCACATTTAATAGAAAAATAACACAGCATATGCCAGGAACAAGCACGGCGTCGGCCGGGGCTCAGCGCGTCACAAAGTGGGACAGTTCGCTGATGTCTTCCAAAAAGCTCTGGTAGAATCTACGGCTCACGGAGTCTGGGTCCTGCCTCAGGACCTCCACGTCTGCAGCAGAGACCCCAGGGTCTGACGCACGGCCCCCCAGGGTGGGGAGGGGGGTGGGGGGCAGCCTGGGGTGGGCGCTGGAAGAGCCCCTGTGGGGTGGGGGGCACAGCCCTGTCCCGGGAGCCCCTGTGGGGTATGGGGGGCACGGCCCTGTCCCGGGAGCCCCTGTGGGGTATGGGGGGCACGGCCCTGTCCCGGGAGCCCCTGTGGGGTATGGGGGGGCACGGCCCTGTCCCGGGAGCCCCTGTGGGGTATGGGGGGGCACGGCCCTGTCCCGGGAGCCCCTGTGGGGTGTGGGGGGCACGGCCCTGTCCCGGGAGCCCCTGTGGGGTGTGGGGGGCACAGCCCTGTCCTGGGACGTAGTCTCAAGGACAAGATGATGCCCCGCCCTTGGGACAGGCTGATTGAGGGGCCTTCTTAGGAATCAGGAGACAAAAAGGTCCCATGTCCTTGGCCCCCGGGGCTCACATTTCCTGAGGACTTTCAGGTCACTCTTCTTCAGGGAAAAGCAGAGGTCAGTAAAGTACTCCTTCAGGATGCCCCCTGGGTCAGGGAGGGAGGGCAGTGGGTACGGGTGCCTCTGTGGCCCGAGGGAGGCCAGCTTGGCAGGGACAGGAGGTCAGTGCCTGGCCGATGGGACCGAACTGTCCACGCTACGGGACCAGCACCGCTGCCCCTTGTGGGGCTGACCCGAAGGCACAGGAGCGCGAGCCGGCACCTACCGATGAACTTCATGGCCGTGTGCTTCAGGTTTTTGTGGGGGCTGGCCAGGTACATCAACGCCTGCATGAGGAACTGGTGGTAGTTGCCAAAATTGCTCTCCACCTGGGGTGGGGGAGACACGGGACCCCATGGCTCCGGGCCTCCGTGACCTGGCTCTGCCCGAGGCCCCCAGTGGGCCCCGGGAGCTGACCCCCTGCAGGGGAGAGGGGGAGAGGGGTGGCAGAGCCCCGGCTCTGGGGCAGCAGCTCCTACACCCAACCCCTCGGGTGGGAGCCTGCGTCAAGGGATCTGGGACCTTCCGCATGGTCACACCCAACACCGTCCCAATGTCCTCCAGGAAGCCCGCTGTGCCCCTCCCACCAGACCGTCAGCAATGGGCTCAGGGCCAGTCAGAGTCAGAGCCAAGAGAAGGCAGGGAGGCCCGCAGGGATCCTTTGTACCAGGACTGGGGCCCGGCCTCACCACCCGCCTCGCGCATTCTCCCGCACATGTGCGGTGAACGCCCCGGGGCGTGCGGCTGCTCTTCTGAATGGGGGAGAGCTGGCCCTGGATGGGGGGGGGCCCACCCTGATGAGGTGGGCGGGGACGCGCCGCCCGGCTGCTCGTGCCAACTGCTCCGTGGCCACGTCCTCTGAGCCTTTCCAGGTTTAGAGACAGTTGGCTTTGCCGCCTAAGCCTGCTTGAACTGGCTTCTCCTGCCACGTGCACTACCAGGGACACTGCCACGTGCCCTCCCCTCGCCTCAGCACCCAAGGCCACCCTGTGGCCCACACTTCCCACAGAGAGCCGCGGGCCCCTGCCATGTGCATGCCAGGCCAGGCTTCCCCGAGGGACGCTAACTCCAGGCCACCCCTGGCCGGCCTGGCCACCCTCTCTCTCTGGCCCCCTCAGAGCCGCCTTCCCTCAGGCAGCGTCAGACCAGCACTGCCACTGGGACTTCCAGGTCCAGATGCAAGGCAGCCCCACAGACCAGTCATCCCTCCAGCCCCTGGACCCGCTACGACCGGACTCCCCTTCTGGTCACAAACCCACGTGCTGGGAATTTGGCCATCTGCTCGTGACGTTAAAAAGACAACCGGCTTCCTGCTCCGTGTCCGCTCTGGGGGCCCACCCCCAAGGCCGCGAGCCTACTCAGCCAGACTCTGGGCTCTCGCACCCCTTTCCATTCAGACACCGGGACCTCCTGGAGGCAGCTGATCCCGTGTTTTGGAGAGGAAAATCCCTAGGAAGGGTCTGGAACATTCTAACACTCCCAGAAACAAGAATGCCTAAAGAAAGGTCCAGGGACAGGGCTCATGAGAGAAAGGACTCAAGTTCCGGCCGGGCCAGGTGTGACAACTGGGGCAATAAAGCAACGCCACTAACGATGGTAACGATGCCTCCCTGGAACGAGCAGGGCTGTCATGAGCCGCAGGACGGGCTGAACGGCGTCCCCCAAAAAGATACGCTGAGTCCTAACCCCCAAGGCCTCAGAATGGGACTGTACATGGAGATGGGGCCCCTGGAAGCGAGGCCGTTAAATGGGGTCATGCGGTACCCTCGGGAGGAGGGGAGGCGCCCACACAGCCACGCAGGGGGAGCACCACGCGGGCAGCAGTGACGTCGCACGAGCCCAGGGACCGCGGCTTCCAGAGCCAGGAGACAACAGACATGTGGTTCCAGCTGGTGGAGCAGTTCCCGTGGCCAAGGGACCCCCGCAGGCTGAGCGGGACGGGGCCCAGCAGCGCACCCGCAGGGACGCAGGAGGAGAGCCGCCACGTGGAGGGCCGTGAGCATCACGACTGGGGAACACGTCACCCGCGTGTCTCAAGTGTGACAGAAGTCCCACCCCCAGGGATCGGTGGAAGTATCGGGACGGCGGCCCAGCAGCACAGGAACGGTGGCCTCAGACACTTCACGGAAGAGTTCTGGGAAACGCGCAGAGTTTTGTAAAGTGAAAAGTAAGTGACAGCAAGTGGCTCAAAGTCGGCAGGTGGCTGATGACACGTCACCATGGATGGAGCTCTGGCCTCCAGCAAACCTGGCCGTGCCACCCGACCACACGCGTCCAGAGACAACTGCGTCCCGGGGCCCTGCCAGCCCGAGATGACAACCGCTTCCTCTTGGGCAAAACTCCAGAGCTCCTGGAAGGTGTGAAAATGGGAAAAGCTGCAAACCCGGGGACGTCTCCGTGGGGAAGAGCAGGGAGGGCGGGCCCTGGAGTGGAAGGCAGCAGGGACCACGTCGCTCCCCCCGTGCCTGAGCCAGCCCCGGGACCCCCGCGGTCACACTGAGGCCCGTGGTGAAGACTCACACGCGTCTCAAGACGTCTTTACCCGACACGAGCACACGCGCAGAGAAACGGACTCTGAAATCCACGAGTGTGACTTAGGGACGCGGACGGGCCGTACGACGAGGAATAGTAACGCTCCACGCACTCCCCACCTCTCTTCAGCAGCTCGCGGGGCAGAGCGCGCAGCAGGACAGACCCGAGCCGGAGCCCCCGGGGGGCACGCGTCCGTGGGAGGGGGAGCAGCCCGCAGACCCGGCGCACACGCACCGCGGCAGTCTGACCCGGGAGGCCCCGAGGGAGGGCAGAGGGGAACCGAAAGGGAGTCTGTCTCTCCCGTGGCCTGAGTGAGGAACAGGAGGAGAGACCGTCCCTGAGAAGTGGCGACACGGCGCAGAGACACGTGAGGACCTGGGGAACACGGACATGGCCGGCACCTGGGACAACTCAGAACCCAGACATCAAAGCCATCTCCTACAGACCTGGGACCCCTGGGGCAGGCAGCACGAAGGACTCTGGAATGGGGCGCACACAGAGAAAGACCCACAGTCCAGAACGACAAGATGCAAGAGAGGGAAGCCCACCGCGGGCCATGGTCAGAAAACACCCGTAACAAGACTCGATGCTAGAATTCCAGGGAAGTGAGCCACTCGGTACAGGTACCAGCCCACCAGGTGACGATTACGTCTGGGGACAATGGGAGCTCATGAGAAGACAGCCAGACACAGGAGTGACGGCCAGGCGGGCCAGCTGTGGAGGGGGCAGGAGGACGGTGCCAGCAGGGGTGCCGAGGGCGGGTCAGAGGCGGCCTTGGAGGGCGGAGGTGGACAGAAGGCAAGTAAGCCTCTCGCGGGGGTGGTGGCCTGCGAAGCCCAAGTACACACGATGCGGGAGGCCCTGGCGCCCAGCTCGCCTTCTCTCGGCTCCGGCCCGTCCTTGTTGCGTGCTCTGTAAGAGCCAACCTGGGCCCCCGAGTGTCGTCATTGTCAGGTGGCGTCAGCTGACTCACTGGGCGGCGCACTTGTGCTCTCACAAGGCCCGGCCCTCAGCTCAGGGGCCGGGGGTCGCCCTGGGCACTTTTCTCAGCCAGGGGCCGCGGCCCTCTCCTGCTAGGGCCGCACACATGCGACTGTGCCATGTACTTGCACTGTCCCGGCTGCCCCACGTCCCTCTGAGCTCGCCCCACCTCCCACTTTCTGCCAGCCTTCCCCTGAAGGGATGCGGACGGACACGGATGCTGAGCCCCCATCACAGCCGAAATCGTCAAGACGCAGCCGGCCCGCGGGCTCACACGGCCTGCGCCTCTGGGGAGAGCTTGGTGCCACGTGGAGCCGCTGCACACAGTGGGTCACCAGCACCCCACGTCCCCTGGGCAGGGAACTTGGCACGGCACTCGATGGGGGGACACAACCAACCCGGACAACCCCCTCCCCCCGCCGGCTGCAGGTCTAGCTCCTCGCACCAGCGCCGTCCCGGAACGGCGAGAGGCTTTTTTTTTTTTTTTAAAGATTTTATTTATTTATTTGACAGAGAGAGACAGCCAGCGAGAGAGGGAACACAAGCAGGGGAGTGGGAGAGGAAGAAGCAGGCTCCTAGCGGAGGAGCCCGATGCGGGGCTCGATCCCAGAACTCTGGGATCACGCCCTGAGCCGAAGGCAGATGCTAAACGACTGAGCCACCCAGGCGCCCGCAGAGGGGCTTCTCAACCAGACTCAAGTATGAACCACAGCAAAGTAATGCGTCTGCCTACATAAAATTCAAAACTTCTGCACGAACAGAGACACGGTGAGCGAAGTCAAAAAGTCACAAACTGGGCAAAAATAGTTACCGCACAGATAACTGGCCAAGGCCCTGCCCCCGGAGCCCGAAGAGAATTCATCATTCACACGCATCGAAGCCCAAAACCAACAACCCCACGCTCGGCGGGCAGGGAACTCAGCACAGAGGCCCTGCCGGCCCCCCAGCCCCCCAGGGAGGCGGCACCCACGGGAGGCACTGCCCTCGGGACCCTGAGGAGCCCGGCCTCCCTCTCTCTGGGCACCTTCCCTCCCCCTCAGGAAATGCCCACCGTCTCCCAGCCTGGGCGGGGCCCCGACCCGCACACCTCCATCAGGTCCAGCGTGGGCCAGGTGTGGCGACCTGCTCACCACTAAGCCCAAGAAAAGCCTGGGACCGCAGGCCCCGAGCAGCAGGGAGGGTCCCAGCCGGGCCGGGCCGACTCAGAAATAAACCGACTGCTAGAAATCAGAGCTATGGTCTCTTGCTCACCCACCTCCTCGAATCCCTCCTCCACAGGGGATGTGGACCCAGGAATGTCGGGAGGTAGTCCTGGGTTCTGGGAGCTCCAGGGCCCTCCCCGTGTTTGTGCTGGGGGCATCCGTGTTGGCCGTGGGAACTGCCTCCCTCCCAGGGGCTGCAGGGGCCCCCACGGAGCCGGCCTGCAGGATACACCCTCGGGACCGAGTCGGATGCCACCCAAAGGGCTTCCAGCACCAAGCCCGGCCCATCCACGTGCCCCTTAGAGGGTGCTGGGGCTCAGCCAATTCCCAGAGGCCCCCGAGGGTGCACGGCCCCTGGTCCCCTCCCCGCTGGAGCCTTACCATGTAGATGAAAATGTCGTTCTCGGCGCCCAGGCCGTGGCCCCACGCCAACTTCCCAAACAGCTCCTTCCGGAACTCCCACTTAAGCAGGATGGCACAGCGCAGGAAAGTCAGCTTTGTGTTCTGTGGGTGCCACGCAGGGAGGGAGGTCTTAGCCCTCCCCGTCAGCAGTGCCCTCCTGGCCTCACCCCAAGAGGAGTGGCCTTCTGCAGCCGCACTGGCCCAGAGGCACTGAGGGCCCCGGGCCCAGCAAGGACCCTGCGCACAGCCATGTCCAGGCCAGGAGCCTGCCCACACCCTCGAGGGGGCTGCACCCACGGGGACAAGGGGCGCCCCCACAATAGTGTCTTCAACCTCCCACGCCCCATGGGCATCCTGCTCTAATCACAGGAAAACTCGAGAGGCCAGTGGTCTCTCTGGCCACCCCGGCC
The DNA here is from genome assembly GCF_024610735.1 of Ursus americanus. NCBI lineage: Eukaryota > Metazoa > Chordata > Mammalia > Carnivora > Ursidae > Ursus > Ursus americanus. Next base: position 1,767,103 of record NC_142135.1, on the reverse strand, counting down.
TCCTTCCTGACCCTGAGGAATTCTCTCAGGGGCTGGGGGACAGGCACCCAGGGAAGGAACACTGGCCCCTCACTCATCATCACCCAGTCACCACAGCCTCTAGTCTCAGAACTCCTTCCGAAAGTCTCGACCTCAGAATGTGATTGTCCGGGGGTGGGGTCTCTACAGAGGTGATTAAGGTAATGAGCTTCCTGCGTGGCCCTGGGGCAATCTGACTAGTGTCCTTACGAGGAGGAGAAATTTGGACACACATACAGGGGGATGAGCACATGAGGACACAGGGAGAAGACTCGGTCTACACACCCAGGAGAGAGACCTCAGAGGGGACCAGCCCTACCCCACCCTAAACCCAGCAGCGGCCTGAGCTGAGACAGGTCTGTTCCCAAGCGGGCCTCTCTCTGCTTTGCTGAGTTGAGGGGGGACTGGCCCCCCTGGTCTTCACTCCAAAGCCCTCGCTTCCTCCTAAGTCCACCTTCCAGGTGCTCACTCCCCTGACCCCCCGAGACTGCTCTCCTCCAGCACCTACGCCCAGCCGGGCCAGCCTCCCCTTCCTGTTGGTTCCCGCTGTCTGGCTCCGAGAATGCGCTGCCTCCTTTACCAGGAGGCCCCAGCCTCAGGGCAGCTTATCCAAGACTGCAGTTCCTGAGGCTTTACTGGCCAGCCTCCCCCAGGCAGCCTCTCTGGCTTACCTCGATGCTGTCCTCTGAACTCCCATCTGTACCCTCCACCTCCCACCTGGCCGCACCGCTGCCTTATCCTGTCTCCTGACCACCCCTCCGCTCACCCCTTCACTCAGCCACATGGGTCCTCAGGAGCCGCCCGGTGCCAGACCCTGGGCTGGGGGCCTCCTAGCCCGATCAGGCCACCAGCAAAGGGTCCAGAGGGCTGGCTCCTGAGGTCTGATGGTCTGGGGTATGGGCAGAGAGAAAGAAGCAGCTTCCTAAGGGCTCGGGAGGGGCTGGGGAGGAGGCGGCCATGAGCAACAGGGCAGCAAGCAGGGCTGCCTGGGTAGGGGTGGGGGCTGCCGAGGCCAGGGCGCTCACCATGACCACCTTGGGGCAGGAGTCCACCAGATGGAAGAGCAGTGGCACCAGGGCCTGGAAGGCGAAGCTCTTGAGCACCTGCCCGTACTTCTTGCCGCCGCTGTAGATGACGTCTCCGAACAGGAAGATGGCTCCTCCGCGCACCGGAGCCTGCTCCTGCAGGGTTGGGGAGCCCTCAGCCGCCAGCTGCCCCCGGCCCACCACGCCCCCTCTCTCCCCTTCCTCTCTGGCCCCCAGACTCGCGGCGGCCAAGGCGCCCTCATGCCCGCTCTCCAGACGGTCGACCGCACCCTGGCACCGCGCTGACCTTGCTGTCCCGGTGCCCCCCCCCCCGCCCCCCCAGCGCTGACACTCCGGCCCGTCCCACCAGCGGGGACTGCCTTCTCTCCGGCCAGTCCCAGCTCCTCGCGCCACCTCCTCCAGGGGCTGCAGCCCTCCTACTGGACTGGCTTCTTGGCTCCCCAGTGGGTTGTCTGCGGGCCTCGGGCCGCGGCGGCCGCACGTCCACTCCCTAACACGCCGGGTGGGGGCTGGGGCGCAGGCCCTGCAGCCAGACCTGCCACTCTCTAGCTCTGCGATCCCGGCCGGCTAGGGACTCTTGGGGCTTCGGGCTGGGGTCCAGCCTCGCAGACCGCGGCCTCCGCCCCTCCTGCCCCTCCTGCCGTCAGCTCACACGCTGCGCCCCAACCCCTGTACTACGGACCCCGCCCGGCTCCCCAACCCCCCGTGCCCCCCCACCCTCGGCCCCCGCCCTCCACGTGGAGGAGCACGTGGCTTGGGCAAGGTCACTGTCGAGGCGGCCCAGAGGCCTCCCAGGGGCTTCCATTCTGTGGGCCAGGTTCCCCCAGGGCTCCAGAGGACTTGACCCACAAGCCCCAAGGCTGGAGGGAGGGTGGAAAGCAGCTTCAGCTGTTCCGATTGGCAGGCAGCGCAGCTTCGGCTGCTCTCATTGGCTGGGGGGCAGCTTCGGCTGCTCTCATTGGCTGCGCAGCCGCCCCGGCCCTCACATCCTCGAACAGCGGCAGCAGGTGCTGGGCCATCTTGAGGCTGGCGGGCCCGATGCCCTGGGTGCCCAGGCGGTGTAGGATGTCGCCCAGGATCTCCATCAGGCCCATGAGGTCCTTGGGCTCCGGCTTCACGAAACCGTCCAGCAGCCCGGCCAGCCGATTGCGGAGAAGCACCACCTGCGGGGCGGGGAGGACACGCAGCCACTCCCTGGCCTGCTCCTCTCCTACTCCTGCTCCCGCAGGGGCCTGTCTACCTCCTGCCCCCGCTCCACCCGCGTCACCGCTCCCAGCCCACCCCGCCTCCCTGGCACACGCAGCAGGGGCCTTAGCCCCGGCCCTCGGCCTGCACTGTGGGGCGTGGACATGTTCTGGAAGGCCTGAAGGGCAGGCAGAGGACCGCCATCCCCATCCAGCCAGGTGTGAGTCCTCCATGTGCCAGGTGGAGCAGGAACCGGCCTCCTGGCCAGCGTGGCTGTCAGGTAAGGAGGCCAGAGTCCTGGCCCCCAGAGGCAGCCCAGAAATCCTAGGATCCCCAGCCCTATGCAGTATGGGAGGGCTTCCCAAACACTCCCACCCTCTCCCGCCTAGGCCTGACTTGCCTTCCTCGTCCACCCCTTCTAGTTGGACCCAAGGGGGGAGGCTCTTCGCAAATGCCTCCTCCTCCCTGAAGTCTTCCCGGCATAGGAGTGAGCAGCCCCTCCTCACACCTTCTTGGGGTGCATCAGGATGCTGCTGAGGCCCTTCAGGCTCACGGCCCGCACCAGCTGGTTGGGGTTGCTCAGGCCCAGGCTCAGGAAGTTGTCCACGGCTCTCCGAGACACATACTGGGTGAGCTCTCGGCTGTTGAGAAACTGAGTAGGGTCGGCACGGTCAGCTGCCGGGGCAAACCGGCCTGTAGCACAGCATGGGATGGGGGATTAGGCATAAGCAAGCACTTCCAGGCAGCGAGCAGTCTGACGTGGATGGCAGAAGTTAGGGTGCCCCTATACTGGAGGGTACGAGAGGAAGCCCGATCCTCTGACCATAAGGGCCAGAGGACAGTGGTGAGAAGCCGGGGCAGGGCAGAGCCAAGGAGGGGCGGACCTCTGTGATGATGAGGATGGCCACAATGTTGTCCCGCTCCTCGGGGCTCTTCAGGGAGATGACTGCCTGCCCCAAGACAGCCTTGAGCTCACAGTCGTAGTGGACCATGGCCCTGTCAGACGAGAGGCAGACACGGGGCCCTGAGGTCTTCGTCCTTGGCCAGGAGTTCCCCCCCCAAACACCCCCCCCCACAGACCTTGCTCACTCAGGGACATGGTCCAGGTCCCAGGACAGGGTGCAGGAGGGGCCCCATGAGGGATGCTGTCTGGGGCCAGGCCCCTCCAGGCTTGCGCTCACCTAGCCAAGAGGGTCACTCCATCTGTGTAGGTTTCTAAGTGCTCAAAGAGCTCCCAGCCTCTCCGCAGCTTGAGGTAGGCAAACACCTCCCAGTAGTTGGTGGTCCAGAAGAGACCCTTCAGGGCCTCCAGGCAGGTCCTAGGGGCGCGTGGGGGTGTTTAGAGGAGGTGAACCAGGGCTCAGGGCCAGGTTCTCCACCAGGAACACAAGGTCCTCTTCTGCGCCCTCCCTCTCCCGTCCGGCCTGGGTGAGCCGCCACCTTCTGAGCTCTGTCTGGGGATTCCGGCTCCTGCTGCCTTTGGGTTGCTGCACCCCCGCTCCCCACCCTGGACTGCAAGCCTTCAGGTGGGGCCAGAGTTCATTCCTTTCTGGGTCCCCAGCACTTAGCCCAGGGTCTGGTGCCCACCAGGGGTTCCATGGGTGTGTGGAACCAGAAAGAGGGCCTGGCTTGAGGTCCTGAGAGGGCTGCGCCCTGTGGCCCAGTAGGAAAGCTCACCTGCAGGGGCCGAGGGGCTTTATTTCCAGGATGTCCTCCTGGTAGTCTGAGATGCCCTCCACCGCGTCCAGCTCAAACAGGTAATGGAGCTGTGTGAGCAGGCCCATGAGGATCCCTGCGAAGGCCCAGCGCACCGTGGGCTTGTACTCCCGAGTGTACAGGAGCTCATAAATGGTACCCAGGGCCTGCAGCGGGCGACAGAGCCGGGCTCAGATGGGCGACATCCAACTGGAGCACTCAGCAGAGCAGCTGGGAGCACAGGAGCTGGGAGCAGAGCAGCTGGGAGCACAGGAGCTGGGAGCAGAGCAGCTGGGAGCACAGGAGCTGGGAGCAGAGCAGCTGGGAGCACAGGAGCTGGGAGCAAAGCATTTGGGAGCAGAGCAGCTGGGAGCAGAGCAGCTGGGAGCACAGGAGCTGGGAGCAGAGCAGCTGGGAGCACAGGAGCTGGGAGCAGAGCAGCTGGGAGCAGAGGAGCTGGGAACAGAGGAGCTGGGAACGGAGCAGCTGGGAGCGGAGTACCTGGGAGTAGAGGAGCTGGGTGCAGAGCAGCTGGGTGCAGAGCAGCTGGGAGCAGAGGAGCTGGGAACAGAGGAGCTGGGAACGGAGCAGCTGGGAGCGGAGTACCTGGGAGTAGAGGAGCTGGGTGCAGAGCAGCTGGGTGCAGAGCAGCTGGGAGCACAGGAGCTGGGAGCAGAGGATCTGGGAACAGAGCAGCTGGGAGCACGGGAACTGGGAGCACGGGAGCTGGGAGCAGAGCAGCTGGGAGCACGGGAGCTGGGAGCAGAGCAGCTGGGAGCACGGGAGCTGGGAGCACAGGAGCTGGGAGCAGAGCAGCTGGGAGCAGAGCAGCTGGGAGCAGAGGAGCTGGGAACAGAGGAGCTGGGAGTAGAGCAGCTGGGAGCAGAGTATCTGGGAGCAGAGGAGCTGGGAACAGAGGAGCTGGGAGTGGAGCAGCTGGGAGCACAGGAACTGGGAGCACAGGAGCTGGGAGCAAAGCAGCTGGGAGCACAGGAGCTGGGAGCAGAGCAGCTGGGAGTGGAGTATCTGGGAGCAGAGGAGCTGGGAGCAGAGGAGCTGGGAGTGGAGCAGCTGGGTGGAGCAAACTCAACCCCCGCCCCCCGGGGCCTGGACCGCTGCTGCCTATGCCTGGCTGGGGCTGAGAGGGTCCCAGGGGCTCTGGCCCCATTCTGGGGTTCAGCCTCAAGAGTCCTTGGCTGCTTCTGCTGAGACCCCGGGCATCCCACAGGGCCGCTAAATGACAATGCCATTGCAGGGGGTGTTGGGGGGACAGAGTAGGGGTGCGGTGCTACTCACCAGCAGGGAGATGAGCTCTGCCTGCTGGCTGAGCCTGATGAGCTCCTTGGAGGGCCGCAGCTTCAGCTTCCCGTAGAGCAGGGTGAGGACCTTGCGGGCCAGCCGGGTATTGCCGGCCAGGGCCTTCCACAGGGGTAGGACCTGTCTGGGGAGGCAGGGAGCCCAGTCCTGCCAGCTGGCTGGCCCACAGCGTGGAGGGGCCAGTGGGACGCGACCCTCAGGACAGCAGGATGACCTGCCAGCCGTGTGGAAGTGGAGATGGTCAGGCCCTTTGGGAATAGGGAACCCTTCCCTCGAGAGGTCCAGGAGACTGTGTCCTGATGGCCAGTGAGGTGGGGGCCCCTGCTTAAAGCCTGGAGCGCAAGCTGGCTTTTCCTAACGTTGGTGCTCATTCCTGCTTTGCTGCAGTCCCTTGCCATGTGACTTCCCCACCTTGCTTCCTTCCTGGGGATGTGGGGCTCACCCCTCGGGCAGCCCACAAACAGATGGACCTGCAAAGTGGCACCACATGGGTGTGTCTCCCTGGGGAAGCCGGGCTCATGGACCTGCACCCCTGGAAGCCCTTCTGCCAGTCAAAGGGACTCTGTGTGGCCTTGTGATGGGCTGGTGCTCCCCAAGATGCTCCTGGGGGCACCCTGGTCTCCCAGCACCTCTCAGACTTCCAAATGCACACACACCGCTCAGGGTTGCTCAGACCGGGGCTTCTCAGCAGCCCGGGGCCCCCGCATTTGTCCCGGCCTCCAGCCTCCTGCTGCTGGGCCCAGCTGACGTCCCCAGGTGCAGCTTGGAAACCTAACACTAGCCCCGAGGGGCAGTGGGGCCATATGGGGGGCCTGGGGCCCTGGGCAGCTGGGGGGGCTGCTCAGCGTCAGTTAGGATCTTGGGGTCACCCAGCTGAACCCCGGGTCCCCTACCGTGTGGCTTCTAAGGAGTCTCTGAGTTAGAGGGACACTTCCATGCTGAAAAGCCCCATTCCTGGGACTGCTGGAGCCTCCACCTTAACCCCTCAGCCTGGAACAGCTCCGGAGACAGCAGCGCCCCCCCCCCCCCAGCCTTGGTTCTGGAGTCTGGGAGGTAGAGGAGAGTCGGGCGAGCGTCGTGCACACGGCTGTCTGCCCAGGAGCAGAGTCTGCCTAGGGAGAGTGTGGCCTGGGAGTGCCCACCACAGACGAGGCACAGGTGTCTGCCTCCGGGTTGTGGATGCAGGAGACCTACCTGTCAGAAGGGTGACACAGGGATAGTATCACCTCGACTGTCTCCTGCGTGTACTGAGTCCCCAGCACGGTCACCACCTTCATTGCGGTCTGCAGGACGCTCTGGAACGCGATGGAGGGCAGCTCCTGGAAGAGACCCTGCAGGACCTCGGCCACCTGTGCATGGAAGGGCAGCGGGGAGCGGGCCTCAGAGCAGCCCCCGACCCCCCCTCGGTGCCCGGCTGGGGCTAGAGTCCGTCGTGGGCTCCTCAGCAGGTACCTGACCGCCACATGGTCCCCGCCCCACGACAAGGCATCTGCACGCGGGCCGGACCCATAGCTAGTGCTGCCCGCCGCTGCCACGGCCTCACCCCACCTCCCCTTGTCCCTGGGGCCGGGAGGGTTAATGGGACTGGCAGCCCCAAGAGACGGTAGTGTCTGTGTGGGCTGGGGACTAGCAAGCCGGGCCCAAGGTGATGAAATCCCCGGGGGGGGGCGGGGGGCATGGGCAGGGAATCCTCTCCTGCAGAGTAAGACCGACTGAGCAGGGCAGGCTGTCGCCGTGATTGCCTGTGGCAGGGCCCTGGGGCCTTGAGGAGGCAGCAGGAGGCAGGGCTGCATAGTGCTGAGGGCCCGGCCTATTCAGGACCCACTGCCCCCGGGGCGCAGTGCTCTCTGTGACCGGATGTGCACCCAGGCACACGCGGACCCCCGGGGGGTGCGGCCGGCTTGCTGCCTCCCCCGACTCCTGCGCGGGGCCCGGGCGCACCTGCTCTGCCTTGATGCTGCGGTCCTCGAACATCATCAGGAGCAGCTGCGAGGCCAGGTCGCACTTCGGATGGCTGTGTGAGCAGAGCCCTTCCAGGAGCGCGAGGATGAGCTGTGTGCGCTGGGCCACGGTCAGGCTCCTGTTAAAGGCCTGTGCCAGGGGGGCGGGGTTGAGGGGCCATAGGGGCACCATCCATCTCTGCGGCGCCGTCCATCCCTGCAGCGCTGTCCCTCCCTGCAGCGCCGTCCCTCCCTGCAGCACCGTCCATCCCTCCCTGCAGCGCTGTCCCTCCCTGCAGCACCGTCCGTCCCTCCCTGCAGCACCGTCCGTCCCTCCCTGCAGCACCGTCCGTACCTCCCTGCAGCACCGTCCGTCCCTCCCTGCAGCACCGTCCGTCCCTCCCTGCAGCGCCGTCCGTCCCTCCCTGCAGCGCCGTCCGTCCCTCCCTGCAGCGCCGTCCCTCCCTGCAGCACCGTCCATCCCTCCCTGCAGCACCGTCCGTCCCTCCCTGCAGCACCGTCCGTCCCTCCCTGCAGCACCGTCCGTCCCTCCCTGCAGCGCCGTCCCTCCCTGCAGCGCCGTCCCTCCCTGCAGCACCGTCCATCCCTCCCTGCAGCACCGTCCGTCCCTCCCTGCAGCACTGTCCGTCCCTCCCTGCAGCACTGTCCGTCCCTCCCTGCAGCACCGTCCCTCCCTGCAGCTGTGCAGGTCTCCTGCGTTGGGCTCGGAGACGGAGCCAGGGCAGGGGCACCGCTCTTCCTCAGAGGTGGGATGAATGCCAGGTGCATTGACTTGCAGGGACCCCCAAGGGGCCCTTCCTGTTCTCCCTCCCCCCACTGGGCCGTTGGCGCACCCGCCCCCCAGCTTGGCTCAGTGGCTGCAGGCGTGGCTGCTATGGGCTGCCAGCTGCCACGGCCCTGGAAGGGATGATGATGTGAGCAAGCAGTTCCGTCCAGGGGTCAGGTGCCCTCACCTGCAGCCCGTAGCCAGGGACTGAGTCGGGGTACAAGGGTCCAGTCCCTGCTTCGTGCGGGGTGCACCTCATGCTACCACACTCCCATGGGTCGGGCTGGGACCGCCCCCCTCAGCTCTTCCCTGCCCATCTTGCTTTCCTCACGCCTCCTCCTGAGCACACAGTTTCGTCCTCGTAACTGCCCTGCTGCTCCTGTTCCAGGCTCCGTTCCAGGGAACCCACCAAGACAGCAGGCTTCCACATGCCCAGCTCCCAGGGAGGGGCTCCCGGGGGCCGTCCACGTGCACGGAGGTGGTGAGGGACTGCGGCTCCCGTCCCAGCAGGCCCAGCGACCCTCGCTTGGAAAGGCAGGGAAACCGAAGCAAGGAAGGGTTGAAAGACCCCCCAGCTGCTGGAGACGGAGCTCGGACTTGAACCTAATCCTTGACTCCTAGTCCACCTTGAAGGGGGGGGCAGCCTGGGAAGCACACACCCAGGGCAGGGAGGGCAGAGGCCGGGACTCGGAGGGAGAGGTAAGCTCGGGCCAGTCCCAGCAGACCCACTTGTCGCCCCGTGAGGAGCCACAGAGGAGAGGCCACCAGGGGAGTGGGCGCCAAGAGGGCAGATGTCAACGAGAACCCTAGACTCTGACTCTGGGGGGCCCTGCCACGTCTCCAGGTCACAGGTGGGAGGGTGCAGTGTCCGTGGCCTGGCTCCAGCTGCCCTGCCCCCTGCATGGGCTGTAGAATGGGCAGGGATGGGAGCCCCGGGAGGGCGGCGCTCCAGGGCTGTGGGGGGTGGTGCCACCCCTCCCCACTCAGGCTCTGAGAGGCCCACCTTCACCACGTTGTAGAACTTCATTTCCGACTCTCTGCGGGCCTTTGCTTCAAAGGTTTTCATTTTATTCAAGTGCATGAATTGTTCCGTGCTCCCTGCGGAGGGGCACGACCTCAGCAGGCGGGCGACCAGCAGCCAGTGCCCCGGGGGCTCCGCGCTCCCGCCCCCGCTCACCCCTCTGCTGGGTCAGCAGCTGGAGGAGAAGGTAGATGCACTGGCGGGAGTGGCTCCGTGTCACCGGGTCCTTGTCTCGCCACAGCAGCGCCAGCAGCCCTAGGTGGTGGCCCAGCACGGAGGGTGTGGCCTCTTCCTGGGGAGGCCGGGCAGACTGAAGCCCAGCCTGGCATCCACATGTTCTCCCGCGTGCCCCTGCTATCCGGCTGTCCGTCCGTCCTGGGCCCGGCATCTCGTGGGCCAGACCTGTCCAGGCGTTGGCCTGCATTCTGCCCTCGGCCGGAACGCCCTCCCTCCACCACCCAGTCTCCCTCCCCAGCTTCCTTCAAGTCTTTGCTCCCAGGCAGCCTTGCCATCAGGTTCTCCCCGACCGCCCTATTTGAACTGTGACCTCTGCCCCAGGACTGTGGCACCGCAGGGCCTTTGTCCTATCCCCCAGCACCGTGCCTAGCAGCCTGGACGCTCGGTGAATACTGACTGAGAGAACCGGGAGCCAGGGCCAGGTGGGTCCAGCACCAAAGCTGGAGCGCCCTGGGGGCTCTCCTTGCTCCTCCCTTCCCTCGCCCCCCCCCCCCCGCCCCCTGCCACCGCGGATGCTGGGTGAGGCCACTCACAGTGAGCGTCACGTAGTCCGCCACATACTTGAGCAGCAGGAAGATGGTCTGTGCCACCCGCTTACGCTCGTGGCTCTTGTCTGACTGCAGCCAGGGCTCCGTGTGCTGCGACGGGGAGAGGAGAGCCCAGGGCCCCAGTCGGCGCCGTGGACCTGGCCTTGGACGTGGCGGCTGGGGCTCAGTGACAGTCGGGTGATAGCCAGTGCCACCCACCAGACCGTTCACACTTCCGTGTCCGGCCACCAGCCCAGCTCCCTCGGGTGAGGCCAGGTCTGGGACCGTGTGATCTAGAAAGCCCTGGCTCGGCCTCAGCTGCCACGGGGGGAACAGAGAAAAGCCGGGAGGTTTGAGGGCCTGTGTCTCCAGGCTGTGCAGGAGCCCGCAGACCATCCCTGAGTCTGACCCTCCCTGCCCTCAGGGGTGCTGGAAGGTGAGGTCAGCGGTCACCTTGATCCTTGCAGGGTCCTTAGCACCTCTGAAAGACCCATCTCTGCCTTCATAAGAGAGGGACAGCCCCCGGAGCACTTGGGTCAGCGGCATGGGGCACACCTGCCAACCTGGCCCTCTTGCCACTCCTGCGTACGAGGGACCCACCCCGAGTGGACCTTCGAGACGCCAAGGCCAGGATCGAGGTGGGCAGTGGGTGCCCTGAGCTCTGCACCCTGTGCCACCCACCCCTCACCTGCAGGAGGAAGCACATCTCGTCCATGCTCTTGTTCTCAGAGATGAAGCTCCGGAGAAGCAGGTCCAGCGCCTCCATGGAGTGCTTGTAGAGTGCCTACGGGACAGGCCGCGACCTGCAGCAGACCGCGGGGCTTGGCCCTCCGTGGCTGACACGCTCATCCATCTCCCCAGGGACCCAGGAAACTGGCCCCAGCCAGGGCTCGGTCCCTCCTCCCCGCAGGGCCTGGGGAGATGATTATAACGTCCACGCCAGGCCCTGTCCTCCCCTGTCCCTGGTGAGGACAGACAGCACCCACATCCCCGAGACCCCAGGAGGGAGCTGAGTTCAGCGAGCCGCAGACATTCCTGTGAGCACAGCGCCCCAGGCCGGCTGTTCGGGCAGCACCCTAGGTATTCCTCCCAGCACTGAGACTGAAACGAGAAAGTACTTTGCACTGAGGGAAAACGATAACACAACATGTCAGAATTGACCCTCTCCACAGATACAGCAAAAGCATTTGACACAATCCAACATCCATCCTGATAGACACGCTCCGCAAACCAGAGACAGGAGAACATCTCAGCCTATCGGGAAGCGTCTAAGGACCGGCGAGAAGCCGCAGCAGCGCGGGCCAATGACAATGTGCCCTCCCCGGCAGACCAGGAGCCCCCGGCCGGTGCGCGCTGGAAGGCCGGTCACCAGGACTCCGCTTCCCCGTGGACGAAGAGCACGCTGGCCCGCCGTCTGGGCACTTGTGACCTGCTGCTGGTGGCATGTGGGTGGGTGTGTGTCTCTGCCCGCCTCTGGGGGGACGGCACGCCGCATCTGACTGGCGGGGAAGCGTTTGCTAGGACAGCAGCTGACGGACTGGCCGTCGGAAGCTGCACACGTTCGGGGAGCGCTTTTGCACCCCTGTCCCATCTGAACCTCAGAACATCAGGCGGCAGTGTGGAGACCAGAGCCCCATCGCGGGGACAGACCTCAAGACTCAGGCTTTTGCAGAGTCAAGACAGGACTGTGGCAAAGCCAGGAGGAAAGCCGGCTGGACCAGGGTTCTCTCCTCTGCACCCCTCGCTCACACACGTAGCAAGGGCTTGACACACAAACCAGCCCAACACCCAGAACGCAGTAGCCAGGGACGGGCGAGCGGCCCCGGGCACAGGCAGTCACCATGACGTCCGGGGCCGGGTCCAGCGGAGGTAAGCAGCTCTTCAGCTTCTCCAGCGGTGGGAGCGTGAACAGGCTCCACAGGCACGTCTGCAGGATCTGGGACTTGACCATGGGTTGGAGACTGGGCCGCAGCTTGCTAGAAAAAAATACCAAGATTCCGGACTTCCTCCTAGAGCCCGTGGTGCTGGAATGAGAGACCGGTCGGAACAGATTGCCCGCAGGGAGGGACTTTCACAACTTGAAAGTCGGAAGTGGGTCTGGAGTCCAGACAGGCCTTAGACTCCGGCTTGGTGGGGGGATGCTGTCAGGGAAAACAGCTCATTTGGACTGGGGGAGGCCATCCCAATTCATTCGCTTGGGTTCACAGACATTTATTTGTGAGAAAACGTAGGAATTATTCTGCGGTCAGTGTCAGCACTGTGAATGGAATCAGGGGTCAGCTGTGAAAAAGTTCAGGCTCAGAGTGTGACCAGGCTTCAGGGTGTGACCAGGGTCGGGGCTCAGAGTGTGACCAGTGTCAGGGCTCACAGTGTGACCAGGGTTCAGGGTGTGACCAGGGTCGGGGCTCAGAGTGTGACCAGGATCAGGGCTCAGAGTGTGACCAGGATCAGGGCTCAGAGTGTGACCAGGGCTCAGAGTGTGACCAGGATCAGGGCCCAGAGTGTGACCAGGATCAGGGCTCAGAGTGTGACCAGGATCGGGGCCCAGAGTGTGACCAGGATCGGGGCCCAGAGTGTGACCAGGATCAGGGCCCAGAGTGTGACCAGGGTCAGGGCCCAGAGTGTGACCAGGATCAGGGCTCAGAGTGTGACCAGGGCTCAGAGTGTGACCAGGTCAGGCCTCCACTTGTGCCAAGGTTAGCACCTGTCTTGGGGAGTCCTGGATGGAGTGTGGCTCGGCTTCAGCAGGGCCAGCCCACCCACTGTGGCCTTCTTCACATCCCGTCTCCTCACACATGGACTCCCACCCCCCACACAAAGGACCTGGCCTGTCTTCGTTCCTGGACCCCGAAGGACTGTTACCTCAGGCCCACGATGACCAAGATGATCTTCTGCCGGTGAAGGGTGGCCAGGAAGTTGGGCTCCTTCTGAAGGACGCACTGGGGGTCAAAGCGAGAGGTGCTTGGCGGGCACTTCTGGCCCAGTTCGCTCGTCCTCTGCGTCCTGGGGGCTGGCCCTGGGAGCAGCTGCCGGCAGGTCCCCAGGGGGTCGCTCACCAGAAGGCACTGGATAAGCTCTGGGATCTGAGTGAATTTGTAGCTCTGGCTTCTGTTCTCCTGCTTGAGAGCCTTCGTAAGCCTGACGGCCGCCGAGAGGAAGCTGGTTTTCAGGATATTGTCCTGTCCATGCAGAGTCAGGGCGGCGTCAGCGGGCAGTCCCCGCTCCCCCCCCCCCCCCCCACGCACAGCCTGAGCGCCTGCCCGACCGGAGGCCCGGAGGCTCCCGAGCACGCACGCGGACGGCCCGTGCCCCCCTGCGGCCCGCGCCGGGGCGGGGCTCACGTAGCAGCTGCAGGAGAAGTAGTAGACCATCCTGGAGATGATGTTGTCCACCCAGGGCAGAATCTGCTCCCCGGCGTGCAGGGCCATCTGCCCATAGCAGAGCAGGGAGGTGCTGCCGACCCATCTCCAGTGCCCGTCGGGGTCCGGCTGCTGCGGACAGGGAGCGGGTCAGCCCTGCGCACTGGCGCCAGCCCCTCCTCCAGAAAGCCCTCTGCTCTCCCGCCCCTCCAGCCAGAGTTGCTGCCTCTCCAGGCGGGGCGGGGCCTCGGAGCGTCCGCTGCGCACCTGTTCTTCCCAGCAAGGGGCCCAGGACTAGCACAATAGAGGTGCTCAACACAGACCCGCGGGGCAGGTGCCCCGGTGAGGAAGCTGAGGTCAGGGCAAGCCCACGGTCCTGACCGTCAGACCCCACAGAGGCTCTGGATCACATGTGTGGGGCCCCAGGGACCAGGCTCACAACTGCCAGGCCCCAGCAAGAACCGAGATGGTCTCAGGGAGGTGGGCAGGGCAGCGGTCCCGTTTCCAATGAGCAAACTGCAGCTCTGAGCGCCCGCATGACATCTCCAAGCCCCTGGCCCCTCCTGCCCCCAGGCTGCCCTCTCTACCTGGCAGTCTGGGGACATGAAGGCAGTCCTCAGGAACCTGGTGCGGCCCAGGTGCTCCAGCACAGTCCACACTGCCTGCAGGTGCGAGGAAGACACGATGCCGATGGCTGCCGCGATGCCCTGCGGGCCGAAGGACCCTGTGAGTTAGTCCCCACACGGCCGTGCGGGATGTGCCTGCTGTCTCCTGCCCACTCCTCCTGAGGGCCCTACAAATGCAGGCAGGCGAGCCCACCCCAGCCCTGAAGGGCCTGCACCCCACTGGGGCCGCCAGCCGGGGTGTAGAGGGCGGAAGGGTCGTCCACCCACAAGTAGCAAGGTCCGCGCTGGGGGCTGAGGGCTGCACCTCCCGCTGGCTGGCTGACTGGTGGGACAGCTCCAGGAGGTCGGCCACGTGTCTTCTCACCAGCTCCTCACTGGCGCACTCTTTGAGGATCAGCCCGTAAATGTGGAAGAGGAAGGTCTGGGAGGAGGAGGGACGGAGCAGGTGCTGGGCTGGCAGCAGGGGATGGGGCAGCCCCCCGCTGGGTGAGGGGTGAATCAAGTTGGGGAGCTCGTCCTGAGCCCCCTCCCAAGCTGCACGGCCCCTGTCCCCGGCTGCTGTTCCCACTGTCTGTGTGAGACAGACACATGGGGTCCCCACAGCTCCTCCCCACCCCCCACCCCCGCCTCGCGTTGCTTCCTTGCTGGGCCTGGGGCTGCAGCCGGAGACTGAGCTCCAAGCTTTGTGGCTCCTGGAGGGCAGTGCCCAGACCCTGTGTCCGGACTGGGCCTCGTCTTGTTCCCGTGGCCCCCAGGCACACCCAAGCTGAGCCCGAGTGCTGCCCTGGACAGAGCCCTCTGGCCACACTGGACTTCTCAGCCCGCTCGCCTCAGGTGTCCTGGGCAGAGCTGTGCCCCTCCGGACCCCAACCTCACTGTGGGTACAGGAGACTGCACTCAGGGTCATCCAGAATTCCCCTTTATCTTTCTTTTGATGGTAGTGAGTAGTCTCTCCACGGACCAGCACGACTGAACAGAGGACATTCCCGATTTTCACTGACGACGCCAATGTTGAGTGGGGCTCCCTCACTAGAGTGCAAGGCCCGTGCGCGCAGGCACTGTCGTCCTGGCCTTGGCCGCACCCCTGGGGCCTGGAACAGTGCTCAGGAGACATGAAGCGGCTGCCAGGCCACCGCGCCCTTGTGGTCATGGCACCCCTCATGCCTTCCTGGCACTGTCCCCGTACCCAGAGCTTCGGATCATGACAGTCACCTGGGGAGTGGGGAGGGGCCTCAGCAGCCATGTGCTCCGCCAGAGTCAGAGCCTCGGGGGGGTCTCTGAGCACACACAGGAAACCCTGGGCTGCCCCGCCCAGACACTGACCTTCTCCAAGGGCTGCTTGAGTTCCAGGTTCAAGGGCTCCAGGAGCTCCTGGATGCCCGTGTTAGCCACCTCCTTCCAGATGAGCTGCGGGCAGAACACAGTGCTTGGGCCCCACCCAGCCCCCCGGGGGAGCTGGACAGCAAATCCATTAGGAACCCCCCCGGGATGGTGCTCACCTGTGGGTGAGCAGAGAAGACAAGCTACTCCCAAAAGGTAAGGAGAGGTTTGGGGGTGCTACCCTCTAGCACCCTGCCAGGGGGCTCACTCGAAGTGTGATTCTGGCCATGCCTACTTCTGCTTGATCCCTGGCACCCCCTACCTGTAGGACAGAGGCTGGTGAGCCCTCGATGGCCTGACCCCGCCGGCATTTCCTGAGAATGCTCCTCAATCCTCTCCTGCCACCACCTTGCTGGCCTCGGGGCCTTTGCACAGACTCTTCCCCGCTGGCTGGATTTCCCCTCCTCCCCACCTCTGAGCCAGGGTCCCTGAGCATGGGCTGGCCATCGGCCAGATTCCAGGTCCCAAAGCTGAGCTCTGTGGATGCTCGGAGCCGTGTCCCTCTGTGGGCACCTGTCCTGTTGTTATCCCTCCTACTGGGTCCTATCTGTCAGCCCTAAGCCCCCAGAGAACCTGGAGCAGGAATGTGGAGGACAGGGACCAGGATAGCCCCACCTCACCCGGGACCTCAGCCACCACTGGTGGCGGCTCAGGCGTTAACACTGGACAGAAGGCCAGAACTTGTGGGGCATCAGGGAACAGCAGGGCCTGGCCCCCCTCAATCGCAGGAGGCCTGAGCTGGGAAGCCTCCTGCACCCCACAGGTTGGGAGGTCCCCAGGCTCAGAGGAGGGCCGGACACCACCCTGTGCTCTACAGCCCTCGAGGCCTAGAGGGGGAGGCAGGCTGTGCCTGGCTCCGTGTGGCTTCCAGGCCCACCCCAGGCTGCCAGGCACTGAGCACCAGCTGGTGAGGTCTCTGTGTCCCACCTGCCCCTCTCCTTGTGCCCCAGCTCCTTCCTGCCTTCTGGTACCTTCTGCCACACATCCCGGAAGGTCAGGGGCTTCGTGGACGCAGAGGCCAGTGGGAGTTGAGGGGCAGTGTGGGCCCCAGGGAGCCCTGGAGCGGCAGAGGGGGGTGTCCTGTAGGGGCAGGCGGGTGTCCCAGAGTCCCACCTGGGTGTCCTCCTTGATGCAGTGGTGGATGGTGTCCAACACCACGTTCTTCTGCAAGACTGACATGGCCCTGATTTTGCCGAGGAGTGCTTCCTCCCAGCACAGTCTGTCATCCAGGGGCTCCTCCAAGATCGCCCTGCCTGGGGGATCTGCAGACCACAGAGAGGCAGCCCTGTGCTGGAGGCACCAAAGAGAAGCCTAGTTCTGGCTCTGGCTGGGCGCCTAAGTCACGCGGCCCAAGCGACTTTCTCTGCAGTGTGTCTGCGTCTGTCTGCAGGGAAAGCAGCCAGGAGACTGAAAGCACCGAACACAGAGGGCGCTGGCTGGGTGCTGGGACCCAGCCCAGAGGTCAGCTTCCTGTAGAAGCCAGCCAGCCCGGTAAAGGGAATACGACTCATGACAGGAGCACAGAACTCCAGCCAAGAGAATGGGGTCCCAAAGCTCATCGTTTGGAATAAAAAATTAACCTGGGTCCCTACTCTACCCCTCACACCGAAATAAATAGCAGGCAGTTACCACACTGGGATTCCCAGAGGACACCTGTAAACACACTGAGCGGACCGGGCTTTGTTATTAGAGAAATCCCAGAGTAGAGAAGGGCTTTCTCAATATGACGAAAAGACAGAAACAAAGGGAGACAAGTTTTAGGGTTAGCGGCCTGGACCGGGGGCCCACGCAGTCGGCACAGCCCGCCGCGCAGGGAACCCTGAAAAGATATCTGCCGTGTGTACAACAGGTCAGCGTTACTACATGAGAAACTCTTCTCCGTCGGGAGAGGGGTGGAGAGGTGCCCAGATGGGACCCTGGTGGCCAGTAGAGAAATGAGAAGACGCGCAGCGCTGGTGAAAGAAAAGCAAATCAAAACCACCAGGAGACACGACTTTCGCGTCAGCGAGACACAGGCGTGAGAAAGAGCCGGTCCACCACGGGTGGGGGTGGGGTGGGGTGGGGATTCCTTCTCTTCAAGAGGTAATTTAGCAACAGGTCTCAGGTGTAAATAAAAATCCTGTTCAAAACCACTCGGCCAATAGGCTTCCTGTTGCATACACAAAATACTGCCTGGGAGCTTTACGATTACCTTGAGTTCAGCTTTCCAAACTGTCTAACCTTTACAAAGATAATCGATACTTCTTTGATCAGGAAAAAGAGGGGGACGCAAAGCCAGCACCCCACTGGGACTGGAAACAAAGTCAGGTCTGGGGTCAGGGGCAGGGTGGGCCCTGCGCCCCCGGCCACTCTGCGGGCCAGGAGCCAGCGTCGTCCGTGGGCTCGGCCCTCCCGGCCCCGGCGTGCCCCACAGTCTCAGGCCTGCGGGTGTGTCCGAGCGTGTCCCACTCGGGGCCCCCCGCCCCAGATGACACCCACGGCCAGGGGCACCGCTTGAAGTGAGGGCCAGGCCCAGGCTTGAGGCTGCTTGTAAGGCGGCCTCACTGGTGCTGCTGCCCGCTGCCCACTGCCCGCTGGACCCGTCCGTCCAGCCTTGTGCTCCTCACTCATTCAGTAGAAGCTCGTTGACAACGTGCTACTTGCCGGGCACTGGAACTACACATCGACCCCAAATGCTCGTGATCACAACACTTTTGAGGGGTCTGTGCCCTCAGAGCAGACGGGAGACCCCCCGGGGGGCAGGCGGGGCCTGTGCAGAGGGGGGACGCCAGGTGCCCTGCCTCCTGCACGGCTGTGACCCCAATTTTCTTGGGTGCAGGGCCATCTGTGGCCCTTCGTGGCACCACAGGTGGGTGGGGAGAGCAAGGCTCCAAAGCAGGCTTCGTAAGGCTCCAGAGACCGTGTCTTTCCAGAAGTTTCTGTCAAAGCGAATGGAGCTGTCCTCCACCCCCAGAAGACATGAGACCCTGGCACCCTCTGTGCTGCCCTGGGCACTGTTCCCACACCCTGCACAGAGCGGACACTCAGAAAGTGGACACTGAGGGACCCGAAACAAGGGCCCGGGGAAGGGGTACGTTCCCAGCCTGGGGGGACCAGGACAGTGCCGACCAGAGACAGCCCAGCGGGCCCTTGAAGTCCCCGGACGCCCGCTCCCCACAGCCCCATGCCCGCCCTGCTCACCAACACCCAGCTCCTGCTCCTCTGTGGGCGACAGGCGGTTGGACCTCCACTGAGGACCGTGGGGGTCATCGCTGGGTGCAGCCACCATGGACAGCGGCACTTCTAGGAGCCCAGGTCCTGGGGTGGGGAGAGAGGGCAGGACCAGGCAGCCCTGCTCAAGAGAGGCCAGACCACATTGGAGCCCCCCGCCTCAGTCGGTCACCCCAACCCTACTGGGGCCCCCACCTCAGTCACCTCAGCCTTACCGGGGGCCCCTTGGTCATGCAGCTCCGTGAGCTCTAGGGCACCTAGGGAAAGAGGGAAACGTTAGGTTCCTACCTGGAGCTGACTTTCAAGGCCCTCCTGTCCTTACCAGGCCCCAGGCTCCCTTCCCTAGAGGCTCTAGGGTTCTGTATCCTGAGTCTGCGTGGCAGTAACCACGCTGGCTTCCCACTGTCCACACAGCACAGCTCAGGGACATGGCAGAGGCACCGAAGGAGCTCTACCTCCGTGGCCTGGGCCTGGGTGGAGGGGTCATGTGCTCTGAGAGGCCTTGCGGCCCCATGGCAGCCTGAGCCCTCCTCTGGCCTCACCTCTCCCAGACCGTCCACGCACACGCACCCTTCCACCACACTCCCATGCATGAGAAGATGGCGAGGGGCCTGGTTCTGGGGCACCTTCTGGTTCAGAGGGCCCAGGACAGGCCAAGTCTGCATTTCTTGGAAGCCTCCCGGTGACCCCGACGCTGCCGTGCAGACCCCTCTCTGCGCTGGACGCCGGCCGCGCTGCAGACGCTCGCACATGCGCCTCCCCCAGGGCCTGACCTGGGGGCTCTTCCTCCAGGAAAGGGCGCCTCTGAGACCATCAGCCACCCTCGGGCTCTGGCCTCTCTTTGATCCCGCCCCCACCTTAACTCCCAGGGGCTCCCCAAAACTGTCCACTCACCAGTCACGCCCCCAAAGGCCCCTCACATGTCTCCCGAGCCCTGGCCTCTCCTCCCAGCCTCTGCTCCAGTCCTCCCAGAGAGCAGGGTCTCCGGTGGGCTGTCCTGGCTCTTCCCCACCACCCCCAATCCGGTTCCCTCCTCTCTGGAGGCAGGAGTCTGCACCCCAAGGCCCCAAAGTGTACAGGGATAAACGAAGAGAAGCAGGCCCACGAGTACGTGCCCACTAGTGGATTCACCGACGGTGAGCCGAGGAAGCGCCCAGCCTCTCCCCAGGCAGTGGCCCTGGGCACCTGGCCTCTTACACCCACCGGCACAGGGCCAGCGAAGACGTGTGCGCCAGTCTGGTACCCACAAGCCCGCCCTCCCCAGCCAGACTTGTGTCTCGGGACCTCATGCCCCAAGTCTCCCTGCTCCTTGCTTCATGCCACCTTCTGCCTCACTCGACAGATGTCCAGGGTCCTTCTGCCCCAGGCTTGGAGGATGTGACAGCTGACGACCACAGCCCAGGACTGCCATCAGTCACAGGGCCAGCCATGGTCAGGCGTCCCCCGAATCCCAGCATCGAACCCACCCTTCTTGCCCAGACCCTCCAGCACACTGTCCCTTCAGGGGCCACGTCTGCCCCTTCCCTCCCCGTCCCAGGCTGACCTGGCCGTGCCCGCATGTGGGGCCCTTGCAACTCCTTCCCGACCCCAGCAGGCCCCACTCTTGCTGATACACTCCTGAGAGTTCCCCCAACACACTGTGCAGCCTGCACAGAGACCCTCATGAACTGCGCTCCGGCTATGGGCTCTGGCTGGGAGGATGCTGATGTGTTTACGAAAGACAGTTTTCCCTGGAGGTTGAACCCCCTTCTGCAAATTGGTCTCCAAAACCCTTTTCATGATTAAGACAAAGGCCACAGTCTGGGATGGGGCCAGGCTGCTGGCAGTGACAGTGGCCACAAGCCTGGGTGGGCTTCCTGGAGAAGGTGAGGTGAGACCCCAAAGTCAGAGAAGGGGACAGTAGACCCAAAGACGTAATGTTAGGGAGGTCCAAGGTAACCAAATCCCAAAGAGGATACTTTGGCTAGAGAGGGCAGAGGTCAGCTAGGGAGGCAGCTGGGGGAGGGGTGAGCATGGGTTGGTCCCTCCACCTGCAGGGCCCTCCTCTCCCACCACCACTGCCAGATGGAGTGACGTCCTGGCTCCTTATTGTCCGGAGGATGCCTTGAGCGCTGCCCGCACACCCGTCCACGCCCCGGTCCCCCAGCATGCTGGCCCTCTGCTCTGGCCCCCATCCAGCCCTGCGGGGGGGCCCCACAGGGGGTCGGCTGCCTGGAGAATCACTCAGGTACGCTGCAAGTCAGCTCGGAGCGTCAGGCCCATCCAAGAAAGCTTGTACGGAAGATGCTATTCACCCGTAAACATCATTTAAAAGGCTATCAAAGACGACAGCCCCCGAGAGGGGAAGTCTCTGCCAAGACCCCCGGAGTGCACACTAGTTGACTGAGAACCCCACTTCTGGGAATGTAATCTACGGGAAAATGAGAAATGTAGGATTCACTACTCAAACATGCTTCGTGGATTTAAAAAAGCTGGACGTGGGGGCATCTGGGTGGCGCGGTTAGTCAAGGGTCCCACTCTTGATCTGCTCAGGTCATGGTCTCAGGGTCATGGGATTAAACCCATCGTTGGGCTCCGCGCTCAGCAGGGAGTCTGCTTCTCCCTGTCCCTCCACCCCTCCCCTTGCTTGCGCTCGTGCCCGCTCTCTCTCAAATAAATAATTAAAAAAAAAAAAAAAGCTGTGCATGTTCAAAAACAGAGGAAGGGGGGGGCGCCTGGGTGGCACAGCGGTTGAGCTTCTGCCTTCGGCTCAGGGCGTGATCCCGGCGTTATGGGATCGAGCCCCACATCAGGCTCCTCCGCTATGAGCCTGCTTCTTCCTCTCCCACTCCCCCTGCTTGTGTTCCCTCTCTCGCTGGCTGTCTCTATCTCTGTCGAATAAATAAATAAAACCTTTAAAAAAAAAAAAAAACAGAGGAAGGAAACCAGGGGCAGTGGTTAAGGTCACGTTTGTAAAGACTGTGGGTGAACCAGGGCATCCTGCAGACCTCTGAGACCTGGGAGACGGTGCGCCCGAGGCCGCTCGGCAACTCAAGGCCCCAACAGTCCCACTGGGTGCCAGCCGCCATCAGACAGCGAAGGATTTATTCTCTGAGAAAGCCTCCTTGATGAATGGCCACGGCCGGGGGAGAGTCTGAGGACATTCATGAGTTCATAGGGTCGGGAGCAAAGCCAGGCGGAGGTGACCCCAAGGGACCTTGCACCCTCCCCCCGCCCCCGCCCCCGCTGGCCCAGGGAGACCAAACAGCCTGGCTTCACGCCGTGTCATCCAGAGGTGAGCAGAGGCCCCGCGGACTTTGGGCAGACTGCAGGCCCCGGGCAAAATTGCCCGTGGTTGCAGCCAGGTGGGCCGGGCAGCTTGTGGGGGCAGGGGGGTTGCCCCGCCGAGGTGGGGAGCACCCAGAAAGGACAGGGGCGCGGGTCCCGGTGGGGAGTTGGGGCTCGGGTGGGGGTGGGTACCTCCAAGAGACGCGGCTGTGCGTCGAGAGTCCCCGTCCACAGGGCTCACGGGGGACACGTCTCCTGAGAAAGTGAATTCAGAAACCAAGGTTCTCCAGCTGGTCCTGTCCCCCAACAGCCATGCGGGCTTGAGAATTCCGTCCCCCAACCGACACCCCGAGCAGTTAAGGCCTTCCCCGGGCGCGAGGCTGTGAGTTTGGTTCTCCGAGGCCGAGAGGGGCCCCAGGCTGGGCGCTGACCCAGACAGGCCCCGGGACAGTGGTGCCACCCTGGCTCTCGGCAGCCACCCCAGGCAGCCTCCCTCGGGCTGCCGGTCAGGCCAGGCTCCAGGGGCTGCTCTTTGGAGAGACCCGGGCTTACGCCTGCCCAGCACCATGAAAACCCTTGGGGGCACGTGTCCCCACACCATCGTGAAGGTGCTGCCCACCTGAGTTCATTGCTGGGTCATGTGTCTCTGACCCGGGGTGGCCGTGCTCTCAGTTCCTGCGGTCAGGGCCGTGTCCCCCAAAGTCCGGAGGATAGAAAACGAGTCCAGACTTTCTGCACTGCCCGAGGGCATATTTGGTGACGTTCTCCACTGCACGCACACTTCGACCAGTGGGCACTCGGGGCAGAGCTGAGCCACCCGCCCCTTGGAGGGGCCTCTGGGAAAATGGAGCCCCTTCCTGGTGTGTGCTCCCCAAGGGATCCCCCTTCTGCCTCGCCACCCACAGGGCAGCTTAGTGACGGAGAGCTGCCTCCAGCCCCAGCAGACCAGCAGTCCCCTCTGCATGGGGCCTTGGTCTGACCCCTCACCTGGGACCCCCTCCACCAGCAGGACTTAGCCCCAATAGTCTTCCTGGGGGCAGCTCCTCTGAGGGGCCTCTGCCCGTGGAGAGTTCTCATTAAGGAATTTTCTCGTCTGAGAGACGCCCGCCCCCGCCAGCCACCCTTGGGGGCAGTTGGAAGAGTCCCTCTCGAGAGGGTTGTAGGCCCCTCACCTGTGTGGGGGCCGCTCTCGAGGGCATCTCTGATCCACAGTGGGGCTCTCCGATTCCTGACGTGGAGAAAATCCCAGAGCTGCAAACTGCTGAGAGAAAGAGGAGCCCCGTCCTCGGTGAGCTCAGCGTGAGGCCCCAGAAGGTGAGGCTGTTCAAGGTCGAGAGGCGGACAGGTGGGCAAGAAGCATGTGAACCAGCCCATCCAGGCCACCACAGCTGCCAGCAGGGGCTGGTAAGGAATCTGGGCCCCAAGGAACGTGGGGGTGACCCCACAAGAGATTCACTGGGGAGGTTTCCACCATAAGTGCCGTGGGAGAGGTGGACCCCGGGCTCGGAGAGAATGAGGAGCCTGGGGCTTGCGGGCAGCTGGCCCGAGGCCTCCACCTGGGGCCCATCCCAGAGAGCCGCGTGTAGGGAGAAAGCCCCGGGACAGGCAGCGACTGCCTTGGGGGGCATTTTGGAAGCTGCGGCCTTGAGGGACCGCATGCTTCGGGCTCGTGAGAGGAGGGTGGGACAGGGCAGAGGACCCTGACGCAGCCCAGTCCGGGCTCTGGGGCACTGTAAGGTCACACAGAGGGTTTTCCCAATTCCCAGGAACACTTCGGATGACTTGCCACAAGAGGAGGGCCCAGAGCTGACTCCGGGAGTGTCACAGCGGACTTGTGAAAGCCGCTCGGCACCCCCAGATCGCCGTAGGGCGGCGCTGGACGGACCTCTGGGCCATGGGGGCCATGTGACTCTGGAGGGACGTGGCCCTCCGAGGCCCCACATCTGGATGGGGACCTCAGTCCCTGGGCCTCCCGGTGGCATGGGCCATCTCCGTGGCGATGAGGGCCGCCTGGGGAAGAGGTGAGCCGTGCACCATGCTGACACGTTGGGACCGGGCAGTGGTGGCCTCTGCTTTGAGGCTCTGAGCAGGAGGGCAGGCCACAGGCAGAGTCCCGAGCAGACCGGCCTGGGCGGGCAGCCGCTTCAGGGTAAAGCAAGTTACTCAGTGGCAATTCTGAGCAGAAGTGGGGAGGCACTGGGGCCCTGGGAACTGGCAGGTCGCCCCCCCTCACCCTGTGCTCAAGGGCGTGCCCCCTCCCAAGGCTGGCAGCATGGCAGGGGGGCTGGGAGAAGGTTTCCTGCCCCCTGACAGCAATTCCCCAGGCCCTCAGCCCAGCCTGGAGGGAGTGTCCCGGAGGATGAAGGAGGGGAGCCAGGGGAAACTGAGGCCTGATTGCACTTGGAGAGGAGGGTTCCAGGGCTGTCAGTGTCCCATTCCCCCAGAAGCTGGCAAAAGGCCTAGCAGGAGACAAAGGCTGAGGGGACCATAGGGATGGAGCTGACAAGGTCCATCACAGCTGGGGTCAGAAGTCAAGCAGTGACGAGGACAGGAGGGTGTCGGTACCAGTGGTGCAGCCATTGTCCCGTGGTTGGGGACCAAAGATCTGAGGAAGCAAGAGATGTCCTCACCCCGGTGTGGGCTCGGAGTCAGGTGCAGCCCTGGAAGGCTTCCTGGAGGACTCACAGAGGGACAGAGGACCCCGGGTGCTCTTGGGGGGACCCTCGTGAGAGGAGGGGCAGGGATGGGCACACAAAGGTGGGGCATCATGGGGTGCTAACAATGGCGGCAGTGGGGAGCAGGGGAGGGGACCAGGCTGGGGTTGAGAGGGACTTCCTGCTGGAGCAGTGAGACTTTGTGGAGACAGAAGGCAGCGTGGCCGCTCAGCGTCAGGGGTGGGGGAGGAGGTGCAATCAGGTCCCTGGTGTGGGCAGGGGTGCAGGGTGAATAGGGCAGGACAAGCAGGCTGAGGGTGGGGACAAGCCCTGTTGTGGCCAAGGTCACGGTACTTGTGAGTGACCACAAGCTACTGTGGGCGGACAGCCGGGGCAGAGGGATCCGAGCGGGAGGCAGAGTGGCCAGGGTGTGCCTGGAGAAGAGGCTCCGTCCTGGGGTCTCCCAAGCAGCCTGCGGGGGGCCATCCACCTTCCAGCCTCACAGTGGAAGGCCCCGCCTGCTGTGCGTTCTCACGTCCCGACCTTGCTCTCTGTTCCCTGGCACACACCTGTCACGGCTGGAGTTTGAGACCCAGAGCCCGGTGTGTAGAGGTCTAGATTTACAGCTAGACAGAGAGGCACGGGGGCACCCGCACCCCGTCCAAAGGCCACCTCAGCAGGGGAAGGCCCTGAACAGCGTGAGCCTCTCAGTCACCAGGGAGTCTGGGAGCCCAAGCTGCTCATGTCACAAGGGCCGGCTCTGCCCAGGCCTCTCACTGTGCTTGCGAATCTTACCGCGATGTCTTCTTGCTTCCTGTCACCCAAGGTCCACACAGGGCCTGGGGGAGCTGGGGTGGCCGGCGGCGGGGGCCGCACCGTCAGATGGACGGATCCCTCCCCTGGGGGGAGAGGCAGGAAGGGAAAGACACAGGCTCCTCTGAGTCCTGTTACAGCCCACGGCTCCCCGCGACAGGCTGTCACCGTCTGACTCACTCACTTATTCAACAGATGATAACTGAACGCCCAGAATGTACTGTCCCCCGTCAGCTTGGGAAAAGAAGAAGAAGGTGTGACAAGGCAGGCTGTGTCCTAGGGACTCAGCCTGGGAGGGAGACAGACTCATAAATGAACAGTCTTTATAAAGGGTAAGGGCCCCGTGGAAACAGTCAGGTTCTGCCTGGGAGAATCAGGGCAGGCCTCTTGGAGGAAGGGGCATCTGAGCTGGGGCTTGAAGCATAGGTAAGAGTTTGCCAGGTGACGAGGAAGGGGAAAGTATTGCAGCACACAATGGGAACCACATACAAAGGCCCGGAGCAGAGAAAGCTCCAGCCAGGGTCGGGGCAGGAGTGTGGCGTGCACTGGCGGAGCCCAGGGGAGGGATGTATTTGCAAGGGGGAGCTTGGAGGGGCGGCTCACGCGGCCCACACAGCATGCAGCCGTGGGCTGGTTCCTTGTCAAGTGCAAGGCTCTGGATTTAGGTTTTGCCTTTTGGTAGAAGGGAGCCTTGCGAGGTTTCCCAGCAGCGGGAGCAGGGTCTCGGCCGCGAAGACAGTGTCTGGTCTCCATCAGACTCTGGACTTCCAGGCTCCACAAGAGGCCTCAGCAACCCTGTCCGGGGCTTGCTCCTCCTGTGGTCAGCCCGACTGTGGCCTTATCCCTCAGGACCCTTCCTGCTCGGAGTCCGGGCTCAGGTCTGCTCCTCCACCACCACGTGCTGTGTGGCCTTGGCAGATTCCTAAGCCACTCTGGGCCTCGGTTTCCTGTCAAGTATCTGCTGCGGCCTGGGGTTGTGATGCACATCACTGGGGCGGGAACACAGTAGAAAGGCGGCAGAAATGCAAGGCCGCCTGGACAGGTGTAGGGCGCTGTTCCTCGGGGCGCCCTGGGGTAGGGCTGGTGGCGGGGAGGGCCCCGGCGGTGCAGGCCGGGCTCTGTCCTCGGATTGGGTCCTCAGACAGCCACGACAGGAAGAAGCTGGTGAGCATGGCTGGAGGGGTGCAGGAGGGGGGAATTTCAGGCAGAAGCCCCCGGTGCCCAGCACAGCCCGGCGAGTGGAGTGAGGGAAGGCGCGAGCAAGCCAGGGAAGCAGGGAATGAAGGAGGGCGGGGCGGCCTCTCCGCAGCTCCGGGCGGAGCCGCCAGGGTGATTGCTTTGCCCACCGGCTGCAGCGTCCTTCTGTGCAGTCTGGCCCGTTCAGCGTCCTCTCGCTCACCGGAGCTTGCGAAGCCCGGAATAACACAGACTTTGTCCTGGTTTCCTGGCACCGCCGTGGTGCTCCGTGAGTGTTGAATGAATGAGTGCGTGAGTAGACCAGCAGGAGCCGCGGCGAGAGGGCGCGTGTGTGGCCGGCAACAGGCTCAGGGCCCGGCTTGGGAGCACAGCCTCACCAAGACCTCCCTGCCTCCCCCCCGCCTCCCCCCTTGGGGTCACTACCACCCCCGGCGACGCCCAGCTGGGTCAGGTGGGCCCTGGTGGCCCCACCCTGTCAGCCTGGCCAGCCTCAGCCCTGCCCTTCCCAGCCCTTCCCTTCCCTAGTGCCCCCTGCACACATGTCAGAGCCGGGACTGGGGGTGGGGCTGGGGCACGCTGAGGGGCATGGCCAGCTGTGGGCTGCCTCTGGGGGCCCGGAGTCCTCTGCACTTCCTGGCCACACCTGCAGGCCAGCCCTGCCCTTTGGAGTAGCTGAGAGCAAGGAAGGAGGAGGGAAGCTGGAGGCAGCCAGGCAGGCAGCGGCGGCCACTATGGCAGGGATCAGAGGTGGGCTGGGCAGGACGGCGTGGACCGCGTCTGCCCCAGTTAGAATTCCAGTCAGCTGAAGTTAACCCCAGCCCGACAGTAGTGGCTCAGACACGTGGATCTTCCTCTCATATCAGAAGTCCAGAGAGGGCAGCCCAAAGTTAGTTTGGAAACTCCATGCCCCACCAAGGATCCTGCCTCCTCCTGCCTTCTTAATATGGGATTTTTTTTTTTCCCTCTCTTCTCCAAGATGGCTGCTTTGCCTCCAACTGTCACATCACTAAACAAAAAAGGTCCCATCACGGTGGCAAAAGGGGTGAACGGTTCTGTGTCAGCTGAAAACAGGAGCTTTCCTGTCAGCTCTACCCAGGGACTTCTTACTCTGGGTTGGCAAGAAACGGGCCACATGGCCACTTCAGACAAAACCAGGGCTTCAGTGGGGACAAGAGGGGGTGTGGATGTTGAAAGTTGGCAGGATCCATAGAGGGAGACAGCGTCACTCGCGGTGATTCCTTGGAGACCCCGTCCTCCCTCTTCAGTGGCTGACCCTGTCGTCACTGGCTCCACGAGCACCATGCCTCTGTCACCGCTAGGACACCCCCTTCGCACTGTGTTTCCTGGTGTGGATCTGTCCCCCGACTTGACTGTGAACCCCTGAGGTCACCTCAGGGTCCCCAGCCCCTCACAGAGACGCCAGTGGCACTGAGGGACAGCAATGATGCCGATGACAGGAGACCACCACACATGGGGCATCTTGTGCGCCCTGGAGTCAGACCCTGGTCTTCCGGGAGCCTGTCGCTAGCTCCTGCACACCTCAGCCATGTGGCTATCCCGTCACTAACACCACATGGGGGCAGTAAGGCTTCCTCGCTCTATGGTGAATAACCCGAGTCCCTGCTTGTAGCAGCTCTGACCACAGAGGTGTTGCTTCTCCCTCAAGGATCCCCTCGGGGACAGTGTGACGGGACAGCTGTGGGTGGGAGCGTGGCGGACCCCTGGGAGGGAGGAAATGGGTGTTTCCCTCTACCCCCCAGGGTTTGACAGTCACTTGACAATTCCTTCACTTTGTCCTTGGCCCCCCCTCCAAGGCTGAAATTATCCCCACCTATCATCAGACACCTTCAAAAGGACCATCTCACTTTGGGTGAAGCTGCCTCAGCTTCCCTGAACTTCAGGCCCAGAGACAACCCTCATGACCAATTTCCTGCCTCCTCAACAGAAGTCCCTTCCACAGCATCCCTGGCCCAGCTCATTCCAGACTCTGGTTGCTTACCTCCAAGGCTGGGGAACTCACTATCTCTCCAAACATGTAAATAAAGCACGGAGGGAGGCAGAATATGAGTCATCCAGATAAGCCATCAAGGGCAATGGTAATAAGAAACCTCCCACTCTCCCCAAAGCCATGGAGATTTTGAAGAAACACCCTTATGACACCTCTCCCTGAGTAAAGCTGGGTGGGCATGGGCAGCCCGGCTGGAGCCCCCAGACAGGAAGCAGCCCACTGCCACAGAGAAAGGAAGGTGTGCTCCAAGAGGGCAGACAGCCACCCAGGTTAACCCTGTGGAGGAATTTGAGCAGAGGTGTGTTCAAATTCCAGTGCAGCAATGGCCGGAAAATGCCAGCCGCAGTCCCACGCCCCCAGTAGCCACCACCATGCATGTGCCCCAGAGCCCAGCCAAGCACCTGTTCCAATTCCATTCTCCCCACCCTTTCCCCGAGGCATTCAATCAGGGATGGGGGGGAGCTCCAGGAGGGGCTGCCTGCAGAGTTGTGGGGGTTGTGGGGTTCGTGGTGTGGTGAGAGCCATGGGGTGAGGGGGTGTTCCCAGCTGTGCTGGATGCTTGCAGGTGTGCCCCCTTGCATGGCAGGCAGAACCAGCCGGGCTGCATGGGGGCTCCCGCCCGGGGGCTGCCTTCTGCTCTATTGATCTATGCATCCATCCCACCACCAGCACAAGCAGTCTTGAGCACTGCAACTACATAATAAACCTTGAAATTGGGTAGACTGATTCCTCCCACTTTTCTTTTTTTAATTTTTTAAAGGATTTATTTGTCAGAGAGACAGAGGGAGCACAAGCAGGGAGAGCAGTAGGCAGAGGGAGAAGCAGGCTCCCCACTGAGCAAGGATTCCCCACGCGGGGCTCAATTCCAGGACCCTGGGATCATGACCTGAACTGAAGGCAGACGTTTAACCCACTGAGCCACGCAGGCGCCCCTATTCTTCTTTTTCCAAACTGTTTTAGCTGTTCTAGTTTCTTTGCCTTTCCCTGTAAATTTTAGAATTTTAGAATAATCTTGTCTGTATAAAAAGTCTTGCTGGAATTTTGATAGGAATTGTCTTAAACCTGTGTATCAATTTGAGGAGAATTGACATCTTCACTCTGATGAGTCTTCCCATCCATGAATATGGTATGTCTCTCCATTTATTTAGAACATCTTACATTTTATCAGTCTTCTGTAGTTACAGCAGACCAAGCCTGAACATGACCTGTTAAATTTACATCTAGGTATTTCATTTTTTTCCAGCAACTGTGAATGATACTTCTATTTCTGTTTCCACATGTTCATTGCTAGTACATAGAAATACACACTTGATTTTTGTGTGTGGATCTTGTATCCTGTGACTTGACTGAACTCACTTATTAGCTCTAAAAGTGTTTGTTTGGGTTTTTTTTTGTTTTGTTTTATTTTGTTTTGTAAATTCCTTGGGATTTTCTACAGAGACAATTGTGTCGTCTGCAAGTAAGGACAGTGTTATTTCTTCCTTTCAATCTGTGTGTCTTTTACATATTTTTCTTGCCTTATTTCAGTGGCTGGAACATCCAGTGTTTTTGATCTTAGAAGGAAAACGTTTGGTCTTTTGCCGCTGGTATGATATTAGGAGTAAGTTTCCTAGTAGTAGGAAGTCTACTTCCTAGAAGTAGACTCTATCAGGTTAAAAGAGCTCCTCTCTCTTCCTATTTTTCTGAGTTTTTATCATAACCTGAATGTTACATTTTCTCAACTATCTTTTCAGCATCAAGTGATATGATCTTGTGATTTATTCTCTTTAGCTTGTTAATATGGTGAATTACATGTTTGATTTTCTTTTTCTTTTTTGGGGGGGGGGAGAGCAGAGGGAGAGGAAGAGAGAATCCTCAAGCAGACTCCCTGCTGAGCATGGAGCCTTACTCGAGGTTCGATCTCAGGTGACCTGAGCTGAAATCAAGGGTTGGATGCTTAACCAACTAAGCCACCCAGGTGCCCCTCGTGCTTGATTTTCAAATACTGAGCCAGCTTCGCATCCCAGTAACAAACCTCTCGGTCACAGTTTATGATTATTTTTATACACTGCCGAATTCTATTTGCTACTATTTTGTTAGGGATTTTTGCACCTATGTTCGCGACAGACACTGGTCTGTATTTCTCTCTCTCCCTTTCTCTCTCTCTTTCCTATACTGTCTTTGTCTGGTTTTGGTGCCAAGGTGGTGTTAGCTTCATGAAACGAACCCCGCAGTGAGGACCCACTGAGCCAAGGAGAATAACAATGCAAGAGGATGTAACACAGGGTATGTGGGGGGCGGGGCCTGGGGAGCTGTCCTCGGACAAATGGAAGTATGGGCCCTTTGGAAGAGGGGAAGGGAAAGGGTAGGGGCCGTCAGAAGGGGGCACCCCGGAGGACAGGGATGCTGCTGGAGGTTGCCCCTGCGCAAAGGCGAGAACGGGACACTGCAGGAGGGGCTGTATGAACAGGCTGGGGAGGCCCAACTCGTCTTGGCGCTGAGGCAAGGACCAGAGCTGGAGACAGGGGCGAGAGGGAGGGGGCATGCCGGAGTCTGGGGGGTGACAGTGAAGATTGGGAGGTAAGGGTGGTAGGGTCATCCCACCTGCCTTGGGGAGCCCACAGTCACAGAGCTGGGAGGGCAGAGCAAACAGGGCCAAGCTGGAGGCTGTGGGCAGGTCCAGGAGGAGAGGGGAGAGGGAGCAGGGGCCTCACAGGCTGACGATCCCCCAGGGAAACCCCTCCAGGGAGGCCTGGGGTGCCTGAGGTCGAGGTTCCAGGAAGGCTTTGAGGATCAATAGGGCCAGGGTCACTGTGGGCGAGGGCAAGCACGAGCTAAGGTTTTCTGCCCAAGATGAAATGCACCCAGGTCAAAGCTGGCATTTACCTCCCTGCCCCAGGCCTCGGTCAAAGCCAAGAAGAGTTAGGACCAGGTCAAGGGAGACTCAGAGCAGCGCACAGATACGGGTCAGAAGAAATGTTGAGACCAAGCTTGAAACAGACAGGGCGACGTCCGTACAGGAGACTCCGTGCGTTCTGCAGACAAGCAGGATGTGCACTGCGATGGGTTTCCACGACGAGCCACGAGCATAGCTGTAAAGTGGCTCAGAGGCCTCGCGGGAGGGTGGCAGCAGTTCCTGCGGGGGGGGGGGGGTCTCCACGGGGGGACGGGGCTGGCCCATGGGGCCCGGGCACAGTGCATGTGGCAGCCTGAGGCTTGGTACTCTGAACAGCCAAGTCTAGGGTGGAGACAGGCTGGCATCTTGGGGGCAGGCCCCCAGACATCTGGGCTAGAAGTTCCCCCCCCAGGGCAGGTGGCAGAGCTCCCGTACAGATGTCTGGGCACCAGCTTCGCCCAGCCCCGGTGTCCAAGGCGGGGGTCGGGGAGGGGGGGCAGAGGAGGCCGTGAGCAAAGGTTCACTCTGTGGGCCGTGCCCAGAGATCCCTGCTGGGACCTCGTGCCTTTCTGGACCCTTTGTGTTCAGATGCAGGGGGAACCTCTTTGGACTAAGGGGTCACCAACTAGTTGGGGGGCAACAGGCAGGCATCCATGGGCCCCTGACCCATTTCCCTGAGACTGACCTGATGGTCATCAGGTGCCCAAGCCAAAGGCATAGGGATATGTGGCCTGCAACGTGGGGAAGGGACAGGGAAGACCCCCCAGGGCCTGGTTTTGATCACATCACTGTAGCAGCATTTGGAAGGCATGTCAGAAATTCACATTCCCCTCTCCTGCCCTGAGAAGAGTTGGGCTGGGCAGGCGGTAGGCGCTGCCCAGGAGTCTTTAACCCAAGCCCCATGGGGTGACCATGATGGAAGCCCCTGGGTGGGGGAGGTCACTGGGGAAGCTGACCCCAGGGAGACTCAGGCCTGGAGGCAGGGGAAGGTGTCCAGAGGCCAAGAGGCAGGAGGGTCTGGGGAGGGAGGGCAGGAGATAACAGGCTGGGCCTGTAGGGGAGTGGGGCTGGGGTGCCCACTGTGGGGGAGAGGTGGCAGTGGGCAGGCACCAGCCCACCCCTCAGCCACAGCGTGCTCTTTTGGAGGGACCTTCCTCATGGATAAGCACCGAATTGGCCTCAGGTGCTGGAAGCAGTCTGCTCCCCTGTGGGTCCTGGGATCACCCCTGGCAATAACTCCGTGAGACCTCGGGGCTCTAGAAAACACCCCTGCCACGACTCTGGCCTTCTCAGAGACGGGGCGGAGCCTCTTCCAGAGCACGGAGACCTCTGGAGTCCCTGGGGCTCCCTGGCTGGCGGACAGTGACCCCCGGACCCGGGCCCCTCACCCAGCGGTCAGGCTCAGCAAACCAGCCCCTGCCCCTCCCTGGGGCCGTCCCCTGGCTGGGGCCTCGCTGGGTGAGGAACACTGCTCCCGGCAACAGAAAGAGCGTGAGCCACAAATGTGACTTAAAATTTCCTAGTAGCCGCAATAAAAAATAAAGAGAAATTCATTTTAATTATGCATTTTTTAACCCAATATATCCGAAGCGTGACCCCGGTCAGGAAGCATTCCAGGGGGGAGGAAGAGAGTCCTCAAGCAGGTGTGAGCCATAGGACCAGGACCTCCTTTGTCAGCTGTCAGCTGTCAGAACCGGGGAGCAGGACGCGATGGGGAGCCACAGCCCTGCCCTGGGAGCCTGCTCTGCTGGGGCCCAGGGCGCTGACGTGGATCAGACCCCCCCTGAGCCTACCTCCCACCCCCAAGTACGCAGCCCCAGTGGCTGGGCCAGTGGGGGGGTGCTGCAGGAAGGGAGGTGCTCGGAGGCTGGCAGAAGGCCGGCCCCTGCGGCTCTCCTCGGCTCTCCTCTCCCACCCACACAGCTCATCGGGACTCCTGGCACGGAGCTCCCAGGTGGGCGGAGGCAGGTGACAGGCGACAAGGGGGGCTGCTGTCAGCACTGCAGCACAGAGCCCAGTGCCGCAGCCCAACTCCCGCGGGGGCCATCTCCCCCTGGTTCCCCTCCATCCTCCATGGTCTGGGTCCCAGGAGCAGGGGAGGGCTCTGGAGATGCCACAGTGACCTGTCCCTACTGCTGCCATTGCAGAGATGGGGGACACCAAGGGGGAGGAGGAAGCCCAGGGGACAGCAAGGACTTGTGCCCAGTGAGGTTGTGGGCCCACAGCTTGGGGCGCCACGCGTCACTGCTGGGTGCTGAGGCCAGCACCAACTCAGCTCCCAAAGCCCCCTGACGGAAAGGAGGGGATTCAGGCTCAGCCTCCGGCCCTGGAGTCAAAGGAGAGGCGGAAGGACACGGGCTGCCGCAGGGGCAGGGGATGAGATGAGGCCGCCGTGGCCCCAGGGCCCAGGCCAACGGCAGCCCAGCTGGGCGGCAGCACCCACGGGGGGCAGCTGTGGGGAGCGGGACCCCGCTGGCAGTGATGGGGTCATGTGCCTGCTGGGGAGGCTGGGGTAGCTCGCGGTGTGAGTTTCCCACAACCACCTCCTTTCTGCACCCCTTGCTCCAGAGCACGAACCCCAGGGGCCCTTCTCAGCCCCTGTCCATGCTGCCCCCACACACGCCTCCCCCCCCACACGTATGCACACCCTGACACGCACGCACACACGCACGCACACACCCTGACACGCACGCGCACACACACCCTACCACACACACTTGCACTCCCTACCACACACACGTGCGTACGCACACACCCGTCACACGCACGTGTGCACACACGCACACACACACACAGGTGGCCCTGAAACTCATCCATCAAGGATGCCATGGGTACCACAGCCTGGTTCCCATAGCAACACCTGGATGACGGGACAGGGGAGAAGAGTGGAAATGCAGAGAGACACTAAATAAAGAAAAACAACTTCACAACACGGGCATGCAGAGAGAAACACGCGTGGAGGGACGGCCCCGGGGGTCCTGTGGGCCGGCAGGGGAGCTGGAGGAGCCTGCTGCCTTCAGGAGAGGTGCTGAGGTCTGGGGCCAGAACTCGAGCTCTAGGTGGACCCCAGCTCCAGCCCCTGGGCCGCGTCCCCTCCTGCACCCCCACTGAGAAGCCTCCTTCTTGCCTCTGTTCCCACAGGTGCCCAAGGAAGGACTTAGGCAGCGGTGCACGTGGCCACGTCCCACTTGTCCTTGACAGAGAGCCCCACACAGCGATGGTTTACCTGCTCGAAGGAGCAAACCCCAGTTGGGGTCTCCTCAGAAGCTTCGAGGAACAGCAGGAACACACAGAGTTCCTTTCTGCCAAGGACACGCTCCTGGAGATGTGGGGGTCTGAGTGGACCCCAAGCTCTTGCTTCATCCAGGGATCAGAGGCAAGCAGTGTGTGCTCCCCAAAGCCAGGTCTGAATTCTACAGACAAGAACTCATCGCACAAACAGTTTCAGCACACCTCATCCAGGCCAGGCCCTGGGGGCAGTCGGGGCACAGGTGGGGCCTCCAGTCTGCAAGCCCCAGCCACCCTCCTACCTGTGGTTCCCTCTGTCTGGGAGGCGTCAGATCTCCCATAAGGCCCTCCTGGCCTGTTAGGTGGGGCCGGTGTCTCCTGTAGTGGCCAGAGCAGAGCCCACCCGGGGGTGTAATCAGAAGAGGGTCTCTGAGCAGCATGGCCAGTGCCCACCCACTCCATGATGGAGGGTCCCCCTCGTCCCCATTTCCCCTGAGTGTGGAGACAGACTGACATTTTCTGGCAGAACTGTACCAAGCACAGGGCAAAACAGAGACAAGATAATTACGGGGATAACAGAGGCTAAAAATAGCCCTCCTTCACAGCCCAGACTCCTGCCATGGAAGACGCCAGACGAGCCAGCAGCCAGAGCACGGGAGCCCGGGGCCCTCGGAGGAGAGCAGTCCCCAAGCACAGAAGGGCAAACAGGGGGGCACAGGGCTGGCCCAGCGGTCTCTGTTTTCAGAGAGTGCCAAGCAGGTGCCGGGACAGGGAGGGCCAGGGAGAGTCCACAGAGGTGACACCAAGGGTGGGCAGAAGGGTGGCGGCCATGGAGGGGAGGACACGAGAGAGCAGGATGGATGAATAGAAGTCCAGCAGACGGGGTGGAGGTGGGACTATCATGGGTACTTTGTGGCTCCCCGTGAGACGTCCAGCGAGGCGAGCAAGGTGATGTCCCAGAGGGCGTCAGAGGTCCCTGCTCGGACCCTCCTTCTAGAGCCATTTGGTTACTCTCGCAGCAAGGGGCTCACTCCCTCCTCAGGTTGCTGCTGTCCCTGGGGGAATGGCCTCTAAGTAAGACTCCCCTCCTTCGGGCACCCTGAGCCAAGGCTTGCCCTGCCCTGAAGGGGCCACAGCTTAGAGACGCGACAGTGGCTGGCACCCAGTGGCCACAGGTCAGAGCCACGCTTGGGGCCCAGCCGTGGGGAAGGGACTCAGAGAGGGACACCTGGCACTGCCAGCCCTTTCCTGGGCTGAGCCCAGGGGGCTGTGCTCAGAGGTCACTCGGGGGGGGCCTGTGCCCAAGGTCCAGGACTCCTGCAAAGAGGCACGTCAGAAGGAGGAGGCATTCTGGAGCCGTTCCAGGTGGACAGAGGTGGGCAGCAGGAGACAGCTGGGGAGAGCCAGGCAGAGGGCAGGGGCCGATGGGAGAGGACTGGGGAGGAGGTTTGCTTCTAGGGGATTCTGGAAGGACGCAGCGGCTGGCAGGACCGGAAGGGCCAGAGGCGGTTGGAGAGAGACAAGGAGG
Source organism: Ursus americanus (assembly GCF_024610735.1). NCBI lineage: Eukaryota > Metazoa > Chordata > Mammalia > Carnivora > Ursidae > Ursus > Ursus americanus. The sequence continues at coordinate 1,731,185 of NC_142135.1, read as the reverse complement.
CAGAGGTAGAGACAGAGGGGCGGGGGACAAGGATGCCAGGGAGGTCTGCAAAAGGGGGGTGTGGGCGATGGCGTGGCACCCCCAGCAGCACTGCGGGGTGGCAGCTGGAGGCAGGGCTGGGTTGGAACTTGGGCTCTACGCAGAGGCGGCGGCGGGGCGGACACCTGGCAAGCTGGGTCTTAAAGGTCTTTGTATTCCAGGACGAGGGTCTCCGGAAAACAGATCAGCACAAAGGGGACACAAAAGCAGACGCAGTGGGCTGGCGTGGTCCTCCGAGGGCAGGAGCGAGCGGTGCCCACGCAGAGCAAGAGCAAGCGAAGAGCATCTGAAACTCCGGGAAAAACAAAACATAAGAAAGGAAATGTCATCACAGGCCACACCCTGGGGGAAGAGAGCGCACTGAGTCTGAAATCCACGGAGGTGCTGGCCTCTGGGGAGAGGCAAGGCGCGTGGCAGCTCCGGGCGGGGTGGCGGCCCTGGCTGAGGCTGGCACGGGGTTAGTGGCTGGCCCTGCCGCAGTTACAGAAGAGACAGGGGACCTAAGCCAGCTTGCCCTGGGGAGGGGGGTTGGGTGGGGAGGATGGGCAGGGTCTGGGTGCTGGGGTGGGAGCATCCCGGCCCCTCCTAGTCTCCCAGCTGGGACTTGGGGGCCCCCGTGGGGGGGTCAGTCCTGGGGGGCCAAGGGTGTAGCCTCAGTGCAGCGTCCAGTGCGTGGTGGACTCGGGAGTGCAGAGAAAAGAGCAGGACTGGCCAGAGGTGGGGGTGTAGTGGCGGCTCTGCGGGGCTTTTGGGGAGCAAACCCCATCCTGACAGTGGCTTTGCTTCTGGAAAGGCCACCCTTACCCTGTGGTTCAGCTTCAGCTCCACCCTCAGGCCACGCTGCCTTCCCCTGTGTCCCCCAGGGTGGCCCGGGGTCAGCACTGGGGTTACCGGGCCATCTGGGGAGGGTGGGTTTGGCGTGGCTAAAGGGGGAGGGGGTAGGTGAGCAGGGGTGCCCGCATGGGGCTACAGAGGGCAGGAAAGACAGGAGACAGAGGATGGGGCCCAGGAAGGGACACTTGCTGCCTGATGTCCTGCTTTCCCTCTTGTGGGAGGTTCAGCCCGAGGTGGACCAAGACTTGCAGGAGGCTATTTGGTTCACCTGGTGACTCCCTGTCCCCGGGACCTCAGTCCCCCATCCGTGCAGGCCAGCGGCCGGGCAGGCTTGGATCCTCCCCCGTCACGGGAAGTGCTGCCTGAGGGCTGTGATGGGGCCTCCAGAGCCACGAGCTGGGGGGCTGGGTCTGCCTGGCCTCCTCCTGGGGGACACCGGCTAATGGCTGCTCGGGGGTGCAGGACAGGTGGCACCCAGGGAGGAAAGGGAAAGCACAGGGAGCCTCATGGTCCGGGCTGGGTCTGGAACCAGGGGCAGGGCCCTGAGCTGCAGACTGTCATGTAGCCCGTAGGAGGCCCACAGCAGAACCACGGCCAGCTCAGAGCCCACCATTTCCTTTGCTGTTGGGGAGAAGCACATGTTCCAAGCAGGCCCCCCCCCGCACACACACACACAAAGGCAGAATCAGTGAGGATGTGGGCTCAGAAACATCCCTTCAGTGAGGCCATTGTTTCCAGCATCTTCCAGGCAGTAGGCATGGGGAGCAGGAGTCTGGCTGGTTCCCTTCAATCTTGGGCATGTCCTTGCCCCTCCCTGTGCCTCAGTTACCAGGTTGGGAAGACAGGGCTATGGAAGGGAGCCGTCCTAGGGGAGTTTTCCTAGAGGACTCCATTCTAGGGGAGCTGGTCCTACTGGACCCCATCATGGTGGAGCCTGTCCTAGGAGAGACTGGCCTAGGGGTCTGTCATGGACAAGCCTGCCAGGGGAAGCCTGTCATAAGGAAGAGAGAGAGACAGAGATAGACAGAGACAGAGAGAGATGGAGACAGAGACAACAGAGACCCAGAGACTTCGCCAAAGAGGCCACAGTGAGAGGGAGAGGAGGGGGAAGATGGAGCCCAAGGTGGCAGAATGGGGGTGAGACAGGGGGCATCGGGGACTGGAGAGATCAGCTGGGTGGTGGTCCCCAGTCACTCAAGGGACACACAGCTCCAAGTTATAACTCTCCAGCCAAGTGTCCCTTCAGGTTCTAAGGGACACAGCAGTGCCGCACGTGTGTAGCCCATTGAAGGAGCGTTAGAATAATGTTTGGTCCTACTGATGTCTTCAACCCTTTCAAGCTACAGCCATACCAATATCACCATATTCTACAGGGAATCTAGTTTTTCAAACTTTTGAAATTTCTAAATACTTAAAAATTATTATAAACTCAATAAATTAGGCTTAAAAAAGGGTGATTCTTAAGCTCTTTCCAGTGTTCCAATACTACACCTAAAATTTTATATGGTTTCTACCTGAAGTCACAAGTCTACACCAGCGGCCCCATTAGACACTTCATGTTGGCATCACGAGCTCCCCCTTCCCTCTATCAGCCCGATCTTCTCCGGTAGGAAAGTGCCTAGAGTACGAAGCACATCGAATTCTTGACAAAAACGGTAACACTAGGGGTTTGATTCTGTGGAGTTTCTACGTTAATCCCAAATCCCCTTGGAGTTCAAATCCTTTACGGACTAGAGAGTCACATCACCAGGGAAGTTACCCCACCTGGAACAATTCTCAAGACCACCCTCACTTCTGATGCCAACTGCAGAGTCTGGGGTCCCCAAGACCCCGTCGGGTCCGCCGATGCGCTCGAAGGGCTCCCAGAGCTCACGAGAGCTGTCATGCTCACCGTTCCGGCTTGTCGCAGGGAAAGGGCACAGACTGCTATCAGCCAGGGGAAGGGGTGCCCCGGGCAGGGCTCAGGAGGGTCCACACCGCCTCTCCCCGTGGAGTCGCGGGCAGCGTGAGCTCCGCTGGCCCCGAAGTGACAGCGCGCAGGAGTGTTGCCAGCCAGGAAAGCCCCCAGCCTCGGTGTCCAAGGTCTTTATCTGGCTTCTGGTCACGCAGACCTGGACGGCTGCCTGCATGGCTGACCTCAGTCTCCAGCCCCTCCGGAGGCTGAGCTGATACTGTGTGGCCCAGAGCCCCAGGGAAATAAGGACACTAGACTCTGGACATCCCCGGGCTTGGCGATGACCTCCCAGCAGCCAAGGACAGAGGCCAGACCTCCCTTGGGCCAGGTGAAGTTCACATCACCCCAGTTTTCCATGTGGCCTTCTGCCCTGCAGCTGTCCACTGAAGTCTCCCTGCCCCCCTCCTAGACGCAGCTGGGTGTGGACCTGTGACTGGAGTCCCTGGGGCCGGTGTGGGTGGCAGTGATGGGCCTCCTGCCCGGGCTTCTCTGGGCCTACAGACTGTGGTATGCTCTTCCTGCCTCTTTGCCCTTCCTCTGGCTTAGGTCAGCAGACAAGGACAGTGGCCTGGCGGTGACAGAGCCCTGGAAGGTCTGAATTGGACGAGGAGGCCAGGCATCAACCACACGCTCACGGGACGGAAAAGAAGCCATTTCGTTGGGCCTCTTTGTTACAGCAGCTGGGCCTCACTCTGACTCATACCCTGTCCCAAACCCGATTCTCAGGCTGGCCCTTTCAGATGTTTAACCACCAGGGCTGAGGGTCCACCCCCAACAGCACATTAAGGGGACGTGCAAGACCTTCATCTCAGCTGAGCCTCAGAGGGACAACAGGGAGTAACAGTCTGAGCAGCTACCCCACCCGGGCCTCCGCCCTCCCACCCTCACGCCAGATCTATGCGCGGACTTGATTTTAGAGAAAGGGTAGCCCTGGGGCTGGAGCCCTCACCCACAGGGCTCAGAAGGCGCGCAGCAAGCTGGGTCTTGAGGGTGAGCCTGTCCCCAGTTCCAGCTCTGCTTCCCGAAGGCAGGCAAGCACAGCCCCTCCCTGTGCCTCAGTTTCCCCACGCGCTCGTCAAGAGAGGAGGCTGGGTAGCCTGTGATAATGGGTGGGCAGAAGAGGGAGGGGTGAGTGAGGCCTGTACTGGGAACATCCTGTCGTGGGACGTGGCTGGGTGGCTGGGTCTGGGCTCCCCCACGCCACCCCGCCTTGCTCCGCCCTCGCCCTCGGCCTTTTCTCTGAGGATGCAAAGACTCAGAGCTGCGTCCCCAATTACTTGAAGTGCTCAGATAGCCTGTCTCACAATCATCCAATTACAGGGAGTAACTTTTTATTATTAAAAAGAAAGCACCTGTGGCTCCCAGCTCTTGGTGTGAGCAGTAGTGTGTTTCCAGGAGCGATCACTGCCTCTCAGGCTTCGCCGTGGGGCCCCAGCCTCCTGTTCCTGTCAATTTCCTCTCCCCATTCTTGCCAGAGCTCCCATTATTCAAAAGGAATAAAAGTGAAGAATAGGGAAGAGGAAGCCTTTTCACCATAGAGCGCCTTGCTCGGGGCCGCCAGCCCTCTCCAGGCAGAGGTGACGACATTTCCTCGTGGTGGGTGGTTCTTTCTGCTCTCGCTCACTTCCTGCCTCCCCTGGTCTCCTCCTTGTGGCCTGGCAGGGCTCCGTGCTCCACCAGGACCCTGCAGCGAGGCTCTAGCTGGACCAGCCCTCCCCATGCTGGGCTGGGCTCACACCACCTGCACCTGCCCTCAGCCCTGGCCCAGCACCCCACAGAGCAGAGCAGCCCCTGTGCCGGGTAGGTAACCAGGACCTGCCCATGACTGTGGCATCTGTGACGGTCAGCTTTACACGTCAGCCTCGCTAGGGAACCATCCCCCCACAGTCAATCAAACCCTAATGTCGGTATTGCCTGGCAGGCCTTTGGCAGGTGTGACTGAAGCCCAGAATCAGTTGGCTTTACATAAGGATGATCGCTGAGGTCATCTGGGTGGGCCTGGCTCAATCAGTTGACAGGCCCTCACCACGGAGCTGAGCCCTTGCTCAGGAAGAAATCCCACAGCAGCTCAGCCTGGGCCCCAGAGGTCCAGCCTGCCCCACAACGGAGCAAACAAACTCCTTGTAACCAATGGCTCACTGTCCACCTCCACTGGGCCTGCTTCTCCTTGAACTCTGGCTGGTCCAGGGATTTGAGCCCTCTCCAGGCTAGCTCTCCCCCCACCGGGGGCCTTTGACCCCACAGAGGCCGGCGAGGCCGACCACCCACAGGGCACGAGATGGCCCTCGACTCTGTTCTTAAACCCACAGGTGGGTTTATATTAGTGATAGTTTGCCCATTTTGCAGATGAGGAAACAGGTTTACGACCCAGGGCTTGTCAGGCTCACCTCCCAGCAGGGATCTTGCCTTGCCTGGGTCCCCAGGGCTCGGTGCTGGAGAACACCCCTAGGCAGAAGCCCTCGGCCTCCGTGTGGACTGAGCCCTGGTGGCAGGACAGCTCGAAGAACACCCCTAGGCCCCAGCAGAGCATGGGCAGAGTATGCTGAGGGGCAGCCCTCGGCTCAGCCAGGAGGATGTCTCCACCAGTCCCCCACTGCTGGCTGCCTCTAGCCTGGGGGCCACAGGGCATTGGCTTCCAAGAGGGGAGCCCCTAAGGCCCTGCTCCCCTGAGCCTCCAGGACCCTGGCCAGCTGGCCTGCGGGGTGATGGGGCTGTGCTCCCCTAGGTTCCCTAAGACCCTTCAGTGCACTCATGGGGCTTTCAGGGACCCGCCACCTGGAGCCACCTGCCTCCACACTCCACGTCAGCCACCCCAAGCCAGCAGAGAAACAGCACGCACCAACAAGTTTCACTGTTTTATTAACAAAATGTTACAAAAGAGTCTGTCTTCAGGTAAGGTGGTGGGGGTGGGTACACACGGCCTGGCCCGACGTTCAAGGCCAGAGCCACTGGGGACAGGGGGACCGGCCACACCCTCTTGAGGACCCCAGGGCCTCCCCATAGCCTATGCCAGCCTGTGAGTATGGGTTATGGCTTATGTGCAAAAATAAAATCTGGGGGGGCTGGCAGGGGCACAGGGTGGAGGGGCTGACAGAGTCATGGGCAGCCATCAGTCTCCTGAATCTGGGAACCCCCACCGGACAGGCATAAAGGAGAACCCCAGCCTGGGCCTGCTCGGGCTGCAGACACGAGTGGCCAGCCAGCACCAGGGACAGCACCAGGGCGTGGGTGCCGGGACAGGTGGGGGTCTGGGCCCCGGCAACAACGGCGGGGCCTGGCAGAGAGCCTGCATAAGGCCAAGGTGCACGGCTTCTAGGATCTCCTGGGCCTGGGGCTACAGGCAGTAGCAAGGGCTGTGCCCTTAGCCTCAGAGCTCCTGGAAAGCTCTGGCAGGAAAGGATGGCCGCCGTGCCGTGGGCAGGGGCTCCTGGGCTGGAGCGACACAGGGCGCAAGGTAGCAGACCCTGACTCCAGCCACAGTGGCCCTGGGGGCGGGCAGGCTGGTGGCCAGCGGGGCAGGCCTAGTGGCAGGCCCTGGCCCTCACGCTGGCCCGTGTTCATCACCAGCTTTCTGCTGGGCCCGCCCTGTCTGCGGCTCCTCTGCGGACCTCTGTGTCTCCTCGTGTGCGGGCAGCTGGCAGGAGGAGAAGGAGGGGCAGTGCCGGGCATAGTGGCGAAGGCTCCGTAGGAGCCTTGAGACCTGAAAGAAAGACGCAGGCGTCAGGGACAAGCTACAGGCTGTGAGGGGCTGCACGGGAGGGGTGTGGGGTGGGTGTTACAGGGCTGCTCCTCAAGGACCAAGCCCCCATGGTGGGCTGCCTCTCAGCATGCCCAGAGTGCTGTGTTGGGGGGCACTGGGCCTGGGATCCCAGGGGGGCCAGGGACAGAGTTTCAGTGGGAGAGCTGGGATGGCCGTACCTGTCGTCACTCTCCTGGCTCCTCAGCTGAGTTTGAGGACTCAGGCCCAGTGGGACCCTCCGCCGTCCGCGGGTGAGTCATCGAGCCCAGCCGATCCTTTTCCCGATCCTTTTCCAGGCTGGGGTGAATCACTGGTGCTGAGGAGAGAGAAAGCGCGGGGTCCTGTGAGAGCCAGCTCCGCCACCCCGCTGCCCCACCACTCCACGCTGCAGCCTCCCCGCCCACCGCATCCCTGCAGCTAACCGGCTGGGGATGACCAGTCACCGGGGCCTCCCTACCCTACACTGCCCCCTGGTGGGGATGCCTCGGGACCGGGGCTCACCTGAGGGGCCAGGAGGCACCAGGACGCCAGGTCTGTTGCCGCTGCCGGAGGCTCCTGAGGCTGTGGCTCTCCACCAGCAGGAGGGAGCCTCGCTGCCTGACGCGGGCCGGCTGCCCTGGGCGGCGGCAAGAGTGCCAGCCGGCCGCACAGCACCGGCCAGGAGAAGGCGGCGCCCCGAAGCTGAGGTTCCCGTGGTGCTGGTGCTGTCTTAGCTTCTGCTCTGGGGTGTCCCCTGAGCTCGGTGCTTACTGGCCTGCGCCATCTGGACACTTGATTTCTGAGTGCCCAGAGGGCCCAGGCGTTGAGCAGAGTGACAAAGCTGGGAGGTCCTGTGGTGGCCAGAGAGTGTGCAGGGTGGGGTCAGAGGCCAGGAAAGACAGACAGAAGGAGGGTGACGGGCAGGGGCCCTCCGCTGTTTGGAGGATACTGCCCACAGCTGGGTGACTTGTGTCTGTGTGAGTCAGGCTGGGAGGCTGAGGTCGGGGGCCCCGCCAGATGAGGATGAGGGGCTCCCCCGTGCAGGAGTCAGCCCAGCTCGACAGTTCTGGTTGGCAAAGGCCACAGGCGGGGTGCGGTGGGCCGGCTGGGGCCGGGGTTGGCCTCTATTCAGGCTGGGTCCGGTCACTGGCTACGGACTCGTTGGTGAGAGCTGGTGTGAGGGCCTCGGCCTCGTCCTCGGTGGGGGGGCGGGGGCCCGCGGGCTCGGCTCCCTGCTCCAGGCCATCCTGCACTTCCATGCCTCTCTGGATGAGCTGCTCCAGGGTCTTGGGCAGCGGGTGGCGCAGGAAGCGCTTGAGCTTGGGCTGCAGGGTCCCCACCACGTACTGGATGATCTCCTCCTCCTCCGCGTCCACGTAGAGCGTCTGGTACAGGTCCCGCTTGCGCCACAGGAACTGGTCCAGTGGCTCCCCCTGCTTCTGCGGCAGGTCCAGCTCCCGCTGGATGGCCTCCCGGGACAGCGTGCCCTCGCTGTACTGCAGGAACTCTTTCTTGAACTCCACCCAGTTCTTCACGGAGCCCTGCTTGAACTCCCACCATTTCTTGGCCGGCCCGTTCATGTGGTTCTGGATCTGTGACAGCCAGTACTCCTCGGAACCGCCCACCTGTCTCAGGTACTCCTCCAGGTGGCTGAGGAATTCCCTCGGATCCTCAAAGATCTGCGTGTCCACACCAGGGCTCGGCTGCCCGTCCTCGCCGGGCCCCCAGGGCGGGTACTGTTGGGCCTCCACGGGCTCCTGCCCGGGCAGCTCCCCCGTGGCCGGCGGTGGGGTGATAGCGTAGGGGCTGACGGTGTAGTCATAGGGATCCGCCTCCTGGCAGTAGCCCTCGGGACCCCCGACGCCCACGGAGACGGTGTGGCGGGCCTGCTCGTTGCCCACAGGGTACTTGCCGCCCATGGCCTCCAGGCGGTCGGCCCACTTCTCCAGCCGGTAGAAGACCTCCCGCCACACGTGCATCTCCCGCTTGACCCAGCGCTCCAGGTTGGCGATGGTCTCCTGGCAGCGACACAGGCAGGCCTTGATGGACTTCTTCCAGCGCTGCGAGTCGCCGGTGGGCACGTAGCCGTCCAGGTTGCTCTCCAGCTTCCCCACCGACCTGTGCAGCCCTTTCAGCTCACGCTCCACCTGCTTAGACACCTCGGTCAGCAGGTGCCGGTGGGTCCTCCGCACGTGCTCCAGCATCTCGGCCCGGCACTTACCGATCTGCAGGATCACGTTGGGCTTGGCCGCCGGCCCGCCCCGCGGCCCGGGGTAGGCGTGGAGGCCGCCGCTCGTCATGTGGTCCAGCTCCATCGGTGCGCAGGTGGCCGCGGGACCGGACTGGCGGGAGGCGGCGGGCTGCAAAGTCCTCCTGGGCCGGCTGTGCGGTGGAGCCGGGTCGGTGCCTTCGGTCCCGGAGCGGCGGCGGCGGCTGTGGCGGCGGCTGTGGCGGCAGCGGCGGCGGCGGCGACGGCGCGCGGAACAGCGCGGAGTGCTGGGGAGGAGCGGAGAGCTGCAGCGCCGAGCTCTGTGCCCTGCAGCCGCCGCCGGCTCTTTATGCGGCCGTGCGGCCGTGGGCGGCCCCCTCGCCGAGCCCCCGCTCCCATTGGTCCCGGCCGGGCTCCCCGCCCCGCGCGCCCCGCCCCCCGCGCCCGCCCGCGCGCCAGGCGCCCGGGGAGGACCCACCCCCTGCACGCGCCAGCGGCCCGGGTGACTAATCCGCCTGCGGGCTCCCGACGCCCCCTCCCCGACTCATTCAGCCTGCGGGACGAGGCAAGGTGCTGGGACCCAGCGATAACCCCCTGCCCGCGACCGGCCGGGGGGGGGGGAGCAGGTGTGAGCCCGCGGGGGCCTGGAGCGGGTAGTGAGCTGCCCCCACCAACCCAAAGGTTAGGAGGAAGCCCCTCCTTTCTCCAGGGTCTCCGGGCGGGCCCCCTCCTCTCCAGTCTCCGTCCTTACTAGGGGGCGGCGTGGTGCTCGACTCTGCTCTCCCTGGGCCTCACTGCCCTCGCCCCCGCCCGGTCTGGCGTGGCCCGGTGTCCAGCCACGGATGAGCCCTGGCGACCATCCGGACAGCCGTCCAGACCCCCATCCCTGGATCCGAAGGCTTCAAGGAGCTTTCCTGTGCCGGGCAAGTGCAGGCGCGCCCCAAGGGTCGGAGGTGTGTTCCAGGTGTGACCTCTAGCTCCTGCCTACCCCTGCCCTGGGGCTCTCAAGTCTGGGCGCAGGGCTGGTCCTCCCTCCTGTGTGTAAAGGATTAGTGCTCAGGCCTTGGCTCTGCCCTGGCTGGGCCCCTGGCAATGGTGTGGCTGTGTGACACCAGTGTGGTGATGGCTAGACAGGACTGCCCGGTGCCCCCACTCCCGCGCCTTTGGTGAGGCCCAGGACTTCTCCATGTACTGCCTCCGAAGAAATGTGGAAGCTGCTCCCTGCGGGTTGGGGGGAGGGGGCACGTGGAGGAGAGGAAGGGGTCCTGCTACCTGAACCTCCCAGGCCACAGAGGGAACCTTGTCAGAAGCTCCAAGACTTCTGAGAGGATGGAAGAGGGTCAGGGAGGAGGGAAGGGAGGAGGGGGGAGGTGGGAAGGGAGGAGGGGGGAGGTGGGAAGGGAGGAGGGGGAGGTGGGAAGGGAGGAGGGGGGAGGTGAGGGGAAGGAGGGGAGGAGGGGAGGGGGAAGGGAGGGTGGGGAGGGAAGGAGAAGGGGAGGAGCAGAACGGGGAGGAGGGGAAGGAAGGAGAAGGAGGAGGAGGGGAAGGAAGGAGAAGGGGGAGGAGGGGGAGGGAGGAGGGGGAAGGAAAGAGGAGAAGGAGGAGGCGGTGGCGGATGGAAGGGGTGCTGGCAGCCTTATGCAGTCAGGAGAGGCAGAGAAAAGCAGAACACCATATAAGGAATGGGGCTCCGGAAGCTGAGATTCCCTCGGGAGGGAGGCCCCTTCTGCTTCCCTGGCAACAGTGGTGGGGGAGGGACATCCTTTCTGGGTTACCCCAGGATGGATGGGTATGGGTCCCAGGTCCCCTGATGTTAGGTGGGCACAGGTAACACGCTGCCCAAAGCCAGAGGCACAGACACACAACCAGTGAGTCAAGCCCCCCAGCCCCTGCTCCCAGTGTCCCACTCCGTCTCTCAGACACACACTGCACACTCGTGGCCTCCTCTCATAACCCACCCACCCATCCCCCAGACACACTCATACCCCCCACCCACCCATCCCCAGACACACTCATACCCCCCACCCACCCATCCCCTAGACACACTCATACTCCCCCACCTACCCATCCCCTAGACACACTCATTCCCCCCACCTGTCCCCCAGACACACTCATATCCCCCACCTGTCCCCGATCCATGTCCAGCCCCGCTCTGTCTGACTCACACACTCTCTGGAATCCCCACTCCCTGCCCCTCCACCAGGCCCCTTCTCCCTGCTCTCCTGGAAACCCTCCTCCCTACTTCAGAGCCAATCTGTCTCTTTCCCCCTCTGAGCTTCCACCCCTGGTTGGGGGGAAATATCTTTCTGGCAAAAACTTGCCCAGAATCGCTCTCCTGGCATTTCTAATTAAAGGCGAGTGGGTGGGCAGAAAGGGAGGGTGGAGGGGCAGTGTGGAGTAGGGAGGGGGAGCCAGGCAGAGAAGCTGCGAGAACAGGAATCCCAGAGCTGCCCAGCCCAGGCTGCGTTCCTGGGAACCTGCCTGTGCCCGTGTGTGAGATGTCTGTGTGGCAGGGAGCGTGGCCAGGCCCGAGGTTGGCTGGCTGGTCACCACAGGGCCTGCATGTGGTTCTGAGTCTGTGTCCACGTCTGGGGTGAGCTCGGGCTTGTGTCTCAGGGCTATTGTTAGGGAAAACACCTAATAAGCCAGCTGGGCAAGGACCACACTCATGTGCGCGTGTGTGAGTGTGTGTGCGTAGGTGTGCAGGCAGCGGGAGTGCCAGAGAGCCAGCACTTGAATGACCAGCGGCTTACAAAGACCATGTGACCCCTGAGGATGACACTCAGGCCCAGGTCCCCTGACCAGCTAGGTGGCCCAGGCCAGGGCACAGGGCACAGCTCTCTGGGTCTCAGGACCACAGTGACCTCCATCCCCCACTCCACCCAACCCACACCAGCAGCCATCAGGCAGGGCTTCCTGGAGCCGGGAGCCCAGCTGGGTTGACCAGACCCAGAAAAGCAGCGAAGTGCTAGAGGGGCTGGGGTGACCCAGGTCGGGGAGAGGATCTCAGACTCAAACCCCTCAGTGCCCCCTCTCCCAGGGCCAGAGCAGCCTGCCGGGCATGAGGAAGCACAGTCCAGCAGAAGGGGGATGCTGGCGGCTCACGCGGGACCTGGCAGGACCTGCGCGGAGCTGGCCGTCACAGGTGACAGGCGACAGCCTCTGCTCGGGAACACTTAATCGCTGCCCAATTATCGCCCCAGAAGCCCTCAGCAAACCCCCGCACTGGAGCCTTGGGCTCCGTTCCTTTGCTGCCTCCAGAGAAGAGGTCAGGCTAGCTCCCCACCGCCCGAGATGGGGGGAGGGGTCTGCCCTGCCCTGCTCCGCTGCCCCCGTTTCCCCACAAGCAGGGGTGAAGGTGCAGAGTGCGGGCCTCCAGCCCTCAGCCTCACCCAGAGCAGGGCAGCTCAGGGCTGCAGGGTGGGGAGAGGGGGCAGGGGGAAGCTGTGCAGAGGGGAGCCTAGGGGGTTCCCACCGCCCCCTTAGAGCCGAGCTGGTCAGCTGCTCCTTGGACTGCCTCAGAAGGAGGGGGCTCTGTCGGCAGGGAGGGAAGGCCAGAGTGGCCACAGGGGGAGGTCTGCCCAACGCTAGCATCCAGGCAGCAACACCCCCTGCCCCGTTCAATCCCCTTTGGGGTTCCAGTCTTCTGCTGCTAGGGTTCTCGTGCCCAGACCCCGGGTGCTGGTCTGTGAGGCTACGATGTCTATTTGAAGATGCGGTCTCCCTCCCAAATCCGGTCTCAGGGAGCCACACGCCCCGCTGCACCCTGAACCTGCCGGCCTCCTCCGAGGGACCTGCCTCCCTCTGGCCACTCTATGACCCAGTCATTTGCTGCAGGGCTCACACCTGCCCCTGGGGCCTCTTAGTGCAGGCTCCCTGTCCCACTGCCTGGGTCCCCGGGTGTGCTGCGGGGTAACCCTCATGCAGGCCCGTCAGGCTGCCTGTGCCTGTGAACTCATGGCCCTGGGACTTTCTCAACCCCCCCCCCCCCGCTGCCCCGTCTGCACAGGGCCTCTCTCCCAGCTGGTGGCCTGCGGTGGTCAGCAGTTAGCAGCACTGAGCACCCAGGGTGCAGAGAGAGCTCACTCCCACTGATGACCCCCCTACCCCCCACCCCGTACCAGGGCCGCTGCCGCACCAGCTCCGTGACCCTGTCCTTGTGCAGTAGGAGCTAGGCAGCTGGGTTCTGCCCACTGCTCACCTGGCCCTTCCTACCCAGTCTGTGGGGCCCTCCTGGGTCGCGTGGCCTCACTCCACTGCCACCACATCCGGTGGCGCTGGGAGGGAAGGATGAGCCCCCCCCCAGGCTCCCCAGAGCCCTTTGCAGGCCCTGCTCCTTCTCCAGCCTCTCCTCAGGAGGGGGCTCTGTTTTTCTCCTTGCTTGCTCGCTGTGTCTTCGCAGGCAGCCCTAGGGCCGCGATGTTGGGTGAGCAGAGGCACAGCAGCGGGCAGAGGACCTGGAATCTAAGCCCAGGCCACTGGGAGGACCCTGCCTCGCCCTGCCGACCTTGCCTCTCCCTCCTCTGGGTGCCTCCTGCCAGGGAGCTGAGCCGTGGGGAGGCAGGGCCACGGTGGAAGCCTGGAGAGGCAGAGTCAGGCCCAGGGCAAGGGACACAGCATGGCAGAGGTGAGATCCGGCCAAGGGCAAAGAGGAAGGAAGGACTGGTGGGGCGGAGGGGCAGAGAGATGGAGACGCCAGCAGAGCGGGAGAGACAGGGCTTTGTTTCCTTTCTCAAGGAGACAGTCTCGCCCTGTTTTCCCAGCGGTTGCAAGAGATGGAGGGCCCTGCCCCGGGCATTCAGCCAGCACATGAGAGCCGGGGTCCCTGGGCCCCACCTGCCTGATGTAGCCAGGGCGGCCTCTGACAGCCTCTGAGAGACCCTGGGAGGCCTGGGCGGAGGGGGGGCAGGGGCGGCAAGAGCCCCACCAGCGCTGGGCGCTCCCATTGTTGAGAGACCTGGGGGGCACTTAGCACTGGCGTGGGGGGCCCCATGGGAGGCAGAGGTGTCTGCGTGTGGCGGGCTCTGAGTGAGAGCCCAGAGCTGAGGGAACATCTTCTTTCCAATCCTCTCCCCCCCAACTTCCTCTTGTCTCCGGCTTGGCAGGCTGTGTGTGCTGCGTCCCGTCCCTGGGACAGGCAGCCTGTTCGTTTTGGGCCCCCACACACCAGACCCTGTCCCCCTCCCTCCTTCCTGCCTCCTGCTGCAGCGCCTCCCTCCCCCCCACCCGGGCTCCGAGGAAAGTTTTGTATTTTTCCGATGAGCTTGGCACAGAGGTGCCTGTGCCAGCTGCGGCTTGTGCCTGCAGGCATCCCCTCTGGGCCAGGAGGTCGGGCACCTGGCACTGGGCACCACGCTCACCACCGCCCTCAGCCGGCACGGAAGGGGCAACCGAGTCCCGGAGAGAGCCAGGCCTTGTCCATGCTCTGCAGCAGGGAGGCCAGAGCCAGGGCACCGCAGCGAGCATGCGTGGGGAAAGGCCTGTGGGCTCCTGGAGGCCCCGTGGGCTCAGTCCGCGCTCTGTGCCCCCGCGCGTAAGTCCTCTCGGCCCTGCCCCTCCCGGGCAGCCCCATTCTTCCCTGTAGAGAATCTTGGCCCTACTCAGCTGGGGGGCGAGTCAGTCATTCAATCAAGAGCAGCCAGCAGGGCAGGTGCTAAGCAAGGTGGGGTGCAGGGAGGTGCAGTTTGCCCCAGGGGCATCGTGCCCTGGAGGACGCAGCTGCGTGTGGCTCTGGGTAGGCCAGCTGGGCCACTGCCCCTGGAACTGCGGCTCCAGCAGGTCAGGCCTCGGCTCGGAGGCACGGAGGCTCGGAGGCTCAGGCTCTTCCCCACCAGGGAATCAGGCTGGCTCCCCGGCGGCCAAGACAGGACCAGGGGAGGGGGGCTGCCTCTGTGGCATGGGCGGGGGGGGGGGATCTCAGTGTCCCCGCTCCAGGAGGCAGGTGTGCAGGGTGGGAGCCCCGGACAGGGAGCTGGGCCCAGGACACGCTGCACACACGCGGCTCACCCTGTGAGCACCCACATGGTGTCTGGGTCTCAAATGTCCCCTCAGGCTGGGTCTGAGCATCCACAGAGCTCTGGACGGGTCTTGGGCACCTGCTTCCCCTCCGTGCTTCTCCTAAAAGCACTGTGTGACCTCCTGCAGATGCCTTAACCCCTCTGGCCCCAGCGTCCTCCTCGTCACACAATGGGCACACGGTAGAGTGGAGGCCGAGGGTCTCGGTGTGGGCGACTTGGAGGCTGATGGCAGAGGCTGGTGGTGGAGGAGTGGGCTGGACCTCTGACCCCCCTGTTCACTCCACCACGAATGCTCAATCTGACCCACGGCACATCACCCCTGATTCAAATGACAAAGGCCTTTTAAAATCGAACCACAAGAACTCATCATGGTTTTATGTATTGTCTAAATCTGAGCCCATTGTCACCACCTCCAGGAAGGCTTCCCAGCCTCTTAGCTGTGTTAACTGGATCTTCTGTGACCTTGTCATTCTTCATATGTGCCCACCTCAGAGCCCCTGAGCACAATGTCTTCCTCTGCGTGTCAGTCGGAGTGCGAACGTGTGTGCGTGGTGTGCATGTTCATGTGTGTGTGATGTGCGTGTACGTGTGTGTGCGTGGTGTGCATGCACGTGTGTGTGGTGACCATGTACGTGTGTGTGGTGCGTGTGCACGTGTGTGCGTGTGCGTGGTGGCGTGTACGTGTGTGCGTGGTGAGCGTGTACGTGTGTGTGGTGCACGTGTACATGTGTGTGTGGTGAGCGCGTACGTGTGCGTGGTGCGCGCGTACGTGTGTGCGTGGTGAGCGCGTACGTGTGTGCGTGGTGAGCGTGTACGTGTGTGCGTGGTGCGCGTGTACGTGTGTGTGGTGCGCGTGTACGTGTGTGCGTGGTGCGCGCGTACGTGTGTGTGGTGAGCGCGTACGTGTGTGTGGTGACCGTGTACGTGTGTGTGGTGACCGTGTACGTGTGTGTGGTGCGCGCGTACGTGTGTGCGTGGTGAGCGTGTACGTGTGTGTGGTGAGCGCGTACGTGTGTGTGGTGAGCGCGTACGTGTGTGCGTGGTGCGCGTGTACGTGTGCGTGGTGAGCGTGTACGTGTGCGTGGTGCGCGTGTACGTGTGTTTGGTGAGCGCGTACGTGTGTTTGGTGAGCGCGTACGTGTGCG
The DNA here is from genome assembly GCF_024610735.1 of Ursus americanus. Classification (NCBI taxonomy): domain Eukaryota; kingdom Metazoa; phylum Chordata; class Mammalia; order Carnivora; family Ursidae; genus Ursus; species Ursus americanus. The sequence continues at coordinate 1,715,269 of NC_142135.1, read as the reverse complement.
TGGTGCGCGTGTACGTGTGTGCGTGGTGAGCGCGTACGTGTGTGCGTGGTGCGCGTGTACGTGTGCGTGGTGAGTGTGTACGTGTGTGTGGTGCGCGTGTACGTGTGTTTGGTGAGCGTGTACGTGTGTGTGGTGAGCGTGTACGTGTGTGTGGTGCACGTGTACGTGTGTGCGTGGTGAGCGTGTACGTGTGCGTGGTGCACGTGTACGTGTGTGCGTGGTGAGCGTGTACGTGTGCGTGGTGAGCGTGTACGTGTGTGGTGCACATGTACGTGTGTGCGTGGTGAGCGTGTACGTGTACGTGGTGCGCGTGTACGTGTGCGTGGTGCGCGTGTACGTGTGTGCGTGGTGAGCGTGTACGTGTGCGTGGTGAGCGTGTACGTGTGTGCGTCCGTGCCTTCCTGATTCTCCGTCCGAGCAAGGCAAGCTCTTGCTCCCTGACCGCGCAGGCTCTGAGCATGTGCTGGGCCTGTGGATGAACGAGACCGACCTGGTTCCTGCCCTGAGGAGACTCGGTCGGCTCGGGGTCCCCAACACCCCAGATGCTCTGGGGTGAGCAGAGGTGGGCTGGCTGCAGGGGTCCAGCAGGGCGGGGGGAGCAGGATTTCTGGGTTCTGTCCTTCGCCAGGGGCAGAGCCGGGAGGGGAGGATTACTAAAGAGGGGACGGGTCCTAAGGTGGGGACCAGGGCCACCAACATGGGTCTGTGGCCTGGAGAGAGGACATTGGCTTGGGCAGGGCAGGCAGCTGGAGAGCCGCGTTGTGGGTAGGAGACGGCCCCGTTCGAGGGCTGTGAGGTGGGTCAGGATGAGGGGAGAGCCAGGGTCCCAGTGTCCTGGCTGGCAGGTGTAGGGGTGCTGTGAGGACTCGGCAGGCACGGCGGGGAGCCCGCTGTGGGGGTTGGAGGCCGTGGCCACTCCCTCCTCTCTGCCCCACTGGGCCCCCAGCCAGGCTGCGCCACCCCCGCCGCCTCCCTGGACACCCAGGGGACTCAGATTGGATCGTGCAGCAGGAGCCCCGAGCGTGGCCGGCCCCTCCCCCCGGATGGGGGGATGTGCTGCCAGCTGGCCCTGGCCGGACACCCCCGGACGGGTTCAGGACGTCCAGGGAGGGGGTGGTGGCCAACTTTCCTGCTGTTCTGTGCCTCTCCATTTAGATGGCTCCCCAGAGCAGAGCGCCAGCTCCCAGCTACACTTCCGGAGCCATACAAGGAGACGGGCTGAGAATAGCTCAGTGTGACGCAGCCAGGAGCTCCCCCACGCAGGCAGGCTCTGCGCTATGCCTGCACCCTGGAGGGGCCGCCCTGGAGGGACCCCTGCCCGCCACCACCCCCCTCCTGGAAATGGCTTGGAGTCCCTTCTGCATTCTGTCTGCTAGCCACTCCCGCCCCTCCTGCGGGGCTGGGGCCTGGGCCCCCTGCCCTTCACAGCTGTCACCCCTGCCCGGGCTGTCTTTTCCAGGTGAGGCCTCTCTCCTGGGGTCTTGACCTGGATGTCCCAGCGCCACCGCCCTGGCCACCCTGCTCAGCGGCAGGCCCCACAGCTGCCCCTCGCGGGCGTCTGGCGTCTTCCCCCGCTCCTGCTTCACGGGCGTGGGCACCTCCCTGTCTGCCGCAGGCCTCGCAGGTGCCAGGCGTGAGCCGTGATGCTTCTGGGCCCTCAGGGCGCCAGCGTGTGCTGGGCCAAAGCCGCCCGGTCTCCCAGACGTGAGCTCATTATCTCCCCAGCTGCGGGGCCCACGGGGATGCCCTGACGGCATCTGTCACTAGGGCCTGGTCACCTCTGTCTGGGCCCCAGGCCATGCTCTGCCATAGCTGTCCTGCAGTTCTTACCGACTTTGAACAAAGGGCTCCTGTTTCCATTTTGCTGTGGACCCCACCAATTATACAGGCAGTCCGCCTGCCTGGGTCCCTTCCCCATCCTGGGGGTGGGGGTCCGCTGTTCTGTGATCTGTCTGAAAAGAGGGTTGACACAGAGATCACGTGGGAGAAGGGGACCCCACCGCATACTGAGCTTCCCCTGAACCTTGGAAGAGCAGGGCCGGGGGGTGGGGCGCTGGGGATCCCGATCAGGGAGCCACCAGTCCCGGCCCTTCTGCACGTTGTCGTCTGCCGCTGTGCAGCTTGGGCCTGAGCTACTCCAGACACCCTCTGAGCCTCGGCCTCTCATCGTGGATTGCGTACCCCAAGCTGGGTCTGCGGGGGCGGCGGGACACCTGACCAGCGGCTGGTTCACACCCCACATCCCTCATTCTGCATTCTTGGTCTCAAGTCTGTGTCTGGGGGGTGCCTGACCGCGGAGATTGGGAGGGATGGCAGCAAGCCCTAGAAGGAAGCCCTAGGGGCGGTGGGGGCACAGTGCAGAGCGGCCGGGGTGCTCTGAGGTGGGAGATGACCTCTCGGGCATCTGCCTGGCCTACTATGTGCCTCCCCCTGGTTTCAGGACACCTGTCTGTTCCCCGCAAACCAGTGTGGACTGCAGAGCTGGGCTGGGAAGGCCAGGGCGGGGCTACTGGGCTTCTCCCACCATCCCTGGACAGGACCTGGCCTCTGGCCCTTCCTCCCTCTCCCGGGTCAAGCTCCAGGCCGGCCTCCAATACCTCGAGGGTCAGGAGTTGTCCAAGATTGCTGAGGAATTGAGGCTCCACGCAGGACGTGATGGTCGTCTGCGCCCCCAGCCTCCTGTCTGGGCTTTTCCCACTTCATGGATTCCTCCAAATGCACATTCACTCGTCCCTGGCCAGCGTGGGGACGGTGCAGGGGCAACACTTGGAGGACAGGCCTCTAAGACAAGGGCCAGGGAATCAGGAGCAGGCTGGCTGTAGGCTCGGGCTGGGTGGGGCCACACAGTGAGGAAGGGACGGAGCCAGCCATCCTGGGGGGGTCAGCACCACCCACCACCGCCAGAACAAGACTGTCCCCCACCCCCACGACTGCCCTGTGGGCAGCTGTCCTCCCAGGATGCAGTGCTTGTCCCTTACCTGCAAGTGAGGGGACGTTGGGCCCCATCAGCTCTTGAGTGGAGGCAGGGCTGGACTCCAGGGCTCTTCCCACCGCAGCCCACCCTCCCAGACCCATGGCCGCCCCTGCCCTCTGCTCTGTCTTCCTCCTGTGTCCCTCACCAACCACTGGCATCCTAGGCCCATCCAGGGCCCGGGCGCCACCTGCTGGCTGCGGGTCCACCTAGCATGTTCTCTGGCCTCCCCTCCCCCCTCCCCCTTTCCTCTCCACCTCCCCCTCTTCCTTCCTCTCCACTCCCCTCCCCCCATCCCTCTGTTGCACTTCAGTTCCTCTGTCTCCAGGCCTGATGCCCACTGGCCTGACCCCTCAGTCGTCCCTGCGGATGGCGGTCACCGCTGCCACCTTCCTTGCTTCGTGGCAGAAGGAAGTCAGGCCCTCCCTGGTGGGGCTGGGGCTGGGGACAAACCATCAGGCGAGAGGACAAGAGAAGGAGCAGGTTAGGAGGACGGTCCTGGATATGTCCTCTGGGGGCAGTTGTCAGACCCCCAAACCTGGAGGTCTGGATGAGGGTGGGGGACCCTCGGGGGTGCCCCCAACCCACTGCAGTTCCAGCTCACCCCACCCACACCCACACAGTCCCCTCTGAGCTGAGAAGTGGGCCCTTTCTGCCCAGCAGGCTCCCAGACCTTGCCCCCATCAGGCTTCTGCAGGCCCCCAGACCCACTCCTGTAAGGGCCCAGAACACATACCTTTCACTTCCAAAACCTCAGCTAAAGCCACAGCTTCCACAGCCTGCCTCTCTGGCCTCCCCCTGGCCAGGGGCAGTGGTAGACAACACTGAAGCCCTGGGAGTTATGAACCAGGCCCTTGCCTCCCCCTCCACTGGGGGATGCTCACCCACTTATCCCAGAACCCTCAGGTGCCCCCAGGGCCCCATGTGTCCCCCACAGGTGGGGCTCGGGGTCCTGGTTCCTTCAGACCCAGGTCTGGGCAGGGCCTGGGTATCCGGGGAGCCTCAGGGAGGAAGTCAGACACCCCCAGATACTGGCCTCAGCTGTGAGGAGTCAGGTTCCCCACACCTGAGGCAGCCAAACCGACAGGGAAACAGGGCAGACAGGGGCTCCCGTCCCTAGGTCCTGCTCCCCCAAAGCCGCCCAGACCAGAGATGGATGACTGACGTGGGCCCATCACCAGAGCAGAGGCATCGAGAGCAAGCTACGGTGTTCCGCCCCATTTCCACAGCGGAGCAGCCTGGGGAGCCCTGGCCCCCTGTGCGCCCCCGCTGGAAATGGGCCCTTCAGTTACAGCCTCACCACCACACGTGGAGACCACATTCCCTGAGCTGAGTGGCACTGCTTTTTTCCACATAAAAATAAAATGGCTCTACAGGAGCCCACAAGGACCTCAGTGTCAAGTTGAGAGTGAACCCGGAGAACAGGAGATGGTGTCTGGAGAGCCGTCCCATCGGCCTGCAGGCTCAGTGCCCGTGGTGGGAGCAGTGCGCCTGTTACCCGATGCCACCCTCGGTAAGGAGGCAGTCCCACAAAACCCACAGCCACTGGGCAGGGCCTAAGGCCATGCCATAGCCTCACTGCAGGACAAACTTAAGAGAGTGAAAGTAACTTCCGCTGCCAACCCACATCTGGGGCAGGAGGTTGGGAGGCAAGGCTTAAATCTGTAGACAGTCATCTGAGCCAATCCTGGAATACATTCTCAATCCACTCGGCCTCAGAGCCTGATATCATCATTATCATCCTTGTCACCACCCTTGGCATTCACCTGGCCAGCATCCTCATCACCTCCACCAAAACCAAATGCTAGTCATCAATGCCATCATCACCAGTTCCAGCACTGACACCAACACCTCAGCCCCTCCTTCACCATATCACTTTTGACCTCACAGTGATTATCACCATCCCCATCCCCATCATCACCATTATCCTCATCACCACCATCATCATCATCACCATAACCACCATCCCATTATCCTCATCATCGCCATCACTGTCAACACCACCACCATCACTACCATCACCACCATCACCATCACCACCGTCACCATCATCATCATCACATCACCACCATCACCACCATCACCATCATCACATCACCACTGTCACCACCACCATATCACCATCATCACCATCACCACCATCATCACCACCATCACCATCATCATCACCACCAACATCATCACCATCATCACCACCATCACCATCACCATCATCATCACCATCACCATCATCACCACCGTCACCATCGTCACCATCACCACCATCATCACCACCATCATTACCACCATCATCATCACCATCATCACCACCATCACCATCACCATCATCACCACCATCACCACCATCACCATCATCACCATCACCACCATCATCACCACCATCACCATCATCATCACCACCATCACCATCATCACCATCACCACCATCATCACCACCATCACCATCATCATCACCACCATCACCATCATCACATCACCACCATCACCATCATCACCATCACCGTCATCATCATCACATCACCACCATCACCATCATCACATCACCACCGTCACCACCACCATCATCACCATCATCACCATCACCACCATCACCACCATCACCATCATCACATCACCACCATCACCATCATCACCATCACCACCATCACTGTCATCATCACCATCACCGTCATCATCATCACATCACCACTATCACCATCACCACCATCACCATCACCACCATCACCATCACCACCATCACCATCACCATCATCACCATCACCGTCATCATCACCACCATCACCATCATCACATCACCACCATCACCACCATCACCATCACCACCATCACCATCACCATCATCACCATCACTGTCATCATCACCATCATCACCATCACCACCATCACCACCATCACCATCATCACCATCACCACCATCACCATCACCACCATCACCATCACCATCATCACCATCACCGTCATCATCACCATCACCGTCATCATCACCATAACCACCATCCCATCATCCTCATCATCACTATCGCCATCAACAACACCATGACCATCATCACGACCAGTTTCATCACCAATACCCCTGATACCCAATAGCTCATCCACATTTTGGCCTATATAACTATGGTTATATAGATATCTATCTATATATATATATAGAACTTTGGTTCTATATAACTATGAACACAATCAGAGTTCAACCTTTCCCGTCCTTCTTCCATCCTTCCATCCACCACCTACCCTTCCATTCTTCCGTCTAGCAAGACCTTCTCCACCCAGTTTCTGCCCACCTATCCAAGCTTTGAGGTGCAAGATGGTTAAGACCAGACCACAGTCCTCACGGAGTCCAATGTATGCAGACCTCTGGGGCACAGCCCGTGGTGGGCTCTAAAAGTGTGCATCAGGGCTTCAGGGACCGGAGGAGGAACCATTGGTCTTCTGGGGTCCTAGGCACAGAGCCTGGAGCAGCTACTAAGGAGTGGGTGGGTGGTGAATGTGGCTGAGCAAGGGCAGCTCTGTGGGCCTGGGAGCGTCGGTCCCACAGAGCCCTTCCCCTCCGTGCAGACAAGGATCAAGAGGCCGTGCAAGGAGCCCCAGACTTCGGAGGTGTGAGGTGCACAGAGCGTGCGAGCTCCTCTGCCCTGCCCCCAGCCACAGGTTGACTCTGCTGCACTCCTCCTTTGTGTGTCAAAGAGCCTCCCATTGATCCACCTGTCGTATTCAGCCACTCGGTGTTACTGACTTGCTGTGGCCACACAGGGTGTCGGGGTGTCAGTGGTGCACAGGGACTCATCACATCTGCTCTGGAGGCATCTGGGCTTGTTCGCAGGGGGCTCGCGCCCATGGTGGGAATGCCAAGGGCTGCAGAGGTCCGGGGATTCTGATGGCTCAGCTCTGGGGAGGGCAGATGCACAAGAACGGGGATCTCGGGGAGGCCAAGCTGGTCAGGGATGACCTCAGCCGCCTCGCAGGAAGGACTGAGGTCTGCCAGGTGCCCCCAGGTGGGCAGAGCCCCATCAGCCCGAGCACGCTTCTGCCTGGCCTGACACCACTCGCGCAGTGCTACCCTGCTCCGCCAGACCAGCTCCAGCACCCAGAACGGCAGGCTCAGCCCTGTGCTGGCATCTATGCTCCCTACGCAGGGAGGCTGCCAGCACAGAGGGGCCCTGGGGGTGGTTATTTGCTGAATCACCGCAGAGATGTCACTGAGCCCTGGCACCCAGCTGCAATCCAGGTTGGGAGACAAAGCTCCCGCCTCCAGCTCCCCGTGTTCGCTCTCTCTCTCTCTCTCTGAGCCCCTCCCCAGAAAGGCCTGGCCCAGCCCCAGCAGAAAAAGGAGGCTGAACCAGGGTCTTCAAGCATGTTGGCCATCCATTCAGGGCCTGGCTGGATGCCACCTGTCCCCTACTCCCCTGTGAGTGAGGGGGCATCCAGCCAAGCCCTGGGCAGAATAGACTTGACCGTGTGCATAGCTGTGAGAAGTGCGGGAAGAGCTGACTCCCAACGGTATTCCAGGGGGTGGCCTCCCATCACCCAGGGGCTTGTCCGTGAAGGGCCAGCCTCTTGGGATCGCTGACGGTGGCCGTGGCCTCCAGCAGCTTCCCAGAAGTAGGACCTACCATGAGAACATCTGTTCAGTGGTTCACTGAGGGGGGCTCTCCGCAGAGGCAGGACGGGGTAGGGGGCAGAGCTGAGGAAGGGCTTGTACACAGCTCATGTCCGGCTCCAGCAACCCCAGTGGAGCGCCAAAGGGTGACCGTGGCTCCCAGGAGCCCGTCCGCCCACCTTTCATCCCACACCAGTCAGTGGCCTCCACCTGCCTAGAGGGGGTCCCTCCCCGACCAAGGCCGCTCTCCAGCAGAAGGGGCCTTGTGAATTGTTCCCAGCCGGCACTCACAGAAGCTGGGCGGGGTGCCGCCCAAGTGCAGGGGTCTGGGTGGGCCCAAGGGATGGGGCATGTGACTGAGGTCTGCAGTGCCCGAGCTGCCCCGAGCTCAGCAGCTCCAAGCAGCCACCCTCGTTCTCTCTCGGCGTCCCCGGGGCAGCAGCTGGAGGGCCTGGGCCCCCGCGGGCTCTGCGCAGCGCCCTGCTAGCCTGGCTGCCGGCAGCACCTGAGGGACGGACCCAGGACGCGTCTGCTCCTGAGTTCTTGCGTGTGGTGGCTGGCAGGAGGCTCTGGCTTCTCACCGGTTATCGGTCCGGCCGCCCAGCGGGCTGCTTATGGTGGGGAGGAAACGGGGAGAATCAGAGAGAGAACACTTCCGAAGGGATCTGGGCCCCTCCTGGACGATGGCCCCCTTCCTCCCTGGACACTGACCTTTTGCTCTCACAGGGCTCTTTTGCCTTCCCAGTGTCCCCTCTGAGAAGCTTTCTCAGGCTCTTTTCTGTAAACCCCCAGCCCCTGGGCTCAGCCAGTGCCCATCTACAGGCCTCGTCAGGGGGGAGCTGTGTCCCAGTGAGCATGGGGTCAGGTGAGATAGGTGCCAAGAGAAAGGAGTTCCCTGCCCCTTCAGGGACCCCCGCTAGCTCTCTAGGCTCACCCTCACCCTGGGACCTACAACCCTTTGACTTTTGCATCAAAAGGCCTCTGACTTCAGCTGGTGACTGGGAAGGGCCAGAGCCCAAGACCCTGTTAGATGCGGGGGAAAGGCAGGGCAAGTGGTCACTAGGCCCCAAAGACCGATAGCCACTGAGGGTAGAGCCTGGCACAGAGGGGTCTCAGCTCTGGTCCCTGCAGGCCCCTGCCCACTGTGCGACCTGGACGTGCCCCGTTCTGCAGCAAAGCACAGCCCTGGTCACTCCCCCAGGAGCCGCCTGGATAGCTGCCGTCTGAACGTGTGGGGAGCCAGGCTCTGACACCGACACTCCCCCAGCTCTTCAGTGAGTCAGCTCCATGACCACTCGTCTGCCCCCACACCCGGAACCGCTGCTGTCACCCAGAGCACCTGGAACCTCACTCCAAGCTCGAGCTGTGACAGAGGCGGTGCAGGGGGAGTGTTTCAACCAGGGAGAGCACTGAGTCACACGTGGGGAGGAGGCAGGAGGTCAGCACAGGCTCTTGGCTTCTCCAGGTTAAAACACACACACAGGGGCTCCAGGCTCCCTGGTCTTGTCCTCTTTAGGAGCAGAGAAAATACAGGGACTAAAGTGAGAACGCAGCTTGTGACTACCTTCAAGGATCAGCCTGAGACCAGGGTCAGGGCTCAGCGTGTGACCAGGGTCAGGGCTCAGCGTGTGACCAGGGTCAGGGCTCAGAGTGTGACCGGGACCAGGGCTCAGGGTGTGGTTGGAATCAGGGCTCAGTGCTGTGCCTGGGTTTGGAGCATAGTCTGGGGTCCAGGCTGGGTATGATCCCACTGTCCTGGCTGCCGGGAGGAATTGTTATTGGGCACCAGTGCTCGCCCCGATCGGTCCATACCTGTCCATCCGCTAGGGCACCCGAGGTGTGCCCGCCTCAGCTGCATTTGTGGCTTCCGTGTATTTTTCCTGCATTTATGGAGCACACACCTGTCCTGGGCATGCAGGGTTGTCCAGAAGAATCAGCCTGGCCTAAGCCCTGAGACGCTCTGGGGCCTCATGGGGCTCCTGCTTGGACACTGGGGTCTCCCTGGGGTAGAAGGAGCTGGGAGGAGGTGGGGAGACTGGAGGCTGCAGTGTTCTGGGCAATGACAGGGCCCTGGGCTGACCGTGGGCGGTACACAGTGGAGGTGGGAGGGGAGAGGAGGTCATGGAAGGGATGGGGGAAGAGGTAGGTACTGGCTTGGGAAAGGAGTGGCCCTGGGGGTTGGGAGGGGAGGCCTGGCTTTCACCGCATCTCTCAGCCGCCCCGACACGCACCTGCCCGCCCAGGCCAGGCACAGGAGACCCCGGGCTGAGTGGAACCTTCCAGCTCCTTCCGCGACGAGGGGCTAGAGCTACGCATACTCCCTCATGCGTCCAGCAGAGGGCACTGTGCAGTCCAGAGAGAGCAAAGCGAGCCCGTGGTCGTGAGGGTCTGCGTGGTGCCCAAGGCGCCCAGCGTCCACACTCACATGCGTCTTGTGCCCAGGCTGGAGGCTGTCCCCGAGAGGCTGCAACAGAGGAGCGATAATCACATCTTACAGCCTCGTCTCTGGGGGGGGGGGGGAGCCCATCAAGCCCAGACAGGGGCAGCCCCAGGGCCCCCACCCTGCTGTGCCTCTGGCTTGCCCCCTGGCCCAGTTACGGGGTGGTGGGCTGACCCTGCCAGAGGGCTGCGCATCTGCCCCACTGGGCCCGGGAGCTCCAGCCTGTCCTTTGGGCCGTGCCCGACAGTCCCTTCCTGCCCAGGGTCCAGGGAGGTAGACGCATTGGCTGGGCATCACACGGGGGGAGGTCAGTGGTTGGGGAGCGGCGCCTAGGGACCCCCGTGAAATGGGGCGGTGGTGGGCATAGTCCACACTCCACCTTCCTGGACTGGCCTTCTCTACCTCCAAAGGCCCGTGTACCCAGAAGGTCTAGTTGGAACCAGAGAGGTGGCAGACGCAGCCACAGTTCAGCAGCGCCCTGGAGCCCCTGCCATGAACCGCAGCCAGATGGAGGCCCAGGCCACCGTCCCCATTGCCGGCCTCGGTCTCCCCGTATGGGCCCTGAGTGGGCAGAACAGACTTTCCAGGCTCCACGGTCTCAGGCAGGGACCCTGGAGACGTCTGGCCTTCTCCCAAGCAGAGAGGGCTCCTGACCCAGAGTCCCTGGGTGGAGCTGCCCTCTAGACCTGTGTGACCTCGGGCAATCTCTGTCCCCCTGTTCCTGAGGGGCGTGGGGGGAGCTCTGTCAGGGAGGTGGTGCAAGGCTGTGTCCGTGCACAGGAGGGACGTGTTAGCATGGAGCTGGGGGAGGAGGGTCAGGAGGCTGCAGAGGGACAGGATGTCACAAAGCCCTACACGTGGGGGCCACGTCCATTGCACGGGCCCCCATGGCCCTGCCTGTCTGTAGCTGAGGGCCCAGCCTCCCTCCTTCCCTCCGTCGCTTCCTCCCCTCCCTCCTTCCCCCTTTGGGGAAGGGACCACCCCTGCCATCCCTGTGCTGGTCCCTGTGCTGTCCAAAGGGACAGAAGTGACCCATAAGCAGTAACCACCAGCAGTGGCTGGCTCACCCCCTGGGGGGTCTACTGGGACCTCCTCTTCAGTGGCAAGAGGTCTTCGTGCTGCCAAGGAAGGCACATCAAGCCGCCACATCGCAGAGCCCCTCCCCCCACCCCCCCGGACTGTAGGGGTGCCCGCTGTCTGCCTTGGGCGCCGCAGAACAGTGCCCCTGTGTGCCAGGGCTGGGGGAGCTCTGCTGAGCAAAGGCACGGGCTCAGCCTGGAGGCTCTGGGGGGGGGACCCTCCTCAGGCCCCTGTGAAAGCCCCCCTCCCCCAGAGCAATCAGCATTCAGGGGCACGGGCGGATGGTGTAAGAGCCCGCGCCCCCTTGTCACCCTGCCCTTCCCAACATTCCCCATTTCCCCTTCGTTCTCCCCTTTCTCCTGGCGCGTCTTCCAGCAAACCCCATACCCCGCGTCCTTTTGCCTGTAAATCCTTTGGTAAGTGTCTGTGAAACAAAGCCTTTCGGGAATAGAAGCAGACATTACTTATGACTCCAGTAACTTGCGCTGTCCTGCTAGGACCTAAGGCCCCACCCTGCTCAGCGTCCCCCAGCTGACTACAGAATACTTGTTTTATGGGTGGTTTCTCCAGTCGAGAGTGAACGCGGCCCTGCATTGCGTGGGTTGGTTCTTGGCCGGCCACCCTTGCTTTGGGACCTTGAGGGTCAGCCAGGAGACAGCCTTCTGTGCTGGCACTGTGAGACAGACGCCCACGCCAGGACACCTGTCACCAGCAGGTGCCAAAAGCCCAAGACCCACCATAGTGGGGTGGCCAGGGAGGCCCCCGCAGATAGACCTTAATGGACTCAGGCTGAGAGGAAAGCACATGCAAAGGCCCTGAGGCAGGAATAAGCTTTGCCATGTTTGAGAAACAGAAGGAAGGAGCCCTGGAAGGAGGGGAGGCAGGGAACATCAGAAGAGAGGCCAAAGGTTAGCAGCAAGGTCCAGCCAAGAAGGTCCAGCCGAGAAGGCCCGTGGGCTGGGGGGAGGGAACGTATTCCAGGGTAGAGGAGGATGTGCTCTAGCCTTTGTGGGATGGGGGAGGGGGAGCCAGGGCTGGGGAGGGTGGCGGGGCCATGGTCCAGGTTGACCGTCCCCTTCTTTTCTCTGTGGATTAGAGGTCCAAGATGCGGAGGCTGGCCTTCTCCCCTGGGCTTCCTGTCACCTGAGCTGAATATCCCTGCAGGTGGGCCCAGGACCAGAGGGGCCGGCAGGAGCCTGGGCACCCCTTCCTCTGTCAAGGGGGAGGCTGAGGGCGAGGCAGACAGAGAGCAGGCGGCTGCAGGAGGCAGGCTGGAATCTCTGAGCAGCTCTCGTGTGCCAGGCACTGTTTCAGACCCTGCAGCAAACACAATAGTAAACTCCCATCTCTGTCTACTTTCTGCCCATTATCCTCCTCCTCCTGGTCCTTCTCCCCTGGGTGCTCTCAGAGGTCCCTCCCAGGGCACAGTCCCCTCTTCTCTATGCGTGGGCTGCTCAGGGGCGGGGGCGCCGAGGTGGGGGCCAGCGGCGCGGGGCCGGGCTGCAGGGAGGAGCCAAGGGTCGCCAGCAGTCTGCAAGGCTGGCCTACAAGGCCCAGGGGTCCTGCCTGCTCACTGTCTTAGGCTTAAGGTCCCCACGACTAAGTGGCCTGGACCTCAAATAAGGCAAAGAAGATTGTGACCGGTGGCCGCAGGGCCTGCCGTGTCCCCCGCCCAGAGAGCAGAGGCTGGCAGGCTCAGGGTGGGCGGAGGGAGACCTACGCACCGTGCACGCTGTCCCCGGGAGAGCCTGAGGTCGCCGGGGGTGGGTCAGCTGGTTAAGTGTCCCACTCGATTTCGTCTCAGGTCTTGATCTCAGGGTCGTGGGATCGAGCCCCGCGTCGGGCTCCGCACTCTGCTCGAGGATTTTTCACTCTCTCTTTCTCTCAAATAAATACATAAATCTTTAAAAAAGAAAGAAAGAAAGAAAAAAAGCACCTAGGAGCACTAGTGTCCCGGTGTCCGGAGTCCAACAGCCTAGGACACAGGCAGGAGGGTGCGGTTCCAGAAGCTGCTGCAGAGCGTGGACAAGGGGGTGCTGTCCCCCTGCTTGTGTCCCTGCACATACGTGCCCCTTGTCTGTGGACCCCTTGTCCTCTATCGCCTGGCCTCGAAGAGCCTGCTGCAGCTGCCTATGCTGCAGCCCCACCTAGACTGCCCATCCCTCCTTGCCGCTGGCTGCTGGCCTCTTCCAGAGAGCCCTCCATGATGCATGCCGTGCACGTCGCCGTGCCAGGTCCTAAGGTTGTTGAATGTTCTGGGATTGGTTGGTGACGTGTTTGTCACCCCCTCGGGTCAGGACCCCTCAAGTGTCCCCAGTGCCCAGGACTGGCACGTGGTAGGCACAAAGCCCCTGAGGACAATGCGATGAACCAGAAAGGGGATGGGGGGACCAGAGAACCAAGCCAAGGGGGCAGTGGAGACCCCCAGAGAAGCCCCAGTGTTCCTGTGGTGACTCTAGATGAGGGGACCTCTCAGGGTGGCACTGTGAGCCCTTGCCCATAGCACTTCTACACCTGTCACAAGAAAAGGCCACTGGACCAGGAAGCCCTAGGGCCCACTGGACAAGGCTGGAGCATGGGCCCAGGCACCTCTGGTTGGAATGGGGCACCCTCTACTTGCCCACGGTGGTCCTGCCACGTCCCTTCTGCCCACGTTGCCACGGTCATTGGAGGCTGGGAGCTACTGATGGATGTTTTTATTTCCCATCTGGGCCTGGGGTCAGGGACACCTAATTCAGGGAACAGAGCCAGGTCAAGCCCCTCACTGTGGCTTAGTCACGAATACCAGGAGAAAAGCTGGCCTCTGGAAACTCCTGGGCTGTCTGAGGCAGTAAACTGCTCTATGGGAAGAAGTGGGGTGGTGACCGGCCGTGCAGTGGTGGCACGAATGGATTCCCGACGACAAGTCCTGCTCCCACCCCAAGGCTCCAGAGCTTTTTCTCCATCCCTGAGATTTTCTGGGGCTTGGTCTCTTGGTGGCTCGGGTGACTTTCAAGGGCAGTGGGCCAGCCACGGACATGACTTAGGAAGCTGAAGGGCTGCCCCTGCTCCCAGTGGGTGCCTGGTTGAGTGGACACAGGGAACTCAGCTCCTCTGGCCTCAGGCTCCCCACCAGTAAAGGGGTGAGAACACGCTCATCCACAGGAGGTAGCAAGATGAGGGCTTCTAGGGCCCAGCACAGCCTGGCACCATCGGGAGCAAATACAAGTCCAGGTGGAGGACACTCAAGAAGGCCGAGCGCGCTTGAGAAGAAGCCAGTGTCTCAGCTGGTCTCATATGTAGCCCGCCAGCGATTTGCCCTTTCTCTCTGGGCCTCTGCTCCCATCTCTAAGGTGGGAACACCTACAAGAGGATTGTGAATCTGGGAGGTGATTGATAAAGAACAAGTTGTGAACTCTTGTTCTAAGTACAGGAAAGTTGTCCCCAGGGGTAAGGGAGACCTAACGCAGTAAGCTCCAGTGGGAAACAATATCACAGCAGACTGCTCTGTGAGAGTGAGAGGGGTGGATGGACAGACAGATGGATGGATGGATGAGTAGAAGGGTGCATGAATACATTGATGGATGGGTGGATGGGTGGGTGGATGGATGGACAGTGGATGGATGGATGGATGGATGGATGGTGGATGGATGGATGTTGAATGGATGGTGGATGGATGGATGGATGGATGGATGGATGGATGGACGGTGGATGGATAGTGGATGGATGGATGGATGGATGGATGGATGGATGGATGGTGGATGGATGGATGTTGAATGGATGGTGGATGGATGGATGGATGGATGGATGGATGGATGGATGGATGGACGGTGGATGGATAGTGGATGGATGGATGGATGGATGGATGGTGGATGGATGGATGGATGGACGGTGGATGGATAGTGGATGGATGGATGGATGGATGGATGGTGGATGGATGGATGGATGGATGGACGGTGGATGATGGATGGACGATGGATGGATGTGTGGATGGATGGACAGTGGATGGATGGATGGTGGGTGGATGGATGGATGGATGGATGGATGTTGAATGGATGGATGGATAGATGAGTAGAAGGGTGCATGAATACATTGATGGATGGATGGATGGATGGACGGTGGATGGATGGATGGACGATGGATGGATGTGTGGATGGATGGGTGGACGGTGGATGGATGGATGGACGATGGATGGATGTGTGGATGGATGGGTGGGTGGATGGGATGGTTGGGTGGGTGCTTGGGTGGATGGGTGGTTAAGCGAGTTAATGCATGGGTAGCTGGGTGAGTGAGTGGTTAGGTTAAGTAGATGGAAGGGTGTGTGGATAATTAGGTGATGGATGGGTGGGTTAATGGGTGAGTGAATGAATGAGGGCCTGAAGTGAATGAATGAATGAGGGAGTGACCATTTGCTAAACCGAGGTGAGTACCAGCTCTGTGGCTGACTTGACTTCACAGATGTCCAAGAGGAAGACAGTTCTCAAGGGTGGAGGGTGCCCTGTCCAGGGTCACATACTGGCATGGCTGAGACTGAGAGCCAGGTCTATGACGGCGAAGGCTGTGTGCTCTTGGCTGCACAGGGAGATCTCTCAGGCCGAGGCCTCAAAACACCCAGGCACAAACCCAAGAAAGCTGGGCAAGACCTAGGCCACATTCTTGAGCACCATGTCCCTGAGCAGCCCGGTCCTCACTCCTGATGATCCCGGCCCTCCTTGGAGCTGCCCCTCACCCTCCTAGGCTCACAGCAAACACACGATGGATAACCAAGGCCTCTCTCCTTGACCGTCTCCCTCCGGCCCAGGAGTCCAGTGCCGTGCGGGCCTGCTGCCGTGCACAGTGAAATCCGCACACAGTGGGGCTCCATAAATGTAACGAAAGGGACAACACAGGGATGGTGGGCAGAGGTGAGCAGGCCTGGATGGCTTCCCAGGGCTCACTCCAGGCTCACTCACCCCAGCCCAGTCCCCCAGGCTCACCCCACCGGAGCGTGGTCGGGCAGAGGACACAGCCCCAGAGCCCTGACCCTCGGGGCCTCTTTCTGCTCTCAGAGGCAGGGCAGGAGGGGTGTCTGACCTCTCAGCCTCTCTGTTTCCCTGGGCCTACGTTGCCCACAGTAGGTGTTCAGTAAACGTTTGCTGATGGAAGGATGGAAAAAAAGACCCCCAGTGCTTCCCCACTGCGCCAGCCCCACGGCCCCTCTGGCCAGTCCCCCCTGCAAGCTCAGCCATGGTGTTTCCTGGGCTCGTGCCCCTGTGCGCTGGGGGCTGGGTTGCTGAAGAGCACAGGGAGGCGGGGCGAGAGGGACGGTCTGGGGCGTGTCTCCCCACACCCTGCACTTCTTCCTCAGGCTGCAGTCCCCAGGTGCCCCCAGCCCTGGGCGCCTGTCCTCCCGGCAGCCTACTGGTGCTGGCCTCTTGGTGGCCCCAGCTATCTGCTGTGGCTCGTCTGTACCCTCAAGCCCAGAGTCCTGGCCACCAGGCCCTTATGTCCATTTCTTATAACTCTGTGTTTATCGTGGCAAAACAGACACACCATTTTCACCATCGTGGCACTGATCACATCCACAATGTTGTGCACCCATCACCAGCATCTCTAGAACTTTCCTCCACTCCAGACGCTCTGTGGCATTAAGTGCCCTGGCACGCACGGAGAGTCCCAAGCTCGGCCCCTGGCAGGGCCACCCCCACCCCCCAGGCCTCACTGGGGCCTCCAAGGAGGACTTGAGACCGAAGGGTCACATGCCTGTCCCCGAAACAGTGGTACACATATCCCAGCTCAGGGCCCCTACTCGGCCCCCCACCCCCTCTCTATGACTCCAAGGATCACCAGGGCTGCCCAGATGGCGCTCGGAGCGAGGACAGAAAACGTAAATACTAGCGAGACAGAGGCCCGCGATGCGTTCATTACCCGGCAGACAGCAAGCTGGAGAAGACAAGTCAATTAATTGTGAACACCTTGAATTCAATAAACAGAAGGGCTGTTCTATTGACTTAATTGTTTCCGCCGCAGTAAAGCAAGTGCGCACGCGCATTTAATCCTCTGTCCTTGGGAAGCGGGGGACGTGGGTCTCCTCGCAGGGCAGCATCCTGCACGAAGGACGGGTGGGGCTGCAGTCAAGCCCGCGGCCTGCCGTGGGCTCTCCCGTTGCAGGAGTGAGTGCTGGGGGCGGCCCTCAGCAGGACGGAGAGGCTAGCCGGGTCCGCAGAGTGGCGGCTGGCCCCACCCAGGGTGGCCAGAGGGTCAGCGGCTGCCAGGGCCCTGCCAGACCCCTGGCACGTTCTCCTCAGCCCTGGGCTCCTCCCTCCCAGAAGCTGCCCTCCCTCTGACACCTCCCCTGCCCTGGCCCCTCTCTGTTGTTTTAATATCTATTTAATTAAAGAATGAGGCACCGTGACAGCCCATGGCCTCATTTTTGGAGCCACAAGTAAGGAGATTCATGGATGCCCTCGTTAGAGGTGCTGGCCACAGGCACGTTCCCGAGCTGGGAGGAAGTCTTGCACTCTGGGCTCACACCAAAAACGCACTTTATTAAAATGATTGCCCCACGAAAAGGGGCAAAATGACTTATTCAAGCAGGAAGAGAAAGCGTGCTATGGAGGGCCTGCCAGAGGAACACGAGGCAGCCACAGGGACCCACCCCCTCCCACACCCGCCCGGGCCAGGGCCTCCCCCACCAGACAACCCGGGCCCAGTTCCGGCACCTCCTCCCACCGGCCGGCCGCAGGGGGCCAAGCTGCCGCAGCCCCCCCTGGAGTCCTGCCGGGGAGGCCAGAGCCCCCCACAGGCTGCGTGTCTCTGCACACGTGTGTCCCCCGGTCCAGCCAGGACCCCCTCCCTTGCCTCGCAGCAGCAGGGCCTCTGGGACCCACAGTGGAGGGAGCACATGGCTGACAGAGAAGTGGGCGGAGAAGGAACAGTGCCAGCCAACAAGGACCAGGCGAGAGTGGGTCTGATTTGGCACGGCCGTCCCACCGCAGGCTGCAGGCTGGGACCCCAGGAGGAGAAGCCAGAGCGGGGGCAGGCAGGGACTCTGCTGGGGAGAAGCCCGCCGTGGGCCGTACCGCAGCCGACTGGGAGACTGGAAGGCCGTGTGAGGGCATGGGTGGTCCCTCCGTGCGGGCGCACCCTGGCCCCAACACACTGGCCACAGATGGTGGCCCAGCGGAGCTCCCCTCCTCAGGGTACAGGCTGGCCCCTGCTTAGGGACCAGCCCAGGCTCTAGTGCCTTCCGTCCATGTCCAGGTCCCCGTCAAGAGGCCTCGGAGGCATCCGTCAGGGATCCGTCAGGACGCGCAGGCTGTCGGGGGCCCGGAGAGGCCACTGAAGGCTCCATCCCTACGGGGTCCCACTGACTGGAGCAGTAAGCCCAACAAGCCCGGGGTTGGGGGGGGGGGGAAGGTCTGCAGCCCAGCCTAGAGGTCAGGGGCCGTCTGTAGCTTCTGCAGGCCTCTGGCTCCCAAGGTCAAGGCCGCCTGGTCCACACTCCCCTCCACTCCGACTCCAACCCCATGGGGCAGGTGCCACACCCCACCTGGGTGACAGCCTCCCTCCTGCTCCTTGCTCCCTGCTGGAAGCCCATCCCTTAGGGGAGAGTCTCCACCTTGTGGGCCTCCAGGCCCCCCCAGCGCAGCGAGGTCACAGTCCACATTTCAAGGTGGACCTTGGGACAATGGTCCCCGACACACGGGCCAGGAAGGCGAGCTTCTGTGGCATCAGGGGCTGGGGCATCGTGTGACGCATGGACCTCAGCAGCGTGTCCCATGAGATGCACTGTCCAGACCCAGACCCTGGAGAGTGAGGGGATGCTATTAATGATTGTACCCAGACCGCAGGTGCCCACCGGGACCAGGACCAGCCCAAGCCAACCAGGACACAGGGTCCCCTTTGGGTCCCCCAACCCAGCCCAGCAGGGCCCAGATGGACAGTGCAGAGCCAGAAGCCCCCAAGGCTGAGGGGAGCTCCTCCAGCTGTAGGGGCTGGCCAGGGACGTGCTTACCCAGGAAAGCAGCGGGCAGACACAGCCAGGCCTGCAACAGGGCCAGGCCCACCTGGCAGCTGCCCAAACCAGGGAACTGGCCTCAGTGGGGCAGCCTCTTGACGAATGACAACAAGCCGGGGCCAACCCCCCTTCACTCCTCCCCTGGAGCCCGCAGCCCATCACCTGTCCACACTGGAGGGCGTCTGGCAGGCAGCAGACCCATTCGTACTTCCAACCAAGTCTAAGGAGCAGAGAAGACTCTGTTCATCGCAGGTCCCTCAGCCCCCATGGCCGAGCAGGTGCTGAGCTCACTGGCCGGGCCCAGGCCACTGCCCTACTGTGGGGCTGCTCCCAGGTCACAGCCTGGTGACCTCTGTGTGCTGGTGTCCGACCCTGGTGACTCACATCCACATGGGGACCCTGCATCTGTTGGCACGGGAAACACCGCAGCCAGTCCCGGGGTCAGAATCCCGAGGCCCTAGCCCTCCAGGCCGGCTCCCTCTCGTCCATCCGACATTCCTCCAGTCCCTAAGACCCAGTCCACTCAGGTCCCCAGGGCACAGGCCATCCAAACTCTCCCGCGATTCTGCCTCTCTCGAAGTCCCTGGTGTTGACTGGAGGATCTCAGTCCTGGATCACCACCTCAGCCAGGAGCTCCCTGGAGCTGCAGCACCTCAGTGGGGGCCCTGATGGGCTCCCTGACGGGGACAGGCTAGGAGGGAGCCCGGATGGATGCCAGAGCAGTGAGGGGAAGGGCTGGGCGGGAGGCAGCCCAGGGACCACCCTCTCACATCACCATGACCCCACCTGCCGGGTCTCAAGTGTCCTGTCTGTCCTCCTGGGTGGCCACCCTACCTGGGGGCTGCTCCTGCCCTGCCGGTCTCCCTGAGCCTAGTCTGCAGGCAAGGCCTGCTCCCAATTTCAGCCAGAGAACTCCTATGCACCCTCCCAGGCCCACTTCCAAGCTCACCACCTCCATGAAGCCTTCTCAGTTCCCCCAGGCCTTTCCTGCAACCCCAACCTTGCACTTCGTGGCTTGAGGGCTACCTCTCTCGGGCTGCATTCATCCTGGTCACCTCTGTCCCACAAGCCAGGCAGCCCCCGGGACATGAAAAGCCCCAATAAAGGCTGGGTAAATGAGTAAGGGCCCTGAATGGCACTGGGAGAGCCACCTTTCCACACACGAGACTGTCCTGGGCTCCTGCTGGCTCCCAAGGCCACGCTGGCTCTGGTGGAGTGACGCTGCCCCTGCTTCTCCGACAAGCATTTAGCTGGAGCCCTAACTTGGTTCAGCTCCTTCTCCCTCCTGCCTCCCTGTGGGTCTCTGGGACTGAAGTGTGGGATGCGTGCGCAGCCTTGACTGGATGGCCAGAGCTGCACGTTCTGTGCCGTGGCTCCCAGCCACGGAAGCCAGCGCTGGGCTTTAGCAGATCTCTTTCGGTTGCAAGAATTGCTGCCCTGCCCCTGCCTTCCTGAACATTTCTCTGTGCCAGACAAGTGCGAGGTCCGGTAAGGAAAAGCCTGTCCCAACCTCCCCGAGCTCCCCAGTGTAGACAGATGGCTACGGATATAGACGCCAAGGGTCCCAGGTCTCGAGCAAGCCACACACCCACCATCAGGCTGGAGAGCATGGACTGGGTTTGGGGGAGGAGGCAGCCCGCGCCTCCTGAGTCCACCATGGAGAGCCACCCCACCCTGCCCCTGCCCCTCACCTCTGGAGCTCCCTTCCCGGGCCTCCCTGGGACCTGAGGCCACCGCCTCTCACCTTGCCCCAGCTGCCCGAGCACCAGAAGCAGCCAGGAAGCAACGAGGACAGCGCTCTGGGTGGTGTGGGGCTGGTGTCCATGGACACGGAAGTGAAGACCGGGGGGGGGGGGGGGCAGGGGGCCTGGAGGCCGTCTGGGCCCTGCGGGCAGAGGGCGTGGGAAGCACACGCTGCCCTGTGTGGGGGCCTGCGGAGGAGCAGCCTGTTTCCCGCCAGCCCACGAAATATGCTTCTTCAGCACCAAAATACAAAGCAAGTTCTCTAAGGCAAGTTTACTGGAAAAGGTCAATTTTTAATAATTTCGTATGCCTATTAGTCCCGTGTGGCCTGAAATGGCAGTGGTGAGCACCGTGTCCTTCCCAGCTCCCGGCCAGCTCCGAGTGCTCGCGGCAGCCAGGGTGGGCGGTGGCCACAGCAGCGCCGGCCCTTCAGGCCAGGAGCGCGGCCCCGGCTCGAGGGGCCGCTCGGTCACTCTAGCTGCTCCCGGCTCTGCAGGAGGAGCTGAGGTCCAGGGCTGCAGCAGGACCTTGGCTGTGGTGCAGATCGGCTCAGGGCCTTGACCCCTGCTCTGTGCAATGGCGACCACACTGCCAAGCTCAGCAAGGACCAGGGAGGCGAGGCCGGTCTGCGTGCCGAGGGTCCCGCGTCTTTCTGTCGCTCCGTTCACTTGCGGCTTTTACACGAAGTTCTTCTAACGTAGCACTTTAATTTCTCTAACAGACTTGTTCACTATTTTTGGGTGAGCTCCGGAGTGGTTGCTCTCAGGCTGACCAGAACGTACTTCAGATGTGTACGCGCTCACTTCCCACTGGAGACCCTTCTCCTCGCGTGGCCGTGGCACATAGCACATCTGGAAACATGACGCACCCAGGATGATGGCTTTATGGAACGGTAGGCCTTTTTAAGAAGCTGCCAGGGGCGCGTGGGTGGCCAGCTGGTTGGGCGTCCAGTTCATGCCCTCGGCTCGGGTCGTGATCTCAGGGTCATGGGATCGAGCCCTGCGTCGGGCTCTGTGCTATGCACAGCCTGTTGAGATTCTCTCTGCCCCTGCTGCTCATACTCTCTCTCTAAAATACATAAATCTCACACACACTAAAAAAAAAAAAAAAAAAAAAAAGGCAGCAGCTGCCAGAGGAAAGGGCAGCAGGGGGTCGGTGCCCTTAACCCCAGATGTGTCCAAGGTCAAGTGGACACTGTCTTCTCTGAGGACAGAACCGCCTTTACCAGGGCTCTGCGTGGATGTCATTTACCGCCTGGGTCGCTCGCTCGGAGCCTGAAGAACGTCTTTCGCGTTCTTGGAAGGCAGGCCCGGCGGCAGCGAGTTCTGTTCTTGTGTATCTGGAAACATCATTCACTCAGTTTACTCTGAAACAGAGATTTGGCGGACGCGGGGGTCTTGGCCGTGGGTTTCCTTTGAGCACTCGGCCCGCGCCATCCCCGACCGTGCTCGGCTGCCAGCCTTGCCGGGTGCTCTCAGGATGGGGCCATGTTCCCGACGCTGTGGATTGCGGTGTCGGTCCCGCTGGAGCTCACCGGGCCTGCTGCTTTCTAGATGAACGTGGCGATTTTTCGGGCACCGTTTGAGTATTTTTGCTGTTCCTTTCTGCCTCCTGGGGCTCCGGGGGCACGTACCAGGTGTCCCTGCACCGCCTGGTCACCTGGGTCTCTGGGTCAGTCGAGGCCACTGGTTCTTTCTCCTGCCAGTTCACGGCAGCTGCTGAGCCTCTTGGGAGCTCTCCGCTTCAGTTCTCATGGTGTTCAGCTCCGAATCCCCACTCGGTACCTGGCGTGTGCTAATTCTCATCTCCCTGTTAACGCTGCGTGATACGCCATCGCTGTCTCTCCCTTTGCTTCCCCTTTCCTCCTTTAACCGTGCTCTCCTTTACTCTGACCCTGTGTAAAATGGCCAAGTTCAAGTCTCCTCCTGTTAAATCCAGCGCCTGGCTGTTCTGCAACCTACTTTTCTCCTGGGGTCTGAGCCATACTTGACGGTTTCTTCGCATGTTCGGGTGGGAAA
Source organism: Ursus americanus (assembly GCF_024610735.1). Lineage (NCBI taxonomy): Eukaryota > Metazoa > Chordata > Mammalia > Carnivora > Ursidae > Ursus > Ursus americanus. The sequence continues at coordinate 1,692,442 of NC_142135.1, read as the reverse complement.
CGGATCACTTCAAGGAGTGCACCACCCTGGCCACCACCGCCCCCCCCCCCCCGCCCCGGGACGTGAGACTGTTATCCTGTCGCTTACTGTGTGTGCTGGCGCTGCGCTGGGTGGGGGCAGCGCTTGTCGCCGCCCCCTGCCCCGGCCTCTCTGCTGCCTCCCAGGGCTGCAGCCTTGGGCTGGCCCACCGGCGCCGCGGCCCGCACCAGCTCTCAGCGCCGCTCCCTGTTGGCTGACTGCTCTGGGTTTTCCAGTCCCGCCATGGGATAAAGGCTTCAGAGCCTAATCCGAGCAGATGTGGCTCCTTTGGAACAGCTTCTGAGATCATCAGTGTCTGTCTGAGAGCCTCCTGACCCACAGCCAGCCTACAGCTCAGCATGCCACCACTCCTCCCATGGGCTGTTCTCTCCCAGCGCCCGCTCTCTCGAGCGGCCCTGAACCGCACACGCTGCTGCAGTCAGTCCTCCCACGGAGGGAAGGGGATGGGGCCACAGCCTGCCTCTCCCCTGGAAAACACCTCTGAGCCACAGCGCTGGTGCTGGGAGCAGGGCAAACGCCGTTTGTCTCGGACAGTTCTGGGGGTGGGGGCGGCACGCCCAGCTGTCCAAGGCCGGCTCCGTGTGGAGCCCCCACCCCACGAGCCGAGACCACCACGGGCTGCCTGCCTCCATCCTCCACAGGCCGGGCCCTCCTGAATCATCTGCCTGCTGTGTCCTCGCAGAGGGGGCTAAGGCCAGAACGTGGCTGCTGGAGAGAGCGTGGAGGAGGGATGGAGTCACAAGACCCGGTCCAGCTTTCCCGGACGGCTCCCCGGTGTGCGCACTCCCTTCTCCAGCCGTGCTGTCCAGACACCCTGGCAGCCGGTGGGGCCTGTGGGACTGGGACCCGGCCCGAAGGACGGGAGCAAAAGTGACGCGTGCCAGCGGAGGGGCCGCTCAGAGGAAGTCTGCTTCCTGCGGCTGAGGGCTGGAAGCAGCGGACACCGGGAACGGGGACAACCGTCTTCAAACACGACATGGGAGCCGCAGGTCACCAGCGGCAGAGGAGCCTGGCTCCACGTGCTGAGCTGCCCGCACGACCCTGATCACCCTCCTGGACGTGCCGGCCGGAGCCGAGGCAGGCAGGCACCTGCTCTCTCCCGCCCTCGTGGACCCACTAACACCCCGAGCCGCCTTCCACCCCTCACCTGTGTTCCCGCCTCCCCAGCAGCTTCCTGCCCTTGTTGGCGAGCCCGAGCTCTCTGGAGGCAGGACAGGGGCCTGGTCTGATCGCCCTCCAGCCTCAGGCCGAGCACAGCGCCCAGCACACGGCGGGCAGCGACTACATGCCATGCTCCATGCTGACTGCGGGACGACGCGTGCGTGCGTTCACACACCAGGAAAGCCCGCGGAGGCTGGAGCCTCTGACCTCGCCTTCCCCCAGCAGCTCAGCCTGGCCCTGGGGGGCAGTGGCGGCGGCTCCCGTTTGCCCCAAATTCTGCTTCCTGCACACCCCGGGAAAGCTCAGCCTGCATGGCCACCTACCCCTGCCTCTACCCCATCCCTGCATGGTCACCTCTGACTCCAGGGGCCCTGAGCTGCCTCCAAAGGCTCTGCCTTCTGGCCCAGGAAAGACCAGCCAGGAGGGGGTGCGAGAATGTCCCAAAGGGATGGAGAAGCCTCCCAGACACCGTACCGCGGACCCTTCCGCCAGGGCCAAGTGCTCATGGCAGACGTGCAATCCAGGCCTCCTGAAGGTGCCTCCGAGGTGACCGGAGAGGAAGGAAGGGGGGATTGGTCCCACCCGGCTCCGCTTTCACAGCCAGCCTAGTTGGGCTCCACCCAGAACTACTTGGGAAAAAGAATTCTGAGGCGAAAGCATTCTGACCACCTGAGCCCGAGGCGCCGGGCAGGAAGAGCCGAGCGAAGTGGCTGGGAGGGGCTCTCGGGGGACAGGTGGGTGCAGAGGTCTCGGGCAGGAGCGCAGGAGTGTGGCGTGGCGGGACGGGGTGGAGGCGTACACCTGCAGCCGGGCCACACAGCTCAGCAGACGGCCTCGCTGGGCCCTGGGCCTCTGCCAGCACCCTCGTGGGGCCCCACAGCTGGCTGCAGCCCTGGGCACCTCGCTCCACCCGAGGCCTCCGGGGGAGACCCGTCACACGGGGGGGGGGGGGGGGGCAGACCCTGCTCTGCCCCAGGGCCTCCCGAGCAGCAGGAGGGTTCAAGCTGGCGCCGTGCTCTGGCTGCCTGTGGAAGGAGCGCCCTGAGGACAGACACCCCTCAGGCCGTCCGGTGACAAGCATTTATTGATTGGCCACAAATCGGCCAGAACGGGGGCAGGTCGCGAATCCATGGCCTGGGGTCTAAGGTCTGACGGGACAAAGCCTCCACGGAGGACCCAGGAGCCCCACGTGTCCTGCCCCTCCCCCGGCCGCACGCAGCCAGCAGAGTCCTGCTGCTCGAGAAGCACGCTAGGTTGCCGGGGACAGCTGCTCGGTGTCCGCTCGGTGTCTGTCCGCCTCTCCGGACCGCCACGACCGCTGTGAGGGCAGGCACACCGGGGACTCCCGACACCTCACGTCCCGTGACACCACAAGCAGCTGCAATTCAACAGCACGGGGCCACACGAGTCCGCACAGGTGCACGGATGTCACCCAGGCGCAGGGAGGGAAGGGCACGACGGCAGCCCAGCCCAAAGACTCCACAGCGACACTCTGACAACGGCCTCGCTTGGTTCCCGATCTTCACACGCGCATCTGGAGCAGGAAGCACGCACGTCCACAGGGTGGCACCGTGGCAACGACCGTCGCCTCGTGCTTGGGAAGACGCACACACGGCAGAGGACAGGCCATGAAGCACGCGCTGCATCCCCTTGACTGCGGGTGGGCGCCCCAGCAGGCAGGGGAACAAAATCTACCGGCCGGCTGGGCGGCCAGGCCGGAACCCGAGGGCGCAGCGGTGAAAGAAAATACAATGTCGCAGCCCCCAACGTGCGCCAAGGAGGGTGCATGTGGTGTTTCTGGCCGCCGCCAGGCATGGCTCCGGGCCAGTCACAGCTACAGGCGGCGGGAGCCATTGGAGGCGCCACCAAGTCTTCCCACAAGCAAGCCGTGCAGCCGGCCCGTCCCCGCGCGGGGTACTGCGGCGTGAACAGCCGAACACAGAAATTCAAACACGTCTGGAAATGTAGACAGCCTGTTTTACGCGCTGTGCGTGCGCGCCTAAGATTCAATTCTGAACGCGTCAGGAAAATCCGGTAACATGCAGGCGTGAGTGCGAACTCCTGCGGAACGTGAGGCATCACACTACAGAGTGGACTAGGGACCAGAGCACTAAACATGCCCACAGTGCACCATGGCCCCCCTCGGGGCAACAAGAGGCCCGGGCAGACAGTCCTGCTTGTGCCAACTCCGTGTGCGGCCCCCACATGCTAGGTCCCAGCCCAAGGGGTGAGACCTCCTGGCAACAGGGAGGAACTTTCAGGAGGCTGGCGCAGCTGAGTGAGTTCATGGCTCAAACGATGACCCACCACATATAAAGCCTCAAGCAGGGGCGCCCACCTGACACAGGGACTGCCGCCACGCCACAGACCGAGCCCCAAGGGGAGGGCGGGGTAGGCCGGGGAAATGCTAGCCCCGGCAGGTGGCCACAGGTACTGCCATCTGATGGCCCGACAGCCGGTTTTCCTCCTCCTGGATGGACAGACTTCTCCACCCACACACACAGCCGGTGAACACGAGGCCAGAATCTGCCTGGCAGGGTCCTGGCTTCTGGCCATGGGACACTCCAGTTGGCTTCAGGTGTGGGGGACCCTGCCGGAGCGGCTGCTCACATTCACGTGGCAGGACAGAAAACACGGTAAGCCCGTGATGAACCGGACTCACAGGGATGGGCCGTCCCAAGGGCCGAGAGCCCACACCGGGTGCCCCGACCTCCTGGACCAGCCCTGGCCCGCAAGCGAGGGCCGCGCTGACGTCAGTGCTCGCCCACCGTGGAGGAGCAAGGCGGAGGGGAGGCCTCCTGGGAGGCCTCGAGTTTGACCACGGCTCTGAGGGCCACACGCCGCCGCTTCACCTGCCTCTGTCTCGTGAACACGGAGCGTAGGGCGCGCAGCTGCCCCACTTCCTGCTCTGTGAAGCACGGCTGGCCCTCGGCGAAGCGGATCACGGCGTCAAAGGACAAGGCAGCCTGCTCCCAGGCCGCCTCATCGCCGTCCTTCTCGGCCTGCTCCGGGTTCCCCGCAGCCAGGGCCGGGGCCCCCCTGCCCGCATATCCCGGCCCGCCCCTCTCAGCGGCCGCGCCCTGGGGAAGCCGGCTGCCAGGGTGGGCTGGGGCCTCTCTCCCCAGCTCCAGAATGTGCGCGAAAGTCTGATGGTGAGGCTTCACCCGGAGGCGCTCTGGCTCTTCCTCGGAAGACGAGCCCTCGCCGAACGTGACCGCGGGCCACAGCTTCCTCCATGCCCGGCTGAAGACGTCGCCGGGCACAGCGCTCCAGGCGCAGGCTACGTTGAAGACGGCGTCGTTCATACTGTAGCGGGGGGTGGCAGGCCTGCAGCGGGACGGGGGGGCTGATGAAGTGCCTCATGAAATCTCTCCGGATGCCCTGGTCCATGGGCTGAATCAACGAGGTGACGCTGGCGGGCAGGAAGATAGTGAAGATGTTCCCGGAGGCCAACTCGGACTCCCGCGGGCGGGCGCGGGCGTTGTCGAGCAGCAGAATGGCTTTGCCGTCCTCGGGCAGACCCGCCGCTCGGAAGTGCTCCTTCACCGACGGAACGAAGATATGATGGAACCAGTCAGAAAAAATCTCCTTGTCCACCCACGCGTTACCCTGGGCCTTGTAGGCGACGGGCAGGTGCTGAATGCCCCCAAAGGCCCGTGCGCCGCCGCCTTTCCCGATCACCAAGGGCTTGATCTTGTGGGAGCCGGTGGCGTTGGCGCACATGAGGACGGTCAGCCTGTCCTTGCTCTGCTTCATGCCAGGCACAGGCCCACCTTCCAGGCTGGGATCTGGCAGGCGCCGCCAGAAGAGGCCGGTCTCGTCAGCGTTGTAAACCTGCTCGGGGGACAGGCCGTGCTCGGCCGTGAGGCTCCGGAAAAACCCACAGAACTGCTCCGCTGCTCGGTGGTCGGCCACCTGTTTCTCGCTGGACGCATCCAGCTTCTTAATGCCGTGTCTGGCCTTAAAACGCCAGAGCCACCCGCCAGAAAACACGCAGGGCTCTGTTAACTGCATCTGTTCATAGAAGTCCTTGGCCTTCTCGATGAGCATGGGGCCTGAGACGGGCACGCCCTCGGCCCGCTTCCCCAGGAACCACTCGTACAGGACGCGGTCCAGGTGCTCGAGCTTGGGCGTGTGCAGGGTGCGTCGCTGCTCCAGGGCCTTATTGGAGTCCGAGTTGGCGAAGAAGCGGAGCAGCTGCGCCTTGTGGGCCTTGATGTCGTACAGGGTGGACATGCCCACGTTGTACTCCTGCATCAGCACCTTCCTGCTCTCCCCCTTCTCCAGGCGCGTGCAGATGTCGATCTTCTCCTTCAAGGTCAGCACCACCCTCTTGCGCTTCTCCCCTGGGCTCCGCCCGGCAGCCTGCTTGGAGGCCATGGGCGGGGGGGGGGCTTGTCCCCAGGGGCTGGGGCAGACACACGTGGGGGGGTCCTGGCAGACTCCTTGCCTCTCCTCCCCGTTTCCTCTGCTCCCTCACTTGCCTGTCCCGTTCCACTGATCCCGAACCACCAGGAGCCACAGTTCCTCCTTTGATCCCCCGTTCGTGCTAGTGATATTGCCGCCTCCCGGCCTCTCTGCAGGAGCGATGACTAGTGTCACACAGTCCCTGGATGTGTCCACATTGTTGGAACCTCTGGCCTTCTCTGAGGGGGACGGTGGCCACTCCTCCCTTCAAACATGGACCACAGAGTAGAGGGGTCCTGGGAGCTGGCTTGTGGTTAATCGAGGCTGTACTGTCTGTGCTGGGGACGCCTCTCCAGGCTCACGGTGCTGTCTCACACCGTGCTTTAGGAACTGGAAAGCAGAACAGGGGGAGAAAGAATGTCACGGACTGTGGGCCTGGGCCACCTGGAAGCACGCCCTCACCACCTCAGGCGTGCAGAGAAGCTGCAGCAGAAACCACAGTGCTGTAGGGCGACCAACACTGGGAGCTGGCCTGAGTGGCGCAGCGTCAGGGAGGCCGCCCAGCTGGGCACGTGGGCCCTTGCCAGCGACCTCTCGGTCATCACAGCACCTTCAGGCTACACAACTCCATCCTCTCCTAACCCTTTCCCACACACCCCGCCCCCTCCCTGCACCGCTGAGCAGACTCGTGGGGCAGAGCAGAGGCACCCTTGCTGGATCCCTCAGGAATCACATTCCCGCCACGCTTCACCTGCTAAGACACCAACATCCTCTGGCCTGTGAGGAGTCAAGGGCTGTTGCCCTGAAGTGACCGGCCCTGCTGGTCTACTCAGTGCAGTGTTTGCTGGGACGGTCCTGTCTTCTCCCTCACAGCCCGTGTCCCCTCGCTTCCTTCATGACTTGGCCGCCCGCGCCTCGCCCCCTCCCACCAGGGAGAGACGGCAGATGGCCTGGGCGGCAGCTACAGCCAGCTCGCTGCCAGTCATCCCGTCCCACAACGAAAGCCATGCAGTACGCACAGGTGGGCTTTGAGCGACTCCCCCCACCCGCCTCCCACCCAAACCCTTATTTTGGCTGTGTCTTCCCACGGTGTGTGGATGCTTAGGCCACACGACTACTCATACGTGGAGCATAAAAATGTAGCCCTTTGAGACCACAACTCGAGCAAAATGACATTTATTCAAATGTAGCAAGCGCTCCGAAGACTGACTCTAGGCCTCTCACCAGCCAGCTTGGGACACGTCCTCCCCCCCCCCCCACCCCGCCCCAGTCTGCCTCCTGGTCTGCTAGCTGAGCGCGCTGCTCCTTTAGGGAGCCTATCTTCATCCTACTCACAGGGCACGACGGTGTAAGAGCTACTGCTTGGCCCTACGGGGAGCAGAGGGAAGTAAGGGCCACCACGCGCCCTAAAGCAGACCCTCCCTCAGAAAGCACCGCAGCAAGCAGATGAGGGACAAACCAGGCGCAGCAGTGAGGAGGCAGAGGAAGAGGAGGAGGAGGAGGCAGGGAGGGAGAGGGGGGAAGGAGGAGGGAGGGGGAACTGCCGGAAAAGGCCTCCTACAGGCTCTGCCCCTGAAAAGGAGGGTTCTGGATGTTTCCTCTCCCTGACATGCAGGTGTCTGCAAGGTGTGTAGGATGACGTTCAGTAGCTGAAAACACTGTGGTACCGTCTGCGAGACAAACTTCTCTTAAAAGTGAAATTCAGATATCCTGATACTCTGAAACAATTTCTTAAGCACCAAAAGGTCAACTCACACAGCAAGAGAATGAAGGGGGTTTCTAGCCTTGTGAATTCAATGTAAGCACTGGGACTGAGGCCACATGAACACAGGTACACATCTTACCCCCAGCGCCGAGGGACAGACAAACACGGTGGGGGGAGGCCATGAGGGGACAGAGATGGGGCAGGAGGGAAAGGAGGGCGCACCCCTTCACACTGGCTCCCTTTCCCTTCGAGGGGAAGCCCGGGCCTGAGAAGAGAGCCTGAAGGATTTAGGAGAAGAAAGCGGAGCAGCAGTAGCGTGCAGGGGGCCATGAAGGAGAAATACAAAAGAAAACAAGTGATCTGGAGATTGAGGCGGACACGGAGAAGACTCTAGGGGCAAGGAATGCGGACGGGCAGGCGCGCAGAGAGGAGGGGCGCCGGGGCGGGGGTGGGGGTGGGTCCCGGGGGGCGCGGCCCGCTGGGAGGGGGGGACGCCGGGGCGGGGGCGTCCGGGGAGGGGCGTCAGCAGGCCCGCGAAGGCCCGGTTCCGCCCACAGGGCAGGTGCGGGGCCTTTGCAAGAACCCCGGTGCCCGGAGACGAGGCGGGCTTTCGAGCCGCGTGTTTTGAGAACGTTTGCTTCCCGGGCCCCGGGGGGCAGAAGCTGTCTGGGGGCAGAAGCTCGGCCCGGGGCAAACGCAACACCGGAAAGGAAAAAAGGAAAACCGTGCAAGTCCCCGTCCGGCAGGTCCCGGGGCGGGGACCCCGTGACCGACCCTCTCCGCCGGCGGGGCCCCGAGGATCTGCGAGCGGCGGCGCAGCCAAGCCCGGCGGCGGCGAGCCCGGGACGGGAGGAGCCTCCGCCCGGGGAGCACACACGGTGCGACGCCCGTCCCCCGGCCCGGCCCCCACTCACCTGCGGACCGCGGCCGCCGCCGCCGCCGCCGCCGCCGCCGCCGGAAGTGCCGCCCCTCTCCCCGCCGCCGGTCCGCTCCTGGCCGCCTTCCCCCGGCCACTTCCTGGACGCTCTAGGCAGCCCGGAGGACTGACTCGGCCTCTCGGTGGCCTTGCGGGCAGCCGGGCGCCGCGGCGCGGGGGTGGCGGGGCACCTCCCAGTGCACCTGCCGGCGGGGCGCACCCGCCCGGCAGTCGCAGGTCTCGTGTGAGCGGATCCGTGTGCTGAAGGACTCGGGGCTCTTGCAGTCCGGGCCAGGGTTGGCAGGAGCGCCGTGAAGGGACCCCTCCCCTTAGTGAAAGCCAATGGCCCGCGGGGCTTTCTTCCCACTGGGCCGCTTACTTAGCTGGCACCTCATCCACACCTGATGTGCGGGGTTTGGATGTTGGCGTGTGAGGCTTCAGGGCTGCTGAGGCTTGCGCGGGACCTGATGCGGTCATGAGTTGAGACCGCTGGGACCTTGGGATGGGGTGAATGTGGTTTGCATGCGGGACGGATGGGGGTCTTCGGAGACCAGAGTGCAGCTGTGGTGGCTGAGGAGTGCCCCCCCACGCCCACACCCCCATCCCCAGAACCTAGGGATATGTGACCTCAGGTGGCAACAGGGGCTTTGCAGATGTGATTAAGTTAAGATTCTTGAGATGGAGAAGTCATCCTGATTATCGGGTGGGATGGGGGACAGTGTAATCACCGGGTCTAGTAAGAGGGAGGGAGGAGGGACAGTCAGGGAAGGCGACGTGACCACGGGAGCAGAGGGCAAAAGGAAACGTGACCGAGACTGGGGTTGGAGGCTGCAAGCCGAGGAATGTGCAGTCTTTCCTGCAGCCTCAGGAGGAACCCGCGCTGCTGACCCCGTGTGTGTTACTTTCAGCGCACAAGTGTCTAGTTATTTGTTACACAGCCGCGCGGCACTAAGACAGACTTCCATAGCTCCCTCCCACTCCGTTCACTTTCTTCCGGGGCTCCCAGGATGCTACTGCCCCAGGCCCTCCCTCCACCGCCCCGGCCCCAGGTTCCTGACCCGCTGGGCGCACTCCGGGCTTGCTGTCTCTAGCCACACCCACTCCCTGGGTGATCTCCTCTCTGGGCAGTGCCAGCACCCGCAGGTCCTGCCAGGACCCCTCTTGAGAAACGCTCCCAGCATCTCCGTGGGCAGCACCTCATGCCCAGGATTTCTAGGCCTGAGCTCCGGTAAGGCCTGAGCCTTACCCCGTCTGCACACCCCCATCTCAGCAAGTGGCACTGTCATCCTTGCACTCACTCGGGCCAAAAATTCAGTCACGCTTAACTCACGCTGTGCCTTACACCTGCACGCCCTCGGGATACGTGACCTCAGGTGGCAACAGGGGCTTTGCAGGAGGCTTTACCAGGAGCTCTGCCCAGCTCTGCCCCCCCATCCACGCCCCATCTGACCTCCTCATGCCCACAGCTGCTCTCTCCCTGGCCCGAGCCGCCCTGGCCCCCTTGCTTCTGTTTTTGCCCCCCCAGGCAGCCCTCTACTGCTGCATGATGAAGCACCCCCAAACTCAGTGGCTTGAAACTAACCATCTTGTTGCACGTGGTTCTGTGGGTCAGGAATTTGGGGGGCTAGAAGCATATGTGTTTGACAGAGGAGAAAACTGGGGGCACCGAGTATGACTCAAGAGGGACTGAGCAGGGTTTCCTGAGGCAGCCAGGTGCCCCCCCCCCCCCAGCAAGGCTGGCTCCATCCCTGTGAGTGACACTCTGCTGCCACCTCATGGACTTGGGCTCACATGCACTTCCCAAAACCGGCATGGGGCTGGCAGGGGCCTGGGGTTTGACCCCCAAGATGCATGGGGTTCGCTCAGATCCTCCCATCATCACTCTGGGACCCTTGGGCCTCGTCTCCAGGACTGAGCCCATGCCAGCAGAGAAGAAAGGGTCAGGAAGAACCGGTGTCTCCTGGGAGCTGCCACTGAGGACCCCCTGCCCCATCACCCCCCATGCCCAGGACCGAGTCCCCAGACCACACCTGCTCACGACAGCCTCCCTATCCCTGTTCACAGCCAGAATGGCCTTGAGAGTGTCAGTCAGAGCAGATCACCCACCGCCCCACCCCTGGCGTCCCAGTGGGCTCCACAAAAAGGTCCCCAGCAGGCCGCATCACATCTGGCCCCTGCTGCCCCCTCCAGGCCCACCACAGGAGCCCCTTCTGGGCATGTTGTCCCTCAGCCCACAGGCCTCCACTTGGAGGCAGGACCAGGTGCAGCAGAACCACTCACCCAGGTCCTGGAGGCCTCAGGTCGGAAAACATCACCAGCCAGTCCCCGGGGAGGGCCTTGGGGTGACAGGTCTCTCACAGCAAAGAGGGGGGCTCTGGCTCCAGGCTGAGGGTGCTTGTGAACTCCACACCCTCTGGCAGAGGGGCAGTGCTGCCTGAGTGGGCCGGGTCTCCTGGGCTCCCTGACCTCACTCCAGGAGGGAGGTGAGGGGGTAGAGATGAGGAATACCTCTGAGAGGCACCTGAGGAGGAAGGAACCAGCAGGGGGTGGGACAGAAGGCCAGGGACAGGAGGGGGGGATGCATTTGGGGCAGAGCCACTGATGGTTCACCTTTGTGAGAACCAGGAAGAGACCCCTCCTCTGGGGTGCAAGGCCCTTCACAGAATTAGAGGCGGATGGGCTCCCAGGCTGGCGGTGGGCCGTGGGAGCTTGGCCATGGTGGACCGGGGGTGAGAAGCAGGTCCCAGGGCCTGTCATGGGACTCAGTGCCCCCACTACCCACATGCACGCACGCACGGAGCTTGCAAGATGCCTGAATTTCAAGAACCCAAAATGGAGGCCAGGCATGTGCTTTCCCCGGTTGTCAGTGGTCTGGCAGCGTGTGGATGACCCTGTCGATTTTACCGATGTATTTTTCTAGAGGAAAAGGTCTGCAGAAGTGGAAGGTGACATCACTTATGGTTTTGTAACTAACCTACCATCTTTATTTTCAAAATTAATTCTGCCTAAAATATAAGATTCATCCAAAACTGGTGTCCATTCACATGGCAGCCCTGGGAGGTCTGGTCTGTTGGCAAGGACCCTGCAAAAGGTGGGCCTGACGATCCTGCCTCCTCTCGGGGCCTGGCCCTGCTGCTGGTCCCATCAGCCCTGGCTTTCTGTCCTGGCGAGAAGGGAAACGTGAGCGGGCAGGATCTCCAGGGAACCCAACGGGTTGGGCAGGTAGGTGGAGAGGCGAGAAAAAACAGGAAAATCTGGATCCCCAGAAGGTGACGGCAGAGCAGAGGAGAGGAAGGGGGCTAAGGGTGAGCCATATCAAAGCCACACCCTGACCCTGTCCACCACAGGGAGGGACTGCAGGAGCTCAGGCCCCTTAGTGACAGACCTTGCCAGAAAGTTGGGACAGCCAGGGGATCCAGGCTCGGTCTAGGCCAAGGGGCTGTATACAGGGTGTGCCCAAAACATGGGCGATGAGACAGGACGCAGTCAGTGACCAGGGGCAGGTCCTCTGGGGGACCGGCATCAGGGCTCAGACTGTGACCCTAGTGAGGGCTTAATTTTGGACTGAGGTCAGAGGTCAGCCTGTGCCAGAGGGAGGGGGTTGTTAACCGCGTCTAGGGCGTCGTGGCCATGGGCTTCAATATTTGCGCTGTGGGTTTTAGGCCTTCACTCAGTCAACCCGGGCCGCTCGAACAAATGACTGCAGACCGCGTGGTAGAAACAACACATTGGTTTCTCACAGCTCTGGAGGGAAGTCCGAGGCCGCGCTGCCGGCAGGGTCGGGTTCTGGTGAGGACCCACTTCCTGGCCTGCAGCCGGCCCCTCCTCACCGTGTCTTTACCTGGTGGGGGGAGCTCTGGTGTCTGATCTTATCAGGCCACAAACCCCATCATGGGGGCCCCGCCCTCATGACCTCATCTGAACCTAATCACCTCTCAACGGCCCCACCTCCAAAGACATCACACTGGGGCTGGGGCTTCACCACAGGAATTTGGGGAGGGACACAATTCAGACCATAGCGTTTTTGCCCCGGCCCCCCACAATTCATGTCCTTCTCACATGCAATGTACACTCATTCCACCCCAACAGCCTGAAGTCTTAACTCGTTCCGGCACTGAGTCCTACAAGTCAAGTCCGAAGGCCCGTCTAATACCATGCACATCAGGTCTGGGAGAGGCGAGGGTCCTCCCAGCTGCAAATCCGTGAGACCAGACAGGTCGTGGGCTTCCAGAATACAGCGACTAGACAGGCGCCCCATAGACCTTCCGGTTCCCAAAGCGAGCAATTGGAAGAAAGGAAGCAGTGGCGGGTCCCAAGCAAACTCCTAGCCCAGCAAGGCAGAGCTCGGGGTCTCCTTAGACCCAAGGCAATCCTGTTTGGCCTAATTCTCTGCCATCGTCCTCGGTGGGACAGCAGCCTCGACCCCGTGGCTCTGAGCACCTCAGGCTGGGTGTGTCTGTCGTGGGGGCGTCCCATGCAGGGTGCTGAGCCGCAGTCTTGGCCCGCACCCGCTGGAAGGCAGTAGCTCCCCCACCCCGTCGGGACAACTGACAGTGTCCTCAGTCATTGCCAAACGTTCCCTGGGGCCCGGAAGCCCCCCTGCTTGAGAGCCACGGCCTCCATCACCTCATATCGAATCAGATTAACAAACATTTATGCACCTGTCAATATTTGAGGAATGAATGTTCCGGGCTGGTGCTCGGTGCCGGGTGCCTTGAATAAAAAGGCAGATAAGAAGGGCTCCAGGCCAGGGCACCCCCAGTCCCAGTGAGCTGAGGGTGGGTGGACAGACAGACAGCCATACACGGAAACGGTGATGTCACGGTTTAGCACATGAGGTACCCGAGCTGATGGGCCTCTGGGCTGGAGTGGGGGTGTTTAGGGAGAAAGTTCTGAGAGGGCAGAGGAGACCAGAAAGGCAGCTGGTGGAGCCGCCACACTCATCACCCCCCACGTGACCTTGAGCAAGGTCCTGTCCTCTCTGGGCCCCAGGCTCTTCATCTGCCGAAGGAGAGACGCCTCCACAGGAAAGGGCCGGAACTGGTGGGTGCCAGGGGGCCATGCAGGAATGACCCAAGGTGCCGCAAATCCCAGGGAGCTCTGGGTCTCACCCCTGCCCCACATCACCGTGTTATCTTGACCCAGGACTCAGGGTGTGAGGGCGGAAGCTGCCCCCCACCAAGGAAGTCCTTGTGCTCCCCCCACTGCCCAGGAGAGCTGGGAGATGGAGCCCATTCCCCAGCGAGGGCCCTGCCGGCAACATGTCCTGGGCCCTGCCCTGTCCCCGGGGCAAACCCAGGGGGGTGAGGTCAGAGATGCCATCCCAGGGCCAGGTGAGTATCGGGAAGTGAAAAGTGCTCTCCCCTCCCCTGGGAGGGGCCTGTCACCTCCCCAGACACACAGGGTCAGCAGGCAGTAGGTGTGGCCTGTACCTGCCAGCACCCGGCTGGACACTCCAAGGGGTCATGGGGAGACTGTTTACACAGGGAGGGTCACGTTTAGAGGGACAATGGGGAACCAGGCCAGAGCAGCCACTGGGCTCCTGGGCTTGGAGGGTGAGGGGAGGGAACGGTTACCACAGGCTGGCCAGGGCCGGTGCGAAGGGAGGAGGCCGGCCCCTGCACCCCTGGCCTCAGGTCTCCAGCTCCCGCCAGTGGAAGCCCTTTGGGATCCTTATGGGATCCCAGGACACAAACGGAGTGGAGAGTGGGCATAGATGACGTCCAGCCTGGTGCCGACCCCTCCACCTCCTCCTCCAGACGCTGCTACTGCTCTGCTTCCCAGACTCCCTTGCAGCTAAAGCTCCATGGTGTGTGGGGATTAAGGAAGGTCAAAGGGTTAAGTCTACCCCCATCCAGCCTCCACGGCCCTTCCCAGGATGGTCTCCCCCCTCCCCCCACCGAGGCACCTCTCCTGTGCAGCCATTCAAGGCCTGTTGCCCCTGGGGAAGCAGGAGCCCTGGGAGCAGAGAAGGGCTCAAGGGGGCTGGCCCTCAACCTTGGCCCTCCCACTCACCCTTATCTGGCCTCACTGCTCGCTGGGAGGTGGGCAGAGGCTCAGCCCGGCGCCTCACCCTGGGGTGGCCGAGAAGCGGCCGAGAGTGGGGAGGGTGGCCCCCCACCTGGGCAGGCCCTGCCTTCCGGAAACAGACGGAAAGACAAAGGGAGTGGCGGGGAGCAGCCTGGCAGGGCGGCCCTAGACTGGGATCTACCCACCCTGGAGTACCTGCTGGCCCGGGGAACCCGTCCATGTTGACAGGGGGCGGTGGAGCCTCCCCCTTGCCAGCCCAAGCAGTATAAAGCCACCCGGAGTCCAGCCCACTGCCGCCCGCTGGTGACCATGAAGGCCGTCCTCCTCACCCTGCTGGCCGTCAGTTTGGCCCTGCGGCCAGGTGAGACCTCTGCCACGATGGGGCCAGGCCACGGGAACAGGGCTGGTGGGGGGGGGGACAATCAGGGGAGACCAGAGGGGCACTCAGAGAGGGGACCCACCCAGAAGGACAGAGAGAGGAGGTGGAGGTGGGGGGACGGGGGGAGGGAGGTCAGGTGGAAGGTAAGGGAGGCAGCGGCAGGAAGAAGGGGCCTTGGTCCTTGCCGGTGTCCCCCTCTGGGGCAGCTCTGAGTGTAGCCAGGGTGCAGTAGTGACTCACCCAGAGGCATGCAGGGCAGGGCGGGCTCTCCTTTGCCACCGTGGTGCAGGGTCTGGCCCTTGGAGGGATGCCCCGGGAAGCTGCAGGGCTGGGGGAAGCACAGGGGCAAAGAGCCTCGAGGTAAGGAGTGCCACGGAGGCTCAAGGGCAGAATAAAAGGGGGGAGCCTGGGGGTGTCCTGCGAGCACCTGGGGCCTCTGCTCAGACCCAGCCCTGGGGTCCCCTGTGGGCAGCAAGGACAGCAGACACGCAGGCCGTGGTCCTGTGGAAAAGGTGCGGGCCTCGCTGCTCTGGTCTGCGCTCCGGGCCCAGCTCGGTCTCTTCCTGTCCTGGGTAATTACTAAATGTCTTAGAGCCTCAGCTTCCTCTTCTGGAAAGTGGGGAGCATGACCACGGCCCCCAGGGCTGCTGGGGGTCAGCAGTGCGTGTGCTGACCGAGTGGGGGACGGCAGCACGGGGCCCGCCTGCGCTTGGGTGATTTGACCCCATCCCGTTGTTGTTCTAACCGGAAGGGACCTTGTCATGCCAGCTGGGGCCACTACCCCAGGGACAGAGCAGTGCTTGGCCAGGGCCCCACATAGGGTCTCCCAGCACTGGGGAGGCCTGGGAAGGGCCGGGAGGCTGGATTGGGTTGGCACAGGCTATTGGTTGGAATGGCCTTGATGCCTGGTGGCAGGAGCAATTCTGGGAAGGGTCCTGTCCACCCTGCCCTCACCTGCCCAGTGCCCAGCTGGGCCGCCTGCCTAGTGGGGAGGGGGGCTAGTTCCCATCCTGGGGTGCGTCCCTCCCTTCCCTCTGAGACCACGGGCATTGAACATAGGGGTAGGCTGGGGCACTAACGGTTCCAGGCGCCATGGAAGCAGGTGGGCAGAGAAGTGTTCCTGGTGGACTTTGGTGACCAGAGTGCCCTCCCTGGGGGCGGAGGGTCCCAGTTTGCAGTGGGCTCTTGTGCTCTTGCACGCTCCCAGCAGCCTGGAAGCCGTGACAGATGACAAAAGGAGGCTGCTTCCCCACTCTGAGCACCCCCTACCCCCAGGCACAGCCCTGCAGTGCTACTCCTGCAAGGCCCAGGCGAGCAACCATGACTGCCTGCACGTGCGGAACTGCACCGGCTCCGAGACCTACTGCTGGACTGAGCACATCCGTGAGTGGCCCCGCCATCCCCGCAAGTGGCCCCGCCATCCCACACACCTCCCGTGACCTTGCCAGATTCCCCCAGGGCTGGGTGGGGCTCTGCCCTGCCTCTTGCCATTCCCTTTGACTCCCTGCACCTCCCCATCCCCTGCTAGGGACTCAAAGAAACTTCTGTCCACCTCCCCACTCGTTCATCTCGCCGCCCACAGATACAGGTGCTCAGCTTCCCGTCCATTCATCCCCCCACCCATCCCTTGTCTGTTTATCCATCCATTCCCCCTCCATCACTCATCCATCCATCCATCCACCACTCATCCATCCATCCATCCATCCATCCCCCCTCCATCACTCACCCATCCATCCCCCCTCCATCACTCATCCACCCATCTATCCATCCATCCATCCCCCCTCCATCACTCATCCACCCATCCATCCATCCATCCATCCCCCCTCCATCACTCATCCATCCATCCCCCCTCCATCACTCATCCACCCATCTATCCATCCATCCATTCCCCCTCCATCACTCATCCACCCATCCATCCATCCACCCACCCATCACTCACTCACCCCTCCCTGCACTCACCCATTCATTAGGCATTTTTAGTGCCCAGCAGAAGGTCTGGCTGCCTTGGGCATGTCAATACAGATGAACCCAGGCGCTTGTCTTGACACAGCTGGCAGTCTTGAGGTAGTTACCCAGGCTGACTCTACAGTGTTTGTTAGAGTGGGGACAGGAAGACGGCCATGGGAGTGGGGACAAGGCCAGGTGGGTGAGTATCCAGGACCCGCCCTAGCTGAGCGGCCCCCACCCCCAGGTGCTGTTGGCATCGTGACCGTCATTAGCAAGGGCTGCAGCTCGCACTGTGCGGACGACTCGCAGAACTACTACGTGGGCGGGAAGAACATCACGTGTTGCTCCACTGACCTGTGCAACGCCAACGGGGCCCATGCTCTGCAGCCAGCTGCTGGCACCCTGGCACTGCTCACTGCTCTCGGTGGCCTGCTGCTCTGGGGCCCTAGCCGGCTGTAGCATCCGAGAGGACCCCACTGTGTCCCATACTGGGCATCAGTGCCCAGGAGCCCCGGAGCACTCTTCACACACACCTGGCCCAGTTGAGGCCCCTCCTAGACCCTAACTCAGGAGGGCCCATGCCGCTCTGCCCTTCCTGGCCTTCTCTGGCTCCCTCCAGGAGCCCTGCCCCACTGCTCCTGCTCAGCGGGCTGGGTTCTACCGATGTGGCACTGTTCCAGATCAATAGAACCCAACCTGCACACGGTCCCTCCAGCCCCCACATTGCAGCCTACTCCTTAAGCCTTGCTCAAGCATCTCTTCCTCCAGGAAGCCTTCCCTGCCCCACCCCCTCCATCAGCCGAGCCACGTCCCACCCATGGTGTCCCCCGCAACGGGCACTCAGGAGGGCCCCACAGAGGCTGAGGAGAATTACCAGCTGGGAGTGTGAGGTCCCACGGGCCCCAGAGATGAGGTGTGGAGGGGGGTCCAGCTCCCCATGGCCATGGGAGTCCTGGGGCACGAACCCCAGCACACAGGAGGCCCTTAATAAAGTCCCCTGATCTAGCGGCAAAGAGCTCTGTTCTTGCGAGCCCCTGGGTGGAGGTCAGGGTTGGGGTCCAGGCCGTGCTGGGTGCCGCCCAGCCCCGCGTCCGTGGGCTGCGGCCACGTTGAGGGGGTGGAGCTCCGGCCTGGGCAGGAGCAAAGGCCCGACCCCTGGAAGGGAAGGTGGGCAGCATCCCTGGGGACCCCCAGCTCTTGCTGTGGGGCTCACTCATGTCTTTCAACTTCTCTGAGCCTCCCTGTGACCCCTCTCTGCTGTTAGGACTGAGGCGTCACAGGATGCAGAAGCTTCTGGGTGGGAGGGGCTGTTACTCTGTGAAGTCCCCACAGTGTCCCCTCCTTGTCCTCCCCTTTCGCTTGAGGAGAGCCCCTCTGTCTCCTTCTTGAATTTTTTATTTTGTCTGTTATAAGCTCTCCACACCCACAGTGAAAAATTCAAACTATGCAGAAGGGTCCCCAGCTGACCGGCCTGACCACCTGTCCCTCCCCGCTCTCGGAAGCTCCCATCACACATCTTGGGGCTCCTTTCAGAGTACTTGTGTGCCTGGGGCCCACACCTTGCCTTTTTAATTCCTGGAAAGCCTCTTGGAAAACACAGCCTGCCTCCCTGCCCCTCAGGGCCCTGGGCTGAGGGAAGGGCAGCCTGTGGGGGGAGGGGGTGAGCGGGGCGGGGGAGGGGGGAAGCAAGTGAGCGTGGGGGCCAGGGCAGGAACCTGCAAGGGATGGTGCTTCCAGGACGGGTACCAAGCGGTAGATGAGGCAGGATTAGAACCGGGCTCTGGAGCTCTGGGCTGGGGGCGGGGCAGGGTCACACTGACCAGCAAGTTGGGGCCAGAGACCCAGAGCCTCCCTCCTGAGGCATCGGAATGAACGAAAGGGGCGAGCTCCCCATCTTGAGTGCTTTCTCCGCGCTCCCTTCCCAGCCCGGGCGCCCGGCCCAGGGGAGCAACCCTGTGCTCCGGCCTCTCCCACGAGGCCCCTCTGGGGCCCAAGCCACACTCAGCACACAGACCTGGCTCGACTCTGGTCCCGGGTCCAGGGTTCAGGGCTGGGCCTTTGTTTCCTGGGAAGGCACCCCAGAACTGGGGGGCCCTGGGCAGAATGTAGGCCCATCAGGGTCTGGCCCGGGCTGGAGCTTGGGTCAATAGAAGATTGAGGGCTGGTGGGCACTCAGGACTGGGCTTGTGGTGGTACTTTGTGCCCCGAAATTGTGGGGCCCAGTCTCATCGACCCTGCCCAGGTGACCATAGAGGACACCGGGGACATCTGCCTGGTAAACAGTTACGGAGCACCTACTATGTTCCAGGGACTGTTCCAGGTACACCAGAAACCAGTTGCTTGGGCTTGGATGGATTCTCCCCGACCTCTCTTGATCCCTAGAGCCACCCCAGGTCACGGAGCTTACAGGACAATGGGGTTAGGTGAACAGGACAGGTACAGAAACATGCAGCATGTTAGCAGGAGAATCTCGAAGAAGAACAAAGCACAAAGAGAGGGTCACAAAGGCTGGTGCAGCCAGGAAGACCCTGGTGGGGCCAGGAAGTCCAGAGGGATAGGCCACAGTCCACTGAGCAGGGCGGAAGCCCACAGTGGCCCACACATCAGCCACACCCTTGGGCAGGGGTCCTCCTCTCTGGGGCTGAGGCTCAGCGCGGTGAGGCAGTGCCCCAAACCCCCATATCCTGTCCTGGGCTCCTGGGTTTGAAATATTTGGGCCAGGGTGAGGGGAGAGGGCAGGAAGATCCTGTGATGTGGAGGGCCTAGCTGGGGTCTCCATGTCCCGGAACCAGGGCCTCCTCTGACCTCCTGAGCCGTCCCCAAGTTCATGCAGCCTCAAGCTGAGAGCCTGAGGGGGCCAGCCTTGCCCCCCCATCACTCCACAACGGAAAGAGGGACAGGAGCCCCTCCCGACAGACAGCACACTGGGGTGGAGGTCCTCCAGGATGGAGGGCCGAGGGGGGCTCCTCCTCTCGGGGTGGGGACTGGAGGGGGCCACCTGCAGGAGCAGCCCACTGGCCCAGGGCCCCTCAGCAGCTGGCCCAAGGCCGGGTCTGGATGGGACCCTAGTCCTCCTCTCCCCTCACCATCTCGTCTCTAGAACTACAGAAAGGCAAGAAGAAGAGAGAGCGGGACTCAGATCCCCGCACCCGCGGCTGGCGTCTGTTGCTGTCTCCGGATGTCTCCCATGCAAGAGCACGCAGGTGCACACCGCCAACGTGCACACCTGGGTCCCCACACACACGCTCCCCCGCAAACTGCTGTCTAACCATGGACCTTTCCAGAGCAAGAAGTAGAGAGCCTCACGGTTCCATCTGGTGGCTGAGGTGCTCCTCCAGACAGACGGACTGCGTTCGTTTTTAAGATGCCATTTCCTGAGCAGTTTCCGTGTTGGGGACAGTCTGAGCCTTTTGCATCTGTCATAATAGGTGACAACAGGGGGGAGCATACCCTTCGCCACAGGCCCAGTGCTCTCCCACGGGCCTCCATGCAATCGTTCATCGATGCCTCACCACCACCCAGCGAGGCCAGGCTGTACAGGGAAAAAACCAAGGCACAGAGAAGCGAAGGAACGGACCCAAGGCCACACAGCAGGCTCCTCACCACCCTCCCCTGCATGCGCCTTCACCCCAAGCGGCATCCCCTGGGCTGGAGGCCATCTGATGCTGTCCTCCCCCTGGGGACTCTGGCTCAGCCAGATGGTCTGTCCCCGGGGCCTGTCTGTCCGGCCCCTCCAGGGCTGGGATCGATGTCCCCCCGCCCCAGCCCAGGTTGGTGAGGTCTGCATCCACAACCACTCAGGTGTTTATAAAGAGTGCCCTGCCCAAGTGACCCATGACTGGGCAGTCAGGTCGCAGTGTTGGTCAGCAGTCTGGGCCCTGCTCTGCTAAGTGCCACTCCTCCCTGTCTGGGTGTGGGGTGCAGTGGGGAGGGCTGCAGGAGTGGGGCAGGGCAGCTGCCTGAGGGGCGACATGTCAGACACTCTGGAGGCAGGAAAGTGGGGGGTCAGGCGAAGAGTTTAACCTTCCTCTGCCTCTGGGGCCCCATCTTTGTCATGCCCCTCCTCCCTCTTTGCCTGTCTCTCCGTGCCCCCCATCTCTCCCTGCCCCCAGACTCTTCCCTGCAGCGGGGGTCCACCTACCTCTTTGGGGCTTCTCTCCTTCCTCTCCTGAGCCCATGCACGGGGACACGGCTGCAGCAAGAAGGAGGCAAACTAGACAGGAAGGAGCCCTAGGTCCCCGGCTGGGGTGAGCAGGGGTGGGGTGGGGCCTTGGGGCCTGGTGCCACTCACCGGTCCGAGAGGCTCAGCACCCCTGCCCAAGTCCCCTTAGCAGTAGGGCACAGAGCTGGGACCCCGTCGGCCCACTCCACAAAGGCTATGGGGGCAGGGGTGGCTCCCGGTGAGTGGGCCTTCTGAGCCAGGCCCGGCTCGGTGTAGCCCCACGAACTGAGCCCACGAGGCGGCCGGCTGCCTGAGCGTCAGCAGGGGCCTGTGGACACACGGCCCACCTCACTGTGGAGCCCGCCTGCCCCCAGCCCAGGCGCGTGCACAGAGAAGGTGGGCGACCCCGCAGGGAGCAAGAGGCGAGTGTTCCCCTGAGTGCATCTGGGGAAACCAAGGCATGGGGGTTCCCTCCCCAGAGGTGCAGCAGAGCCACCGTCAGCTATAGCCATCCATCCCTTTTTATGGACCTGAGATTCCAGGAGGCTAGGGGCTGGCCCCCGGCTGGAACCACAGACAAATGGGTCTGGGCCCTCTCAAGCCCTGCTTTGCCCGGCCCGCAGGCTACTGCCTCATAGGCAATGTGACAATCACCAGGCATGCGAGCCTTCCACCCGGACAGGTGGGGCCGGGAGCTCAGGGAGCGGCGGGCCTGGGATGGGGCAGGCCTGGGAGTGTGGCTGAAAGGGGCCCAGGGGAGGAGGGTGGCCCTCCAGCTGCTGGCACCGCTGCTCCTGTTCCGCTGGCTGGCGCCACGAGCCCGCGCTCCTCCTCTCCCCCGGAGCCCTGAACCCGGGCGGCAGCCAGTAGAACTTAGGCCGTGGGGCTGCCTCTGTGGGCGACGCCTGGTGCTACCCAGACAGGACAATTCTTGAGGACTCAAGGGGACCCAGGAGTACCCCGCTGAAGCCCCACCACCCCGCACGGCTGCTCGGGCTCACATACTCCACGCAGAGCCATGCCCAAGAGTCCCTGACCCGAGCGGGACCCCTCGTCATCTGCCAATGACCACCCCCGGGTGCCCCGTGCCTGCTGTGGGGGACTGAGGCAGCCGGACGGTGGGCAGCTAGGAACCAAGAAGGAATTGGTTCCTGCAGCCTTCGCGAGTCTGGAGCGCCTGGCTGGGCATCGGTCGTGCTGGCCCTGGGTTTGGGCCATCAGAGAGGCAGATAAGGCCCTGCCTGGCCTCCTGGCCTCGGGGTCCAGCAAAGAGACGGGACTCCCTGCTTACATAATCGAACCTGTGTAAGAGCACGGTGAGACCAGGGCTCTGGGAATCTCAACGGTCTGGGGGTCAGGGAGGGGAAAGATGGGAGGGGGGAGTCCCTGGCAGAGGGCACAGCACGTGCAGTGTGTCTGGTCGGGGGCCAGCATGCATGGCAGAAGCTCAAACGGAAGCTGGGCAGGGGGAGCCCCGGCTGTGAGGAGGATGGGGGCAGGGCTCTTGTGAGCTCCCCACCCCATGTTATCATTTACCAACCTTGCCTAACGTCTCCAGAACAGGCCTGTAGAGGCAGCCCCTCCCCTGTGAGATGAGACAAGCTGAGTGACCAGGCTGCCGAGGGGGCTCAAAGCACACTGTCATCCTGAGAAGCTGCCCCACCTCAGGGACAGGGCCAGCATGACAGGGACAAGTGTCAGCAGCGTGGGGCGGAAGGCTCTTCTTACCTCCAGGGGTTCCTAGGGCAGCGGGGCCGGCCCTGATAGAGAATGAACTTCCTGTCCCTGGGAGCATCCAAGCAGATCCAAGGACCCAGGGAAACCCAGATCCCGTTCTGCCCAACTACTGGCCCAGAAGCAAAGCCAGAGATGCAAAGAACATACTGCAGAGAAGGGACAGGCTGCTGGGTCTGCATCCCACGTGCCGGCGACACCCTGAGTCCTTTACATTGGTGACTCCGCTCCCTCCACCCCTGCCGTTGTGTGCTCCCTTTCTAAAAGGGCCAAGGATGGGAATGCTTGGGAATGAGTTTGAGATTACCAGGACCTGGGGGTGGGGGTAATGAGGTTACAAACTGGGACTGAAAAAGCTCCCGGGGCCGGGCCGTGATGCACCCTGAATCCCCCGCCAAGGCACTGGGGCGGTCGCCCTGCCGACGTGGGGTGCCCCTGGATGGTTTGGAGCATTGGAGGGTCCATTTCCCGTGGAGTCTTGAAGCAGTGCCGCTGGGGATGGCTGCGTCCATTTCTCTTGCAAAGCCCTGCCAGCTGGGCCAGGAAGTGCTGGAGCCTCTGACTCTGCTCAGATCAGTGGCCGAATCTCCCGGGCCAGGTGGTGTCTTCAAGGGCCGCAGAGACGCAGGAGGGGCTCGGGCTCCCAAAGAGGCGGGGTGGGGGGGGGGACGCGGCGGACCAGCCCCGATGCTTCTGCGCCTGCAGCGCGGAGCGCGACCGCCAGATGGCGCTGTGGCGCGGCGCAAGGCGAAAGCGAAAGCGGGGCGGGCCGCGGGCGGACGTGGGGGGGGACGGACCACTGAAGGCGCGGGGGGGGGGGTGGCGCCCGCACGGAGGGGCGGGGCCCTGGCCTGCGGCACCGGCGGCCTCCGGCGCGTCCCTCCCCAGCCGGCCTCGCGGGGTGGTTCGCTCCGGCGGCGCGGCGCTCCCGGCGAGCGGGCAGGCGGGGCGCGGCCACCGGCGCCGCCGACACCAGCGCCGTGGCCGCCGCCGCACCCCGTGTCCTGCGCCCGCAGCCGCGATGCTGGGGCTGCTCGTGGCATCGCTGGTCGTGGCGCTCGCCTACTTCGCGCTGCTGGACGGTTGGTACCTGGTGCGTGTGCCGTGCGCCGTGCTGCGCGCGCGCCTGCTGCAGCCGCGCGTCCGCGACCTGCTGGCCGAGCAGCGCTACGCGGGCCGCGTGCTGCCCTCAGACCTGGACCTGCTGCTGCACATGAACAACGCGCGCTATTTGCGCGAGGCCGACGTGGCGCGCGCCGCGCACCTGGCCCGCTGCGGGGTGCTGGGGGCGCTGCGCGCGCTCGGGGCCCGCGCCGTTCTGGCCGCCTCGTGTGCGCGCTATCGCCGCTCGCTGCGCCTGTTCGAGCCCTTCGAGGTGCGCACCCGCCTGCTGGGCTGGGATGACCGCGCCTTTTACCTGGAGGCGCGCTTCGTCAGCCTGCGCGATGGCTTCGTGTGCGCGCTGCTGCGCTCCCGCCAGCACGTGCTGGGCACCTCTCCGGAGCGAGTCGTGCAGCACCTGTGCAAGCGCCGGGTGAGCACCTCTCCCCCCACCCCACCCCTTGGCCCCGAGTGCACGCCCCCGCAGGGCCCTCAGGGCTCCTTGTCGCTGTCCCCTCTCCTAGGGAAGGCCAGCTGTCTGTGCCTCCTTGGGGGTGCCCCTGTCCCTCTGAGTGGTACCTCTGAGTACCACTCCAGCCCTTTCGTCTGGATCCAGGGCCTCCCTTCACTGATGCCCGTTTTTCCCGGGAGCACCCAGGGCCCCTGAATCAACTCCTCATGCGGGTTCTTAGCATGCGTCCCTCCTGCCATGGCTTAACCTTGCCCCTCCAGACGCCATGCTGTACCCTCCACCTTTCCCAGTACAGGGAACCCTAGACCCGATCTCTCCCAGGAGTCTGAGTCCCGGTGCTGCTGTGTGGCTTGGAGTGTGGAGCCACCTTCTCCGGTCCTTGGTTCTGAACGTGAGGGATGGTGTCAGTGAGAGGAGGTTACTGGGAATTCCCAAGAACCTAAGGACACCCCACCCCTCCCCCTGCCCTTTTAACACAGCTTGGAGCTAATGGGTTGAGTCACCGTCCCCTGGGTTTGGGGTGGGGGGATTGAGCCCCCAAGGGCTGCAAGCTTTTCTACCTTTGCCGGTTGGAGAGAGTACCTCAGTGCCTGCATGGGGCCGAAGGACCCTCCCTGGGGCCTGCTCCTTCCAGCACAGCCCGCTACTGCAGCGTGGCAACAGGGGCCTTGGGGACAAGCTGGGGCACCACACGGTGATGGTTTCCAGGGCAGGCTCCAGCCCAAGGCGGGTTCCCACAAACTTGCCTGGAGCCTGCATGCCAAAGCCGGGGCCCCCATCCCCGAGGTGCCCTAAACCAGGACGCAGCCCTGTCTGGCTTTGGACAGGTGCTTCCTGAGCAAGGAGGGACACAGGGTCACCGTAATTGTGAGAGGCCAGCCTTCCCCCA